>NC_088933.1:13147500-13487500 GCF_038396675.1 Hydra vulgaris
CATAATCCAAATTTTCAAAACAAACTTCCTTGTAGGTTATTGGTTCCCTCACAAAGTGAGATTGGACATGTAATTAAAATTAATTGGACAAAATTAACAATATTCTTAGAAAAAATTAAATTTACAACAGTGAAAAAATACCACTGATGTTATAAATTGGTTCTCTATAATCAAAGATAAAAATGAATATACATTTATTCAATTTGACATTAATTATTTTTACCACTCAATAACTGCAGATATTTTATATAAAACAATTGAATTTGAAAAAATCCACACAGTTATTCCATTAGAGAAAATTCTTATAATAAAATATTGCAGAAAAACCTAACTTTATTACAATAAAGAAACTTGGAAAAAGAAAAAGAAATATGACTGCTTTGATGAAACAATGGGCAGTTATGATGGAGCAGAAATTTGTGAATTTATTGACTATATATTTTAGATTTACTAAGTAAAATAATTAATTTAATGATTTAGGCCTTTATTATGATGATGTTTTTTAATGACTTGGATGATAATGATTTGAATTGAATGATTTCGGCCTTTCTTAGGATGATTAATAGTTATGCGTAAAAAATCTGGTCCACAGCTCAATAAAATTAGAAAAGAAATTGCAAAATTTTTTTGGATAAAACATTTGCTTTTAAATCGAAAAAAGCACAAATTTTAAAATTGTGAATTTTCTTGATGTCACATTTAACCTCTCTGAAAATTTATATAAACCTTTCAAAAATCCATACGATGAATTATTGTATATTAATATTACCTCAAATCATCCACCCCAAATTCTAAAAAAATCCCGATTTCAATTAATAACAGGCTAATCCACAACTCCTTTGATGAAAATCTAATCAATTCCTCTTAAGGAATTTTTGAAGTTGCTCTTTAAAAAAAGTGAATTTCAAAATTTCAACTAAAATTTGACCTGAAAAAAAGAATACAAAAAAGCGAAATAGAACTAGAAATGTAGTTTAGTTCAACCACCCCCCCCCCATCCCCCCTCCATATAGCAAAATGTTTCCACTAACATAGGAAAAGTGTTTTGAAAGTTGGCCGATAAGCATTTCCCACCCTCTAATAAATTACATAAAATTTTTAATCGAAATACAATTAAAGTTAGCTACAGCTGCACAAAATATATAGAAAAAGCTGCACAAAAAATATAGAAAAAATATAGAAAAGGTCACAATAATGCTTTGTTAAATAAAAAAAAATCCTAAATGAAAAACAACAGAAAATTGTAATTGTAAACAAAAAAAACAATTGTCCAATAAGTGGAAAATGATTATCAAAAAACGTGGTATATTAACGTGTCCTTTCCTCTAAAAATGTACCTGATAAACAATATATTGGCTTAACAGAGGGTGAATGGAAAAATGTTTTGCTAACCATAAACAATCCTTTAAAAATAAAAAGTATTCATAAGACACCATGTTGTCAAAATACATATAGGAATTGAAAGAAAAAAATATTGATGATTTTATATTGAATTGGTCCATCATTAAAACAGCATCCGCATATAATAATATTTCCAAAAAATGCATATTAAGCCTACAAGAAAAATTTTAAATAATTGCACATGCAAACCGAGAATGTTTATTAAACAAAAAATCAGAATCGATTTCTAAATGCAGGCATAAAAAATAATTTCTCCTTAAAAACTATAAAAATAAGTGAGATCAAAAAATAATTATATTTTATCTCCCCTTTAAAAAAACATTAAATAAAAAAAAGCAAAAGTAAAGTAGTTCTAAAGAATTCTTTTTATAAAGTGTCAGCATATTCCACAAATGAAAATTAACTGTAGCTAAGATATTTATGAGTTTCTGTAATTTAATTTTTGGTATAAATTTAAGTTTTGTTTATTTAAACATTCATTTCTGATGTCTTAATTGATGAAAAAACATGTAAAATGAAAAAAGTTTGACAAATGATTTACTACTAATTTATTATTTCTCTGTTCTTTTAAGATCATTGAGCACTCTATTTTGTAGAATAAATTTAAAATTATTTGTGTGTGAGTGTGTGCATATATATATATATATATATATATATATATATATATATATATATATATATATATATATATATATATATATATATATATATATATATATATATATATATATATATATATATATATATATATATATATATATATATATATATATATATATATATATAAATATATGTATATTTATATATATATATATATATATATATATATATATATATATATATATATATATATATATATATATATATATATATATATATATATAAATTAGTAAAAAAAATTATCTAATTTTTTCTTTCTTCTACACAGTGTTTCTCCATCAGTAGGTTCATCAGGAAGAATTCTTCCTGATGAACCTACTGATTGAGAAACACTGTGTAGAAGAAAGAAAAAATTAGACAAGTTTTTTTACTAATTTATTATTGCTCTGTTCTTTAAGAACATTGAGCACTCTGTTTGTAGAATACACTAACATAATTTATATATATATATATATATATATATAAATATATATATATATATATATAAATATATATATATATATATATATATATATATATATATATATATATATATATATATATATATATATATATATATATATATATATATAAATTAGTAGAAAATCACATAACAAAATATTTTGTTCATTTAACACTGTTTCATCAATAAAGACTCATCGGAATTCTGATGAGTCTTTATTGATGAAACACAGTGTTAAATGAAATAAAAATTTTTGTTAAGTAATTTTCTACTAATTTATAATTGCTCTGTTCTTTTAAGAACATTGAGCACTCTATTTTGTAGAATACATTTTAAAGTTGTTTAGATATATATAAATATATATACACACGTATATATATATATATAAATATATATAAATTATATATTCGTATATATATATAATATATATATACTTATATATATATATATATATATATATATATATATATATATATATATACATATATATATATATATATATATATATATAAATATATATATATATATATAAATTATATATTCGTATATATATATAATATATATACTTATATATATATATATATATATATATATATATATATATATATATATATATATATATATATATATATATATAATATATATATATATATATATATATATATATATATATATATATATATATATATATGTAAATTAGTAGAAAATCACGTAACAAAATTTTTTGTTCATTTAACACAGTTTCATCAATAAAGACTCATCAGAATTCTGATGAGTCTTTATTGATAAAACACAGAATTCTGATGAGTCTTTATTGATGTGAAACACAGCGTTAAATGAAATAAAAATTTTTGTTAAGTGATTTTCTACTAATTTATAATTGCTCGGTTCTTTTAAGAACATTGAGCACTCTATTTTGTAGAATACATTTTAAAGTTGTTTAAATATATATATAAATATATATATATATATATATATACATATATATATATATATATATATATATATATATATATATATATATATATATATATATATATATATATATATATATATATATATATATATATATATATATATATATATATATATACAGTATTGGACAAAACATTTGCAACCAACATCGAACAATGCTAAAAAGTGTTCCTAATTTTACATGTCTTAAAAACGAAACGAACTATACTACCACAGCAAACAGTTCAGGAGTCTGGAGTCATAGCATGCCATGACATGAGCAATCAGCTGACAGGTGATAGCACACAGGCAGAATTTCGTTGACAAGTGCCATTTTGCAGCGGACAAAACAAGTGCAACTTTTTTGGTTTGTTTCATTTTCTTAAGTCTGGTCCGAATCAACGTCACGGAAGTTTTTTAATAATTAAAGGAAGTATCGAGAAGTTTCCAGAAGAAGCATCTGGAAGCATCCAGTAGCATCCAGAAGTATCCAGAAACATTCAGAAGCATCCAGAAGCTTCCAGAAGCATCGAAAAGAAGCATCTAGAATCTTCCAGAACAGGTTCACACAGGTTCATTTTACTATATAAGAGACATGTAAATCGACATGTAATTCAGTCAGTATATGGAAGTCAATCAGTCAGTATTATCAAGACAGTTTATCAAAGTGAGTTTTATCAAAGTGTTTTATCGAAGAACATCAATACAAGAAGTGAAATACAACAAGTGTTACATTACATCAATGCAGTTCACATCCAACCAAGACGTTGTGTTCCACAGAGCATTATTGTATCATCACAAGGTAAATGTAACACGGTAAGCATTGAGAAGCGTGATTATTTATTTTTATTATTTTTATGACTTCAAGTGCAAAAATGGTTCCCGAAAGTCTTGGATTGGATCTAAGAAAGAAAATTATTGGCAATTACGTAAGTGGAGTGTCACAAAAAAGTATTTGTGATAAATATCGCGTGAAAAAATGGACCGTATCAAGACTATGTTCCAAATATCGTTCTACGGGGAAGTTGGCAGCAGATAACAAAGGTGGAAGACCGCGTTCCACCACTTCTAGAGAAGATTCTATGATCGTCAGATCCATCAAGAAGGATCCCTGGATATCATCAGTCGAGATACAAAAGCAATTAGAGCTGCCTGTATCTGACCGAACAATCAGATGACGTGCTGTTGAAGCTGGATTGTTTTCTTGACGCCCTGCAAAGAAACCGCTGATTTCACTAAAAAACCAGAAGAAAAGACTCCTGTTTGCTACATCTCATATTGACTGGAATGTGCAGAAATGGCAAACTAACCTGTTCAGTGATGAATCGAAGTTCAACATCATTGGGAGCGATGGCATTTGCCGTGTACGTCGACCAGCCGGAAAACGCCTCGATTTACGTTACTGCCATAAGACTGTGAAGCATGGTGGAGGCAATGTAATGGTCTGAGGGTGTTTTTCTGCTAACGGTCTAGGTCCAATACATCGAAACGATGGAATAATGGACCGTTTCATGTATAAAAATATCCTGAAAGATGTTATGTTACCTCATGCTGAATGGAATATGCCAATAAAATGGGTTTTTCAGCAAGACAACGATCCGAAACACACTGCAAAAGTAGTCAAGCAGTGGTTTCAAGACAACCACCTATCGGTGATGGATTGGCTGCCTCAATCTCCGGATCTCAACCCTATCGAGAACCTCTGGGAGATCGTCAACTGCAGAATTAATCGTGAAGGTGTTTGTAATAAGGATCAACTGTTTGATCAAATCCAAAAGGCCTGGGCAGCGATTCCACAAAGTTTCATTGATCACCTGATCGAATCTATGCCTCGAAGATGCAAGGCTGTGATCAACAACAAAGGATTCGCCACGAAATATTGATAGCGAAATACAGCTTGGTCAACATTTTGTCGAGTTGCACTTGTTTTGTCCAAAAGGAAATCAACTTTTTTTAATACTTTTGATTAATTTATTAATTTTCGTGTACAAATAATGAACTTTGTGATGAATAAAACTTGAAGAACTTTGCCTCTAAACAGTTGCATAGTTATTTCTCTAAATTGAAAAAATGCAGCACTTTTATATAAAGAAACTAAATTAGCATTATTTGGTTGCACTCGTTTTGTCCGATACTGTGTATATATATATATATATATATATATATATATATATATATATATATATATATATATATATATATATATATATATATATATATATATAAATTAGTAGAAAATCACATAACAAAACTTTTTGTTCATTTAACACTATGTTTCATCAATAAAGATTCATCAGAATTCTGATGAGTCTTTATTGATAAAACACAGTGTTATATGAAATAAAACTTTTTGTCAAGTGATTTTCTACTAATTTATAATTGCTCTGTTCTTTTAAGAACATTGAGCACTCTATTTTGTAGAACACATTTTAAAGTTGTTTAAATATATATATATATATATATATATATATATATATATATATATATATATATATATATATACATATATATATATATATATATATATATATATATATATATATATATATATATATATTTATACATATATAAACACATATATATACATAAATATATATAAATTATATATTTGTATATATATAAATTATATATTTGTATATATATAAAATATATATATGTATATATATATAAAATATATATACCTATATATATATATATATATATATATATATATATATATATATATATATATATATATATATATATATATATATATATATATATATATATATATATATATATATATATATATATACATATACATATATGTAACCTCATACCTATGTATTAAAGTCAGAATATATACTCCCTTTGTTTTTGAAATTATAACACTTTCTAATCACTTTTTACAGACACAATTAAAACGCTTTTTCAAACAAAGAAAAAAATCAAAGCAGTAAAATACAGAAACTTTCCTTACAGGTTTAAAAACTTTCCTTGTTTAACTTATTTTCTTATAAAATTTATGGCACAAATGATCTTGTATTAAAGTACCATCACGAAAATAAAGTTCTTATTAACAACTTTAATGTCATCATAGTAATCATGACCTACTTAAAGTTACTGCCTAATACTCAACATTTATGCAGCAGTATGCCAGTACACACTTTTGAAGTGTAATTTTCTATCATAAAAATTCAAAACATGAAGAACAGGCCAAAAGATTTTCTTTATTAAAAAAGATAAAAGCAATACCAACTTATTCATCAAAGTGTTTTAGCAAAAATATTTATACTAATAAAATGAAGAAAAATTTAAGCTCAATTTTCTAATATTTAGTACATGCTTAAATCCTTTTTCAAAAGGTCTTTGAAAATAGGTCAAACTGATACTCAAATGGAACAAAAGTTTATAAAAATTCTAAAAACTGATATTAGTTTCATGCAAACATTTTTTTTTTGATTTTATTGCAGAAAAACTTAAATTTTTTTTATTGAAAATAAAAGTTTTTTGATATCTTTTTTAAAAAGAGTACCAGGTTGACCTATTTATGAAGAACTTTTTTTTAAAATTAGGGACCCATTAAATAGCAAATGGATTGATTATGTACTTAATATTGGACAATTGAACTTAACTTAGACTTAAATTATTCACTAATTAAATTGAATTAAAAAGATAGAACACCAAAAACACTATTTATGATTTTTTATTTAAAAGTATCCTAATATATATACATATATATATATATATATATATATATTATATATATATATATATATATATATATATATATATATATATATATATATTGAAAATTATTGAAAGCATTTCATCATATAAATCTTATCACACAAAATCTTTTTCTATTTTTAGGCAAAAATCATTTTATAAATGTTTCAACATTTAAAAATACTTTTTCTATAAATGCATTTAAAAAACGTACTCCTTGTAATGATATAAAAATTTCTTCTTCTGGGGATGCTTATAAAAGTGCTTTTGTGGTGGGACTAAAAATGCTTTATTTTTGTGATGGAGTACAAAGATTTCAGTAATAATTTAAAATAACTAAAATAATTTTTTAGTGAAGTTTTAACTTAAAACAAGGTAAGAGGATAAGATCGATGATATAATTAGAGGTGAAAAAAATAGGAATAAAATGAGGGTGAATCCTTAAAAAGTACCAAGTGCTTTCTAAAAAAAAAAGGTATAATAAAATCGAACATACAAAAAAATTGTTATAAAAATGTTTATTCTTTTGCTCCTAATTAATAATTTAAAAAAATATATTTTAATAATTTAATTAAATAATTTAATATTAAACTTTTTACAAACATTTTCAATCAACTATAGAGAATCTTTTTGTAATAAAAAATAACTTGTTAACTTTTATGAGAAAAATTTACTGTTGTAAAATAAAAGTTTTAGTTATATATATTATATTTTACAAAAAATAATTAAAAACAACAACAACTTATTAGACCTATAACTCCAAAACACAAGCTTTGACACAACCTCGCACAAGCTTCTTACACACTTTTGTATATTAGACATCTTATAGACATCTAATATACAAAGTATCTTTGATGTTTATAAATCACACAAGCATTGACTAACCGCTGCATGAAGTGTCAACTTACAGCTAGTATATAATAATACTGAAATTAAAATTAGCAGAGCCTTAAATATGCTAAAATATGTTAAATATGTTAAAGTATTCTGGAAAGACAACCAAGAGCACACCATCAAAGCAAACTAAGAAGAGAAATAACTAAAAACTGTATCAAAAAAACTTGGTTGTGTTTTCAACACAACCAAGTTGTGTTCAAGCTATTTTAACTTAAACAATTGTCCTTGTATGTTTCAAAAGCGCTGATGTTTAGGAAAAAACTAGATAAAGAAAAAAGTTTTTTGAGCATGAAGAAACAGTTACAATAAATAAGAAACAAGTTTAAGTTTAAAGTTGAGAAAGGACTGAGAAAGAATAACTCAAAAATATATACTAGTTAAAGAGTCTCCTGCTTGACAAAAGTAGCTTTCTCAGTTTTGTGGAGGAAAAACAAGTTTTAAAAAAATTATGAAAAACTTACTATCCCAACAAAACTGTTGTATATGTTTTGATTATAGAAATTTCCAAAAAGAAAAATCATTTTAAAAGTTGCAAAAAGATTGAGTATTTTAATATAATTAAAACACCCCTCAATGTAACTGAGAGAAATGTAAACATAATTAAAATCTCCTACTAAATTATAAAAAAACCTGGTCTAACTTACCTAAATATTAAACATCAAATTTTCTGACTTCTAAACCAATAAAAGTTTGGGTTAAGGTATTATTAAGACTTAGATACAAATACAAAGAAAATACAATCCTTCAACAAATAAAGACTTTAAAGACATTCTTTATTTATATTGAGTAGAAAGAATTTTTTAATATGTTTTATATGTGTACATATTTACACACACAGCACTCGAAATAGTGGCCAATCAACGATCAATGATTGTCTACTTTTGGAAAAAATGACATTTTGATCTCCCAAAATCAATTCTGGATGATCAAATTTGATCGGCAAGAATTGCAAGTCAAACTTTATATGAAAAGTTCAAAAACATTTCAAAACAAACGTGACAAAAACATTAAAAAGACAAAAGTAAAACATCCTAACAAAAATGTTAAAAGTAAAACATCGCTTAAAAAAAAGAAACAAAGTTATTAAGAAATTTACATAAATAAAAAGTTTATTACCCGTTAATGAACTATTTTGAATAAATTGAATTTTTTTTTAATCAATCGAATTTGCATTACCATTTAGAAACAAAAATATTTCTGTGAAAAATAATAATAATATAAATAATGCGAGTTTTTGATTGGTAGAAAAAATAATGCGAGTTTTTGATTGGTAGAAAAAATGTTGACTTGAAAACATAATAATGCTTTAATAAAAAATAAAATTGTTATTGTTCAAATTTTTTAGAAAATAAGTTTTAGAAGTAAAATTATAAAAAAAGTATAAAACTAATCATAAAATGGATGCGGGAAAAAAGCGACAGAAAATTATTTCTTTTAAAAAGAAATCAGGATCTAAAACAACCGGTAAGAATAAAGTAAAATTTTACAAAAGAAAGTTACAATTACAAACAGCAAATAAGTGGAAATATTCTAAGCTTACAAAATATAATGCTAACGATTGGCTTGAAATAGAATGTTGATGGATTAGTTATTGCCTAAAATGCAGAATATGCCAAGAACATGCTTTTCAAATTTAGATTTTAAAAGGGTACACACCAAAAAAGTGGTGGAAAAGGATGCAGTCGATTGCAACACAGTTCCGCAATCATACATGCAGAAGGAATGTTGCACCAGAAAGCTTTTGAAATATTTATGAAAACAAGAGGTATGAGTTTGTGCAATAGAATTGAAAAACAAAATAAGTTGCAGCAGGAAATATGGTAAACAGACATTTTATCCGGTATTCAAACCTTGCATAGTAAGGATCTCGATTTGACAAAAAAGAAATTCGAGGTTGTTTACTTTATAGCAAAAAAAGAACTGCCGCTTAGTCTATATCCAAAAATAAATCAATTACAAGAGAAACACAGTGTAGTCTATGGTCAAACTAACAAGAATGCAAATAATTGTGCAAGATTCATTGACTACATTGCTCAAAGTTTTTAAAGATCTTTAAAAAAGACTGAATATTTAAAACTTTTTCCCTATTTTACTTGACAGCTTTAACGATGTTCCAATTATGGAAAAAGAGGCCATATTTGTTGTACCTTTAATCCAATCCCAACAAAAAATCGAAAGTATGTGTTAAATGTGACTTTCTTCCACTTTCAAATGTTGAATATGGAACATCTGAAATCTCGCACAGAGTTTTCAACATGATAAAAGAACCACTTGAGAATATTGAAAATTTTAATAACAAATTAGATGGAAGGCAAATCAGGTGTTAAAATGCTGTTCATGGTTAAAATTCCATGGATCACGAAGATGATGAATATAACATTGATGGTTACTGACCTAAGAAAGCCTCCGGTATTATTTTGGCTTGATTTATTTATTTTATATTTTTTACTTTTTCAGTTATGCGTGATGGATCCGCTAATATTTTTAAATTTGTTGATTATAAAGTAAAATATAAACTGCAAAAGTTTCATTTTTAGGTACACGATAGATTGCACATAAAGTTCGGGCTTTAAAGATGATATTAGACAAATATGACGCTTATTTGACACATCAGAAAAATGACGTAAGATCGCGCTTTTACAAATGCTGAACAAGCTAAGTTTAAAGGATACCACATGAAGTGGATTCATGCAAGAATACCACTTTACATTGCAATGTTTATCAAAATTTTAGCACCAGCAAAAACGTTGTCAAACGTTGTCTTTTTAAAGTGATGAGATTTATGTATTAGCTTCATTAGGGTTTATTCAACAAGCTAAAAACCAATTAAATCATAAAAAGACAAAATTTATCAATTTGCCAACAGTAAAATGTTTCCTTGCCAAAGTGACTGAAAAGGCTGAAAAGTTTTGTTTCCAGGGTGTCACACTTAACAATTTTGCAAATGCTAAACGTTTAGTAAAAAATTCTAAGTCTATTTTTATTAAGTTAGAAACGAATTCAATCATAGAACATTTAGAAACATGTGATAATATCCCTGATATGTATAGTACAAAAATTTTAAATACAGAATGCTGGCTTCAAAGTATTGAAAACAATGCATTCTTGGATGAAGGAATAGAAAAAGTTTATGACTTTTACAAAGTGCCGTTGCAACATGCTGGTTTTACCGCAAGCGTAAATGATGTTTTGAAGGCTTGGCATAGCTAAATTACACTGTAAAGTACTTAGTACCACATTATAACGGTTACCACAAGTTATGGCACCAAATATTCTCCAGCTTGATGAAAAAAGAATGAGTTCCGCTTCTCTTCTTGTCGAACTATTATTTACTTTGCCTGTATCTAATGCAAAAGTTAAACGCCTTTTTTCAACAATGAATAGAGTGAAAACGGACACACGCAACTCTCGGAAAGAAAAACGTTTGCAAAATT
Organism: Hydra vulgaris; assembly: GCF_038396675.1. Classification (NCBI taxonomy): domain Eukaryota; kingdom Metazoa; phylum Cnidaria; class Hydrozoa; order Anthoathecata; family Hydridae; genus Hydra; species Hydra vulgaris. The sequence goes on from NC_088933.1 coordinate 13,158,997, forward strand.
TAATTTGAGTAAGTTAGCAAGGAAAAGATTTTAATGTATTTGACATAAGTCCTACTATAGAGTTATGGGGGAATGATGTTGTGCAAAGGCCAACACAATCAGAAAAAATTACTCAAAATGAGTGAAAAAAACTGGTTTAATAACATTAAATGATTTGGATTCATCATCTGATTAATCAAATAATAAATAGTTCAAAACCTTATTTAGTATTTTGTTTGTTTTTTAAATAAATATTCTTTGCGTTAAAGTTTCAATCAACAAATGTTTTCTTAAAGGTTCCTAATATTACCTGTATCGCTTTTGTAAAAAAAAACTATTGTTTCAATTTGGTAACTGAAACTTTTCATTGCATAGAACACTAGAGAAAGAAACATTTTTGCAATTAAACTTTGAATGAATGAGGTTGATACTTTGATCTAATTTGCATGTTTTTTGTCAATTTTAAATAATGTTTCTACTAAATCGTTTACAATGTTGCAAACAGTTGTTTAATTTGAGCTATAGTTTTAACTAAATGAATGTAAAAAACATATTTTATGTTATAAATATAATAAAAATATTTATATTATAAATATATTATATATATTTTGTAATATAAATATGAAAACATAATTATAAATGGGCAAGAACATATTCATAACAAAAATCGTAAAGTTAATGACAATCTAATAATGCGCTAAAAAAAATCTTAAGGTGATTAGAAAATAAAGTTTTTTTAACAATTTGAATGAATGACTTTGCATAATCAAATTATGAATCAAAAGTTAACTTGATCAACTTAATTTCTCATTTATTAATTTTTATGATAAGTTAGGATAAGCTGGACAACTTTTCATAAATTTTTTATGATAAGTTGTTTGGCTTATCCTAACTTATATATATATATATGCTGGACAACTGTCCAGCTTAAATATAAAAAAATTATACTTTTTTTTAAAGGCTCACTAAAGTGTCTTAACTAAATACTTAAAAAAATTTATTTTAAAAGGCTTGTTTGTATTTATAACGTGACACTTTAAAACAAGGCCCAGTATAAGTTTTTTTTTTTTATTGTTCCGGAATTTTAAACTTAGTAGGAATTCTGCAGTATAAGCAGTGCTATCAAGCTCTAACATAAAAAGTGTGATGCAAAAACAAAAAAAGTGTGATCATCTGGAAAATTATTTGATTGTCTACTTTTCAATTCTGATCATTTCAGCCAATCAGCGTTGATCTGCAACCTCTAAATAATTATTTTGAGCGCTGCACACAACACATACATATGCATGTGTAGGAAATAAAATAACAAAAGAAAATTTTTTTCATATTACAACTTATCATAATTAATTCTTATTATAAACCTTTTAAAGTTTTATTGTTAAGATAAATAAGCAGAGATTATAAGTTGAATAGAGAGATAAAGAGAAAAATAGAAGTTACTTGTTTGAAAGATTGAATGAATGAAAGAAAGAGTGAATTAGAAATTAAACAATAAAATATAATTTAAAACTATAAATTCAAAAATTGAAATAAATATGCAATTTGCTTTGTTCATACTAAAAATAAAAATATGTGTATATATAATTACATATATCATTTATAATCTATATATACAAAACATATTTAACATATAAAATTTATATATGATATATTTATCATTTTTGTTGAGATGAAAAATCATGATTTTTATAAATCTCACTATACAAAAATTTTAATCACCTGTCGAATTAAATATTTTGTCTAAGCGTACAGTTTTATCCCAGACTTTTGCTGTGCGATATTTAAAGTACTGAATTCGATGTTTAGGAATAGCCAAAGACACAAAATCATCAACTGAATAAAAAACAAAAATTAATGAAAATAACTATTATTTTCAAAACTAATTTTATATTTAAAACTCTCAAACACAAAAAGAAAACAGTACAACATTATACTATCACATCATTACATTATACAAGCTCAATGCAATTCAGAATTTTCAATGCAGCAATGAATTTAAAAATGTTTTTGTAAAAATTAGAAAAAGTAAGGATGAACAGAGTTAATCATTTTATAATTTTATAATATTGGTCACATTTTATAAATTTTTCCCATATTTTTATTATTCTTATTATTTTTAATATTTTTAAATTTTTGTCAAACTTTAACTATTTTGAATTAGTTTTTTCATTTATTTTTATTTGATTGAGTTGAAAAAATTCTGATTTTAAAATATCTTCAGTGAGACCAACCCCACTCATTGTGACACTGTTAAACTGGATGGTTGTCACATTACTTCATGCATATTTGAGTTGTAAATAATTGATGCAAATTTGATATTGCATAATTTTTTATATATATAGTTTTATGACTTGTGTACATTTTTTAAATTACAATATAATTTTGGTTATATTGTTACCACACCTTTTATATTATATTATTATAATATATTATTTGTTAATTATTTTGGCAAAACTTTTTAAACATAATTCTTAAACTGTATGAGTTATTTTAAATCAATTTTTTCTTAAATCTGTTAGCAAATAATATGTTGACCATAATGTAGTTACCAAAATTTAACATTTTAAATGTTGTTAAGCAAAGCTTATAGAGAAGACCAGCGTGTCAAACTTTATTGAAAGCTATCAATAGCCCTTTGCCTAAAAATCAAACTCTTTGAGGTAGTAGGGTATGGGGCAGAAAGTATTGGGTTACATGATACCAGTAGCCGGGTTATTGTGATGACCTTGAATCTGACCTGACCTGGTGTAGTTAAAAGGAGTTACTTCCTGTAAGCAGTACTTTCTGTAAGCAGTAAAACATTGATAGGAATATTTTGGAAATGCATTAAGAAAAATATAACATCTAACAAAATAATAGAGATTAGGTTGAGCATAGGTTTTATAGTTGGAGTTTTAAAGTTGTTTTAAATAACTGGTGCTAATAGAACCATCAAATAAGGTCAGAAAAAAACCTCTTGCAGTAACTAGGTAAATTTCATTAACAAATCATGAAACAGCATTTAATAATTAGTCATGTTGCAAAAACTATTTTGGGATTTCCAAAAAATTAAAAAAAAATCATAATTTGATATTTCAATACTTTTTACAATAAATTGCTAAATTTAGGACTATGTGAATATTTTTTCTCACAGTAAAAACACTGAAAAGTTAAAATGATTTTTATCTTTACTAAACCAAACTCTGATTTTTACAAATATTTACATAAATTTATATTGCATTTCATTCTAATAATGTCAAATTGTTTGTTTGTCCGAATATCAATCCCACAACAACTCACGTTTTTAAAAAATTCTATCGTTTAAGAGCGATGTATGTCCGAATATCAATCCCATAATGCTTAAGCTTGAAAAACTATTTTAGTTACTCAATTTATGGTTGAGAACATTTAGGTTGATTTTTATTATTTACATCAAAATCAGAGAGAATAAAAGGCATGTATTTGTACCCCTTTCGAATTATTGTGCATTGAAGATAACTTTTTGTGTGGCTTCACGATCATTACTGATAAGAACCTGATAGTTTAAGTTAAGAAGTATATACAAAAGTATATGAAAGTAAAAAGTAGCAAGGTGGGAGTTGCTTATGATAATACTCAGAATAAGTTTAAGAATTCTTTAGAAGGTAACAAGCTAAAAAGAAGTGACTAAAATAAAAAAAATCCAACATATTAGTCAAGATTAACTTTTATCAAAACTTTGTATAAATGTTTATATCTTAAAAATAGGAGCATTAATACAAATTGTTATGAATCAAAAACGTTATTTTGTTCTTATTGAGCACTTTTAAATTTGTTTATATAAATTGTAATAAAATAAGCTTAGCAGGTCCTTATTATATTCTAAAGTAACCCACCTCAAATTATAACAAATATTTGATATAAAAAATATTTTTATAGGCTTGTTTTGGGCTGGTAATGATTTAACCATTCTACACAAAAGTTTGAAAACCAATAAATTTATGCTGCCTTCACACAAGGAAGAAGATCTACTTTTTATCCAGGACCAGATGGAGGGCCAGACAATGGTGATAGGAGAATTTGATAATTGTTTTGAGCAAGTCAGTGAGAAAGCCAAATCAAGAAAGAATCAGGAAACCATTTCTGTACAGAAGAAGCAAAAATATAAGCAATTTTCGTACCAGAAAATTTTTGATGATTGTGATACTGAGTGTACTGATCAAAGTTTTGATGATGAAGATTTTAAGATCCCTCAAGCAAAGGAAAAGAAAACTGATAAAGGTTAGGTACTCATTATCCCTAAGGATATAGTGTCAAAAACCACTAGAACTGCAATTGGAATGGAAACTTCTAACAATCAGTCAAATGCACTTTTTAATTCTGTTGTTACCAGTTCTGGTGGAAAAATTGATTAAATTACTTTTTCTCTCAGCTCTGGCTGAAAATTGCTTCTGTCAGCTTGCAGACACCATGTAGGTGAAGTTTTAAGCATTTTTATGGTGTGGCAATTCAAAAAACTGTTGGTTCCCAGAATTCATTGTTTAAATTATTGAAAGAGCACTGGCATAAATTTGACAGGAATCAGTTAAAGGATTTATTCAAGTTCAACCACCAAAAATCAGTATATTTTTGAAAAACCTTTTCTTTGATAATATTAGGGACTTGTCTGATGTTTAAGTGACTTAGACCTACCTCTAAAAAAAATTTTTTAAATTTTTTTTAACTCAGTATTATTTTTTTTGTATATAGAATACATTTAGAGAGTTGGAGCAGATATTTTAAAATAAATTTATATATACAAAGTTATATTAACAAGATTTGGCTTTGTCATTTCACTTAAAATGAAAAATGTTTCACAATTAAGGATGAATGCAACCGCTTTTAAATTTTTTAATCTTTTTTGTTTCTTAATTTGTTTCTTCGTGCAGTTAGATTGTCTTGTTTCTCTGAGCAGCTTGTTGCCTCTCATGCCTCTGATTGTTTGTGTTTCAGAGTTAAAAGGCAGAGGTAAAAATTTAAATAAAAAAATAGTAAAAAAAATAAAATATAAATATAGTAACCTGTGACTTCGAAAACTGTAAAAGACAACAACAATGAAAAGAACACTAACTTTTAGTATTTTCAAAATTTTTGATTTGTAAACATAGTTATAAGTAATTATATTGAAGTTTATGCTGAAAATATAACTTATATAAAGTATATAACTTTTACATTTTAGGAATTTTAATTTGAGCTTAAAACTAATTGCTTCGTTTTAAAAAAGATTGGTTTTTAAATAAGAACATATAGTGAATTTTTTTAATTTCTTTACCTGTATTCAGGCTACTTTTTTTATTGCACTTACAACCAGGGTTGGCATTAAAAAACCCACCCAAAAAAAATCAAAAAAACCCAGTTAAAAAAACCCGGGATTTTTTGGGTTTTTTTTAAATAATATTTTATTTAAAGGACTCTCTTTGCTTGGTTTTTTTCTATGATTTATTTATTTTAGAAAACATTAAACATAATTATGACTAATTAAAAGGTAATTATTATTGAAAAGAGGATATGGATATGATCAGAATATATCATTTAATAAGAATCAAAATTTTTAAAAGACATGATTTTTTTGAAATATTTCTGAAAAATAGTTTTAGTATTTTTTACTATATACTTTCAGTGATCTCAGTGGCTTTCATCAACCATATCAAAGTCAGGCCTGTGTTCTATCTTACAAATTACTCAAGAAACTTTTATTCAAACAGTATTATTATTTGTGTAGCATTAAGTATATTTAACTTTCATATTTTGATGCAACGTGTATTTTTCAGAAAAAAATCTTTATAAGAATGCCATTCGGAAGCGGAAGGAAGAAATGATGGGAGTGGAAGGAGGCCAGTAAGATAGAAGGGGACAAAAATAATGTTCAGTGTGACCATTGTTTAGAGAAGATTAGTGGAAAAATTGAAAGAGTTCGTATTCATTTGGAGAAGTGTAAAGAGAGAAAGAAGGACACTGATGAACAAGAACCAAGACCTGGAAGCTCAATGAGCAATATTAGCCTCTTGTCAAATGAGTCAGATACTTCAATTTCCGAAGGATCTATTATGTCCAGCTCCACACCAGCAAAAAGGTTTAAAAGTAGTAACTTAAATAACTTTGTAGTTAGAACATCAAATGATCAGAAAGATGCCATAGACAAGCAAGTTGCCCGGTTTTTTTTCAGCTCTAACATGTCTTTTAGTTCAGTGGAAAATTGTGAGTTTCAGAAATTTTGCTCTCTTCTTCGTCCTGGGTATGTTCCACCAAGCCGAAAGAGACTGGGTGGAGATCTATTAAATGATGTCTATGATGATCTGTCAGCTGGTATAAAGAACGAACTGGAAACCAAAGACACATTGGTAATTTGTCAAGATGGATGGTCTAGTATTCAGAATGACCCAATAATTGCTGACTCATTTTATGATGGAAAAAAGAGTTATCTGAACAACATAGTTGACTCAGGATCAGAAAAAAAAACTGCAGAATACTGCTTCAAAATCATCAATGAAGCTATAGTTAGCATAAAAAATGATTATAATAAGTTTGTATTTGCTGTCTGCACTGACAATGAAGCTAAGACGAAGAAAATGAAAGAGCTGATCAAACAAGAGTATCCTGATATGTTAACATATGGCTGTAATGCACTCTATATGAATTTGCTACAGAAAGACATTTGCAATTCTTTTTCAACAATTCTAAAACAGGTTGCGGAAGTTCAGAAATATTTTAGAAATGTGCATATGGCCCATGGTTTGTTAAAGGAAAAAGGTGGATGTATGCCTCAGCTGCCAAATGAAACACGCTGGAACTCTCAAGTTGCCTGCATTGAGACATACCAGAAAAACTATAACTTCTACGTGGAAATCTTTGGAGAGAAGATGGAAGATTTTCCAGCCAATATTGGAAGAATAATTGAAAATATAGCCATCAAATGTGAGGCAAGTCGTCTTCTTAGTCAAATGAAAAAATTGGGGATTGCCTTAGACAAGATGCAGATTCTTGTCATCTCTCTGACGCAGTTCATATCTGGTATTCATTGATAAAGGATGAAGAGCTATCCATATACTATGATGCAATAAAGAAGAGATTTTAAGATGCTGTACAACCCTTTCATATTTTGGCCTATATAACTGACCATTGCAATGTAGATGATTACAAAAGCTTCATTGATAATGATAATGAAAATAGTGCAGAACAATGGTTAGAGGACAGGAACCTGATTTCTTGGGTCTACTATACAAGTTTAACTTGAAGGACAGGGAGGTGTTTCCCAAGCAAATATTCTCAGAATCACTGAAGGTTATCTCTCCATCAGAATGGTGGAACATCATGAAAGGAAAGGTTACTAGATCTCAAATCAGGGATAAAGAGGTTTCTGCCAATTTCTGCAGCTTTCTAGCTTCACTACACTCCTGTCCTACTAGCTCAGCCTCAATTGAGAGATGGTTTTCAACCTTTGGATTTGTCTGGTCGAAGATCATGAATCGTCTTGGTGCAGATAAGGCAATGAAACTTGTGAAGATTTACAAATCATTTCACAATAGCTCAGCAGCTGACAGTAGTTCCTGTAATGATATCGAATCTGATCAATAAGTAGGTAAGTAAAAATCGTTTTTAACTTCAGTATAACCATCTAAATTCTAAAAAATTATAAAAATTATATTTCTATTATTTAAGTGTAATTTATATTTGTTTTAGTTTATTCTTGATGATCCCAGAGGAAGTGTTTAACTGGAAATCTGTCAAAAACATCTGAAAAGCTGACAAGAATTGAAAATTATTGTAATAATCAAACAAAGTAAAATTATGTAAGGAGAATTTTATTTACAGTTCTTTAATTTATTAAATTTTCCTTGTAAAAGCTCTTTTTAATAAATAAATATAACTATTACCATGTGTTTAAAGATAGTTTGAATGCAAAATAGGTATTATGTCTTTCTAAGCAAAAAAAGCTATTTTAAAAAAAACCCATAAAAACCCAATGAAACCCAGTGGGCTGGGTTTTTTGAAAAAAACCCGGGTGTTTTCCAACCCTGCTTACAACCCTCAAACCTTAAACTCCAAAAACAAGCCTTAAAAAACAATGCTGCTATGTGAAACAAGGTGACTAAGAGCGCTGCTGAGAAACAAGGTGAGCGTAGTATTACTAGAGACATTTTAGGAATCAGACTTGGAGCATCTCACTTATAAAGTGAAAACTCTACAATTACATCACTACCGCATCAAAAGCTTAATTTAAATCAGTTTAAAAAAAAGATTACCAGAAGCAATATCTTCCCATGAAAAATCAGTAAATTTTTTTTCCTTAATACCAGTAAAACGATCTATGTATCCAACTATAAAATTTTCAGCTGGAAGAGATTCATCCCAAAGTATTCTATTGATAACATTAATAGCTGTTTTCATAGGTTTCTTTTTCTCTTTTTCTGATTCTGTATCTGAAACTTTTTTGAATGTTAATTTTTCAGTTGGTTCTTTTTTATTTTCAAATGTTTCTTTTTTATTTTCAGTTATTTCTTTTTTATTTTCAGTATGCAAATTATGACATTTATCTGCAAATTTACAACTACCCATTAAAAAAAAACTACATAATACATTAGCTTTATTTGATATTATTGGCGTCTTCTTGATTTCTTCTTCAACAATCTCTTTAAAATACACAATGAGATCATAAAGCATTTGAGATCCAACATGTTCTTTTGCAAATGCTATTATTTTTTCTTCTGTAAACTTTTCCTCCCCAATATGAACTTTAAACTGAGGCATAACAATAGGATAATTTTCTAAAAAAAAAAAATTCTAATAAAACAAAATTCTAATACAATGGCTATTTTAGCTTTAATCAGTCTTTATTACTGAGCACTAAATATTGTCCATTTAGCAAATCAATTAATATTTAGAGGTCAATAAAAGTTTTGACTTTTCAAATAAACAAGCAAAAGAGTAAAAACTTCTTTTATATTTTCATATTTTAATATTAAATTCTTAAATAAAAAATGTAACAAAATTTGTATTACTTTTTCTCAAAACTGCACTGGGACAACTTTTTCTCAATATTGCAACTTATATATATATATATATATATATATATATATATATATATATAAGTTGCATATATATATATATATATATATATATATATATATAATATATATATATATATATATATATATATATATATAAGTTGCATATATATATATATATATATATATATATATATATATATATATATATATATATATATATATATATATATATATATATATATATATATATATATATATATATATATATAAGTTGCATATATATATAAGTTGCATATATATATATATATATATATATATATATATATATATATATATATATATATATATATATATATATATATATATATATATAAATTTAATTTAGATTTTTAATCTTTTTTATTGATATTTATTTTCATTCAAAAGTGTTACTTTTTACAGAATAAAAATAATTTAAAAAACATTTTTAAAGCCCAAAGAAACAACTGTTTTAATAAAAAGAATTTAAGTATTCGCTATAGTAGTAGAAAATAGGTAATTAGTAATCTGTAAAAAATAGATGTTATAATGCAACAATGAGAAAAAAAATTATGAAACAATATGGGATTTTGGCCATCTATATCTAGATTTCCGCCAACTATAGCCCAAATAGACAACTAGTAGATTTTTGTTGCTTTGTCTTATAATTTTAGAAAATGAAAACAAATAATTTTTCTGAGTTTGAATTTGTTGAAAATATTTCAACCTTTTTTTCCGCTGCTAAAGTAAATTCTTAATTTATTAATTCTTACTTACCATTATTTCTACCACTCTTGCCTTTCCAATTGGAAAGATAAGAATGGTAGATATAAAAGAAATATTATTTTTACCACTCTATATACATCATTTCTACCGCACTAACTTTTCCAATTGGAAAGGTTAGAGCGGTAGAAATATAATATAATTGATATTATATTGTATATAATACCAATATATTATATAAAAAACAATATAATATCAATTATATTATATGAAAAATAATATAATTGATATTATATTGTTAGCAAAAAACATATAATTTTCATAAACTTTACTCTCATATCTTTTTTTATAATGAAGCTAGAACCTTGAAGTTTTTTGCATCAATTAGTTTGACTCAACTTCTTTCTAACCATATATAGAAAGTGCTTTTATATATTATTTTTTTTAGAACTACTATTGATAAAAAAAAAAAAAACAAGTTTTTTTAATCAATAGTGGTTCTAAGACATAAATAATATATAAAGAAAAAAAGTTTTTGAAGCTAAGATTTCTTAAGTACCAAAACAAATCAAATTTGTTTGAAAATTCCCATATAGATTAAAAAAAGGATGAGGAATCTAATGGAATGGGGAACCTTTTAAAATTTATACATAATTTCTAAGTTCTCAGCATTTAAAAACCTTAAGGTTGGTTTTTTTAAAAAAAAAAAAAAAAAAAAGATTTCCTGTGAAAAAAGCAAGTATAGCCTTTCCTCTATTCAAGTCAAGTATCTATTTATGTTTTCTTGAAGAAATGGTACTTATGAATTTTGTTTAAAAATTATGTTATGTTTTTATTCCTTTGCATATCATTTGTTTTTTTGTTTTTTTTTTATTTCGGTACCATTTCACGCCAAATTTTTCTTACTTAAAGACAAGGCATTTCGTCAAAAAATTATCAGTTTTTCCAGCACAAATAACACAATAACTTTGGATCCAATTAACTTCTTAAGTTGAAAGACCCTTCATTTTTTAGGCCTTTTTAAGCTCTATGCAATTATGGTAATCATATATTTAAAAAAATCCTCAAGGAATGGATAATATTGTCATTATAAATAACATTTTACATGTCAAAGCTTACTTACCATCAAGAAATATCTCTAAAGCAAGTGTTTTATTTACAAAATAAGTCAACCATAGAAGTTCAGGATCAAAAGCAATGTCATCTTGAAATATTGCCTGCAATACTTCAATTTCTTCCATTTTTAAGTTATCCATAATAATTGAGGAAAATTGCTATCGATAAAGTATTATAAAATATTTTTTTAACTTGTTTTTTTATAACTATTTCATAGATGGACTTTGATAGATAAGTGGATAAATATATAAATGATTTCTTTAAATTAAATAAAACATGACTATTTTCGTATGCTAATACTATTTCATCACATTTGGAGTATTTTGTTAAGTTTATTTCAATATGTGGTGCAACTATGAGTTAATTCAGATGTCATAAAATTTTAAAAACTATTTATAGATTTTTTTTCGCGTGATTTAAATGTTTATTATATTGCGGACGTTGACGAAAGTCAATTTTCGTCAAATTTTTTCGTCTAACTTATATTGTAGAAAATTAGCTCTTATAAAGTGTAAAGCAACGAAAAAGAATTAAAAAAAAATTCTACCAATAATAATTCTTATAGATTCAAGATAAATAAAAAAATAACTTGGTGGTGCAATATTTAGCCCCCTTTTTTTTGAATAACTTTTTTTTGAGTAAGAGATTGACTTCTGCCAAGTTTGTTATGGTACTGCGGTCAACTTAAAAAAGTTTAAATTTGCAAACATTTAATTATTGATACAATATGAGATACCGTTGCGCTAGCCACCGTATCTAATATTGTATCAATAAATGCTAGTTTTAAAAGACATCATCAAAAAGTTTAATAAATATTTTCTAGTTTATTGAGTTTAAATACAAAGGTATCTAAACTCCCTTCTTTGTTTATTTAAAAATCATTTTCTTATAACAAGCTAAACCCATGAAAGAAGATATTTATAAAACTTAACATTTATCATGTTCCCAAGTAAAAACACGTGATATTAACTATATTCTCAGTATCATATTATTATCTGATAAATAAAGTAAATTATAAACGAAAACAAAATAAAAATAAAATTACTTCAGTTTAAGAAGTTTTTCCCCTATTTGCTATTTTTGCATTTATAATGCGGCGGGTAAAAATCTTCCTTATGTGTATTATATTAACTCAAGTAAACGAGTTTGTGTTTTGTAAGTTAGCTTTTTATATGCTTTTATATATATTCATATATATATATATATATATATATATATATATATATATATATATATATATATATATATATATATATATATAATATATATATATATATATACCCAGTAAACACAGATCGGTTCAGAATAGGTCAATATTTAGTCGAAATCAGTCGAAAATTGGATCTGTTATTAACTAAAAATCGACGCTTGATTTTAAATGTATATTTCAAACTTTTTTATATATACGTTTACTAAACATCGATCTAACGTTTAGAATATCGACTTACATTAGTCAATATTGTAAACCTTTAATCAACCTTAATTAAACGTAAACATTTATAGATTCAAAATCTACGCTTTAAATCTTTTAATATATGCGTTTATTAAAGGTCGATCAAACGTTTACAATATTGACTAATATAAGCCGTTATTCTAAACGTTTGATCGACGTTTAATAAACGTTTATTATATTATAATAAAGCAATATAGCGATCGGTCAGAAGACTCACATAACAGCTTAAGTCACGTGGTTTTAATAGGGAAAATTAAAGCGAAACAGAAAACTTATTTTTTATTGGCTAAATAAATTCATGGATGTCAAAAAGCCCTATTTGCGACAATCTACCTTCCTAAATGCCAACAAATCAATGGACACCGATGTTTTAGAAATTATTGATGGCAACATTGACACAGTTAAAAAATATGAGTTGCTGGTCTCTCGTTATGAAAGTCCTGCTGCAAAAACTTTTTTCGTAAGTTTTATAAACTATTTAAATTCATTTTGTAACCACTAATATGATTGTGTAACAGTAGGTATTCATCTTTGCAATAATCAAGATGTTTAATAACTAAAGATTTATTTTTTTATTTTAGATGCATATTAGCTTAATTAAGTTACATTTTGGTAAAAACCACTGCAAATGTTATGTCGCGACGCACAGTGACTCAGGACAATCAAAAAACGGCAAAAATTAAATAAAATTTGACATAAATTGTAAATAAATAATGTTATTTATCAAAATAATAATTTTTGGGTCAAAGATTTTAAATTTGTTATTATATTTCAAATTTGTTATTATATTTACATTTTTTTTTACGCGCAGCTTCAACGCGTTTAATGCGCGTTTGCGCGCTTTAAGGTGACTATGCGCGTACAAAAAATTTTTTATTTAAGTTTTAGAATCTTCAAGACAAACAAATTATCTTGATATATTACTTTACTTGATATTTTAATAAAAATGGTTTTTAAAGGATGTTGGTACATAGAGAAAAAAAACTATATTTTGTTACATTTATTTTATTATCTACATTACAATCAATTTAATAACTTCGTTTGGTAACGGTTTTCCTCGATAGCTCTTATGTTTTCTAAAAGATATGCTTGATACTTTTGGATCTGATCTTACTAGAAGGTAGTACATCTGATTCATCATTGTGTTTAACCTTGATATTTTTGCCGTGTGCTTAAGTCTAGAATTTCTTATCTGTTTATTTAAACTCTCCAATGCATCTTCCGAATATACCCCGATTGGCAAAGGTAATTTATGTGATATAGAAGAACTATGCAGTAGCAGTTTATGTACAGTAGGAGGCATAACATACCAGTCGAACAAACTCACTATACGTTTAGCTGTTTCAGTGCAGTATAAATCTAATTCATTGATATTACTATAATATCCACAAGATATTGTTATGAGAATATTATGCAATCTTTCAATTATATCACAATCAACTTTAGTAATTTCAGAAAAAACTTCACTATTTTTAAATGCTCTTCTTGCAGTATTGTCGTCATTGGTATTTCCAGACCCAGTTTTAGGCATGTCAACACATAGGCTTAATCGTTCTCTGAAGAGTACCTGAACCTCTTTTTTTTTAAGTCTACAGATAATTTTTTTCAATTGTTTTTGGCTTATACTTTTTAATTTTATAACTCAAATGAAGAATAAATTCCAAGCATCTTATCCAGCAATCCAAAGCTGAAATTTCTAGCCCCAAGGCTGACTCATTCTCAGTTTTTGTTTTTAATAAATCAATATTGTTCATTTCGTTGGGTTTAGCATTGCACACATTGCAGGATTGAGTGGATTTTGACTCTGTGAATGCGTTAACTACTTTATTATCAAACATCGTAAGATCAACTCTATAGCTGATATTAAAGGTCACCTTTCTTCCTGCAATATCAAAAACTTTTCATAACGTCTTTAAGATATTTATTTGATTTTTTAGATCTGATTCTTCTTCTCTGGATAAAATTGGACTCTCTTTTTTATATTGTAGATGAAGAGGTCTACAAAAGTGACAATTTGAAGGATTTCCATTTTTCCAAATTTCACCATCTACTTTGAGCAATAGAGGCACAAAAGCTGTACTAAAAAGATTTTCTTCACTTTTAAGTTCTATACGTGTGTTGCTTGTCTCGTTTTTCTGTTTACAATTACTTTGGCTCGCTGCTCCATCAAAACTAATCTTTCTATATAAAATTCCAAATATTTTGTTACCTTGACCACAATTAGGTATATCAATCATTTCTGTTATTCTACTCACAGTTTGATCAAACATACTTTGAAGAGTACACTTTGCAGAAATTTAAGAAAAGTGTATATTCTCAGGATAGCATTTCAATTTTTCCTCAAAAATATCGTGCAAGGTAGGATAAATATGTACATTGTGTACAAGAACTGAGTTTTTGATCATTTGATATTGTTTATCGCTGAGATCAGTGTTCATTTTTAACGCAAGAGCTTCCTCTACACTCATGTTAATGGGAAAGGTTTTATCCAAAGTTTCATCAACTTTTTCTATCTCTAACACGTTAGAAATATTGTTTTTTAAAATAGAGGCTTTTTTTTTTCTCTAGCAGCATTTGCATTTTTCGCAGAAGCTAAAATTAGAGCTTCATGATGTTCAGTGACTAGTTCTTTTATTTTTATTTTTCTTTTGCTTCGCTCTTCAAGAACACTCCATTGTTTATGGGGCCTTCCAGAACCAAAATGGCTATTTTTATTGTTTATAAGATTTTTTTGAAGCCAACGATTTTCTTTTTGTTTTGTTTTAGTTTTTTCTTCACCTTTGAAATAAATATAACAAAAGCAACCTTTACTTTATTTAAGTTTTCTTTGCGAATTTCTTCAGTATTTTTTATTTCATTAAGTAAATCCTTCCATAATCTAATTTATCCACTCCTAACTCACGTATATTTGGTCTAATCTAATCACGATCTAATCTTTTCATTGTTATTGTTTTTAAGGACCATCATTATAATAAAGCTAATATATCAGCAACATTTTAAACTACATTATATATTTTTTTACTTTACACTGTTTAAAATTTTATTTTGATATGGCTTTAACAATTGTCAACAAATGTTACGTCTTGTAAAAACACTATATTACTAAGTTAACTTTATATTACAGGAAATAATAAAGTTGTTCAGTTAAGCTTTTTCAAACATGTTGTACGTATCGAATAATAAATCGTTATTTAAAATTGTCAATAAATATTTTAACAAACTGTTAAATAATATATAATGACAAAAGCACGTTTTTTAAAACTATATTTAATATTTATGATTTAAAAACTATATTAGAGCAAGTAATACAAGTAAAAAATTAAAATTTAAGTTTCCCGCCATTTTCATATGTTTTGATTATAACAAAATACTTTCAAAAATGGCGGAAAACAAGGTTTTTAAGTGTTTGACAACATTTGTATTTCTTTAATAACTTCCAAAACCGCAGGAAAACGCAAGAATTCATTTATATTTTAAAAGTAGAAATGTTAATTAACCAGAAAAAATAGATTTATTTTTGGAACTCGGTGGAACATTTTTTTAGCTATAAACCAAAAAAATACAATTACTTGCTGCCTTTTTTTTCAAAAAGTCTTTAAACTTGAACAAAAAAATCATTTTTTTTTTTCCTTTTAGTAAATTTGAAATATATAGAGTCAAAAGATTATCTTTAAAATAAATAAACACTTTTATTTAAATTAAAAGTACATTATTTTAGTTAAATAAAAATCTCACATTTTTCAGATTTCTTTGAAAATATTAACAAACTTTTTCACTTCTTTTTACTATAAAATACAAAATAAAAGTTTTATTAAAAAATTATTTATTCTTTTGAAATAAAAAATTATTGCAACTTAATATTATTTAAAAAAGGGCACTTAATTTATAGAAAAGTTGTGAGGGGTTTATTACCATTTTTTTGTTGTTTTGAGTCACTGTGCGATGTTACTAATTTTTTAATGTCTAAAATAAACATGGATGATACAGGAAATTTCGGAAACTTCCATTCAGAAAATCCTCTATATGTAAAGCTGTTCTGTATAATTTCAATTTTAATTGATGAATTTACATTTAAAATGCCAACTATTTTACTCTAGTTTTTTTGCGGTTACAAATCAGGTTACGAAATCAGAGGATCAGGATGCGACCCAGGCAGCCAACACATAAGGGTACCTTAAGAGACCCATACGGGGTTCGATACGGCAACCCGTTGCTACCCCAGCGGGAGATGCAAACGGGTTCCACACGGGTCCCATACAGGCTCCCCGCTGGGAAAACCATACGGTTCCCGTATCCAGCCCATTTAATTAGTCCATATGGTTACGACTAGGAAATTTTGTATACAGCCCAAAAGGAGCCTGCAAGTATCTGAAGTCTCATAAGCGTGATACTTTTTCATTTAACCTCTGCCATAAAGTCAATCAGGAAGAAGTCATAAAGAACAAGAAACGTAGAAAAAAACTACAAAATATAACTTAAACCAATTATTTTTTAAAAAATATCACTAATAATATTAAACAAATTTGTCCAAATTTTCTGAAGGTGTTACATAAACAGCATCGAGTTCAGTCGAGTTAACGTTAATAGCAAATTTAGTAGATCTACGACTGTTGCTTCCACGATCTAGTGAGTTGGCAAACCATGTTGAAAGTTCAGCTTCGATTTCCTTTTGTGTGCAACTTTTTGTGCTAGGATTTAATTTAACGGCACCTATTTGTAAAACAGAAAAGTATTATTAAAATACACACACACACAAAAAAAAATATATATATATATATATACATGTTTTTTTTTTTATAAGCATAACGCTTATAAGCATATAGAGGCTCAGATTTGGGAAAAAAATAAGCATATGTAAGCATATTCCTGAGCCTTGATAAACTATTTAAAAAATTAGAATTTTATTTAGTTAAAGATTTTAAATATATTTCTAAATTTAAACCAACAAAAACAACAAAAATCGAAGTTTATGTTTTGCAATGCAATGACTTAATGAAGTAATGAAGTCATTGTATTGCAAAACCTAAACCTCAATACTTGAACATAAAAACATAAAGTTTAGAAGTCGCTCTGAAGTGTTTTATTTCTCTCTTTTTTTTTCTCTCTCTCTCGCTTTTAATGTGTAGTTTATTTAATACCTTATTTAAAATGTTTATTTTATTTTTAAGTTTTATTTTCAGATACTGATAAAATAATAATAATAATGTCAAAGATAATAAAGAGAAAGCAGCCTACATTGGCAGCGTTTGGTTTCACAAAAAATGTTATGCACAGAGGAGAAATGAGTGCAATCCGATTGCCGTTAGAAGCTGTTGAAACTAGTGTTGAATGCAAACATTGCAAAAAATTATTTAAAAGCCAACAAGGACTAGCTTTTCATGTTAAAGTTATTCACGGAATTAGCAAACAAGATTGTAAACATTCACAATCACAAGTTCTTCAAAGAAACGAAGAACTTATCACTCTAGCAGTGAAAGATGTGCTCAATAATATAGTCAACAAAGTTGTTAGTGAAATGAAAAAAAGTGAAGAGTCTCGCCAATTAGCTGGTAAGAAACGCCACCAATATACTGCTGCCTTTAAAGCAGAAGCAATTAACGCCTATGGTTATGAGGCAAATCAAGAAACTATAGCAGAGTCGTTTGGTGTAACACAAAGTCAGATTTCGCGATGGCTTAAAAAAAAAGAAACTATTATTAAAGATGCCGAATCATCCTATCGCAGATTGTTTCTGAAGGGAAGACGTTCCACAAAATATCTTGAACTGTACGAAGCTATTTACAATGAATTTTTACAAGCCAGATCGAAAGGTCATATTGTAAACTTTTCCTGGCTTTGGAGTAAAGCTAGAAATATACAATTAAACATTGATCCAAACGTGGAAATAAAACTTCATGTTATAGTTCGATTTTTACAAAAAAAAGAGTTAAAAATGAGATCGAAACAAAGAAACAAAAGGAAACATAAGAAAGAAATGGAACCATTATTACAGAAATGGCATGCCACATTCAGAGAAAAGTGTATCAGAACAGGTTCTAAAGATCCAAGTTACGACAAAAAATGGGGACGGTACCAACCTGGACAAAGGCTCAATGTTGACCAGAGCCCACTTCCCTTTGTTGTTCATGGTAAGAAAACTTATGAGTATGTACCCAAGGGTCAAGGTGCAACACATAATACATGGATCTCACAACCCGGCTCAGGATTGGAAAAAAGGCAATGTTCCCTTCAAATTATGTTTCGCCCAGAAGGAGAGCAACCAAAGCTAGCCATCATTTTTAGAGGTCAAGGAAAACGCATTTCAAAAGACGAAAAGTTAGCATGGCACAAAGATATTCACGTTTACTTCCAGCAAAATGCTTGGTTAGACCAAAACGTCTGTAAGCACTGGTGTGATAAAACACTTCTTCCATTTGTAAAAGAACAAAAGCTTGATAAATTTGTTCTTTTGCTGGACAACTTGAAGGGACAGATGCAGGAGGATTTTAAAGATGCTGTGGCTGCTGCTAAAGGACTTCTCTTGTACGGTCTACCAAGTGCCACTGACCTTTGGCAACCAGTTGACGCAGGATATGCTGCCACTCTGAAAAGACTTATTACCATTGAACATCAAAAATGGCTCGATAGAGATAATCATTCTGATAGATGGTTCAGTAATGAAATGCCCTACACTGCAAAAGAGAGACGAATTTTGATTACACATTGGGCAGGGGAAGCATGGAAAGCTTTAAACACTTCAAAGTATGACAAGCAAAGGAAGAAATGTTGGACGATGACTGGATGTTTAATGACTTCTGATGGCTCAGAAGATTCGCTAGTTAAACCAGAGGGCCTTGATTGTTATAAAGTTCCCCCACCATCCATCATTGATCCTGGAAGTGATCAACCCATAGGAAATCAGGGTGATATTCAACCAGTGGAGGTAGATGATGCTATAAATGAAAGTGCCAACGAAATTCTTCCAGATGACACCTTTATTGGTCTGGACGAGAAGGAATGCGAAGTTCATATCTTTGATTTTATTGATAACATTTGTATATAGTATATATGTTTTATTTTTTATTATCATACTATAACATTAATTCAGCTACATTAAAACCAAAGCAAATACAGAGCATAAGTCAACTTTTTATTTTTCTTATACCCATTAACCTTAAGTAACGCGTACACTTTAAGAAAGTATTGAAATAAGCATATTTTATTAGAAATATGCTTAAGCTTTAGCATATTTTTGAGCCTCTTTTAACTTTTTGCTTAAGCATACCCGAGCCTGTTTCAAAAATTTCATATGCTTATAAAAAAAAAAACATGTATATATATATATATATATATATATATATATATATATATATATGTATATATGCTTGTTTTTCTTTTTGCCCTGTCAAATTGAAGCTGCAAGCAAGAAGGCTGTCTAGCAGCATGGGCATTGATCTCATTATAAAATATGTTTAGCCTAAAAAAAGTTTGATGCAAGTTATGGTGCAGAGATATAAAAAAATAATATAAAAACATGAAAGTTTGTTCAGAACTGCAATTATTAAAATAAACTGTATTTAAATAAAAAATTAAAAAAGAAATTTTAAAAGTAATAATTTTTACAACTATTTTCTTTACTCCTGGATTTTCCAGCTTCTGTGTTAAAATTTCTATTTCTTCCATTGACTTAGCTGGCAGTGGAATACCTTCTGGAAGATCTGAAGATATATGATCATTCAAATCAAGTTTGCAATGGATAGATTGAATTTGTGCTGTATGCATTGCCTGAGTCTTTTTCATATTTTCCTGATTGCTGATTACAGTTGCTAATAAATTAGCAATCATCTGTAGACTTACAGACTCACCTAAATAGAAAAAGTCTGTATTAAACATAAAAACATTTAAAAAGAAAATTTCGGATTTAAAATACTGGTAATAAAATTTAAGACTATTATCGAATTGTTATTAAAAACTACATCATATACTTTTTATTTTGTTTAATTTTACATAATCATTGTTTTACATATATATTTATATACACTTACTTCTGCCGATTATAGTAAGCAATATGCGATAAAAAATGTAACATTTCTTTAAGTGTGTTTTAATAGAAAAAGAAAAGGGAAAAGGAAAAAAAAATTAAAATAAATTGATTCCTGCCCTAACCCAATCCCTTCTCCCTAATCAGTCGATGTATGCAGTGAAGCCCACGCCTATTCCTAAATCAGTGTGACATCATAGCGCTAACCAAAGTACGCAGTACAACTTATATATATACACAAATATATTTATATATATACATATATATGTATATATAATATATATAATATATATATATATATATATATATATATATATATATATATATATATATATATATATATTATATATACATATAAATTTATTTTTAATTATATAACTTACATAATTTTGAATGATTATATATAATTATTATTTATAGTCAAATATGGAGTCATTTATTTAAGTTAACATTATATCATATAACTTGCCTAATACCTGCTAATAATTTATTATTATTTGTTGGACAGGTGGTGATTTGTTGAAAAGGTGATGATTTGTTTTGAACAGGGGCAGAGTCCATCAATATGCTTTTCAATTGGGAATATTTTGATGCTGAATTGTTAGATCTACAAGAAAAAATTTTAAGCTCAATACCAAACCAATGGTATAAATTTAAACAAGTTAACAATAAATAAAAACATACATATTAATATGTACCAAATATATTTTAACTGATATAACACTCGCATATGTACTGGTAATAAACCGAAAATAACAGATTTTATAACTGGATATTTTTTATTTTTAAAAATTATTTTCTGTTCATTATCAGCAAATATTCCAGTGTTATAACAGCTTTTTGCAGATTTTTGAAAACCAGTTTTTGAATACTGTTTGTAGTAGACTTGCTTGTTTTTACTTTATAAACACTTATACTTAAAGAACTTGAGGAAAAAAAACTGATTATCTGGTATATCTGGCAAAAATATATGGTACACCTCATTACATTGAATACAGCAATTTATTAGATAATTGTATCACTACTTCTCTATTTCGAAGTCTAGTCTTGCTGCTGGTAAACCATCAGAATCATATTTGCTCAACTCAATATCACTTCCATAACTGTAAAAGAAGTATAATTACGTTGTAGTATAATGGGGTTAATATATATACATGATTTGGTATTGGTTAGTAGTAAATAAATAGAAAATGAAAAAAAAAAAAAAGAATATAACGTATACTACCAAGAATAAGTAAAACCTTTTACATAACCAGTAGACTAAAACAAAATCCCCCAAAAAGTTATTACTTAGTGATACAAACAGGATGTTACTTACAGATTCAGTAAATTCTGAGGCTTTTTGTGAATGAAAGGCGAAGCAGGTTTGTTTTCTTGAGTAACACATATTGCATTGTTTTTTCTTTTTTTGTGCCAAGTTTTCTTTTTTGCTTTATAAAATCAACAAAATATTAGAATAGTTAACACTATCATTTTTATTTTACACTGCCATTTTAATAGTTACACTGCCATTTTTATGCCTTGTTAAGAATACAGTAACAATAATAGATAAAAAATAAGTAAATAACCAATTCTTTATAAAACTAGATAACACCTTGGTAAAATCTGATCATAATCTTCTTCTTCATTCTCAGAGGAACTAATCATTTTACATCTAAACAGTTTTGTAAGTTATAAATATATACATGCATACGTGCATATTTCAAAATTTATTAAATTATTAAATTCCATAATTAAAGTTACCTTCTAACACGTTTCAATGCATTTTCTTCTGACGTATCAAGGTTGGAGGTGTCCTCTGCTTTTTTTGCTTTTGAACGTGCTTCAGTAAGACTGTCTATAAATAAATTAAAAAGGAATACATAAAAAACGTTATTGCATTAAACAGAGGTATTTTTTGCACTGAAACATAAACAGAATATGATTATAAAAGCATAACACTAATTTTACCAGCAATTCCAAGTATTCTAACAGTAAATAAAGGCCAATGCACATCTGGAACCATTAAATTATTTTTAGCCTTTGCAATACCTGTCAAATTAAAATTTTTTCCATTTGGCCAATAGATTTCAACAGATATTTTATTTTTAATACTGGATGAAAGTGAACTGATTTCAACTCCATTTATCCAAGTTAGTGGCACATAATCTGTTGTATTAGTTTCATTGAATAAAACTATTGCATACATAACTACACTGTAATTGTAATACAAATGCTGTATCACAAAAATAAAATTTTAAATATATATATATATATATATATATATATATATGTATTTATGTATGTATGTATGTATGTATGTATGTATGTATGTATGTATGTATGTATGTATGTATGTATGTATGTATATACATATATATATATATATATATATATATATATATATATATATATATATATATATATATATATATATATATATACATATATATATATTCAGCCTTTGAAATTCAGGTCGGCGTTTGGCAGTGCAGACCCAAAAGTCAACCTATCTTTGTTTTATGACCACATACAACAGCGAACCTGAATCCCTTAAAGTGTCTGCATGCAAAAATAAATATACGTAAAAGATATAATATTAGTTCAATATTATTATATTATAATGATGTAATAAAAAATATATAATACTAGTTCCTAATTAATTTATTGTAATTCATAGATAATAAGCATATTTATTATTAGCAAATTCACAAATTTGCTATATTCTTAAAATTCTTAGTTGCTACATTCTTAAAAATTTTATAGTCATAAGAAATATTGTCAATAAGTTTTTTTAATCAAATAACCATTACCCCTTTCGCAACAATAAGAAAAAAATCCAAATAAATTTTTTATTATAGATCCCTTCTTATATGCAGCTGTATGCTTTTGGGTAACCCTTCACCACTGTGAATAGCCTCTTATAATGTTTTATCTGATTTGAGTATTTTTTTCATTACACAAAATAAGTACTTATTCAATATGGATATGAGTATATTATGTTTCTCATAAACTATTTATAATAAATCATAATCAAAAAGTATCAATTAACATAATAATCGTAAAATTAGTTAATTGCAAAACTAATAATGAAAAAGTTATAACTTCAAAAAGTAAATATTTTATAATACATAATACAAAATAGTAAAGTAATAGTAAATATTTTTTGCAGCAAGTTATTTGATAAACTAGAAAAATTTATTTGTGGAATAACTATAAAGCCGTTTTTAAATGGTAGTTTAAAATACTTAATATTTAGTTCTTTTATAAAAAATGTTGTTGAATTAAATGACATATTTTCCACATGATATATGGACAAGCTTGTTGAATCAAGAGGATCCGTAAAAAATGCTTGCTTACGCTGAAACTCTTGGCAGACAACAAAAGCATTAGCCTCTGAGCAGATTACATCAGTTAATATGTTTTTGACTAAAATAACTTTATCATTAACACCAAAACAATTGTCAGCAGTTGCAAAAGAAACTAGAAACTGTGGTCCAAATTATTGCTTGTATTGAATGTAGTGACGAAATGGCAATGGTAGTGGACCTAGCAAGTGTTTTTGTCGAAATTTAGACGGTATACTTGTTATAAATACGTTAAAGAAGAAAACTACTGCTTTAGGAAAAAAACTCAATTAAATTAACTACGGATACAAGAACTATAATCAGCTGTAACAACCATAAAATATATGTCCATCAAAATCATAACAAGTACACGTTTCTTTCTCTTCACACTCCGGACCGTATTGGAATAATAGCTGACACATTGCACATCCATATTTTGCCGGAAACCGGCTTGCACAGTTACAACAATCCTCCACCCATAAATCATTCATACTGTTCTAAATATGCTGGTTTACGACAGGTTCGACCTGACCTTCGAATTTTTGTAGAAATGGACTCAGAAAACGACTCAGGTTGTTCACAAGGTCTCTCGGGACCCACGTTTTTACTTTCAAACTGTTCACATACTCTGTTGGGATTAACATCCTTTTTAATCGGTTCGCATTCATCATATATGTTATCACTTGGAACTAATGTTTCAGGTATTTGATTGTTTAACAAAGGATTATTTATGCCATCTGCTGTTTTAACTAAAGGTTTAATGCAATCTTCCACGTGACGTTTTACAATCTGATCTATATGTCTAATCTGGATACGACCATCCGATGTCAACACTTTATAGTTAACATTTCCAACTGCTGATACAATAATGGCTGAGATCCACTTCTCACCCCCAATATAATTCCTTACATAAACAAGGTCTTTAGGTTGAAAGAATCGACTTTTATTACTAAAAATACTTGGAAGCTGCTTTTCTTTGATTTTAGTGATGGCCTCAGGAAGAAGCATCGACAAGGAATTTCTTAATCTTCTACCTAATAAAAGTTCAGCCGGAGAAACTCCAGTTGTAGAATGTGGTGTTAAACGATATTTAAAAAGGAAGCGACACAATTGCATCTCAACATCATTCCCTTGAAAAGTTTTTAAAGAATTCTTAAATGTTTGCACCATTCGTTCTGCTTGACCATTTGAGGCTGGATGATACGGTGCTGCATAGACTGGTTTGATATTATTTGAAGCCAAAAACTGTTTATATTCTTCACTTGAAAACCCAGATCCATTATCACTAACAATAACTCTAGGTATACCATGGGTTGAAAACAAACTCCTGAGTACCCTAATTGTTGTTTTGGCATCAGTGCTTTTTACAACTTCCACTTCGATCCATTTTGAGAAACTGTCAACTACTACTAGGAATATTTTTCCATTTATTGGACCTGCATGATCAATGTGTAACCTCTCTCATGGTTTACTTGGATATTCCCACGGATGAGACTCAGTTAATGGACACTTCTGATTTCTTTGACAGGTCTCACAATTTTTTACTTTGTTCTCGATTTCGGAATCGATTCCTGGCCACCAAACATAACTTCTAGCTAAAGCTTTCATTTTACTCACTCCTGGATGAACATCATGTAACTCATCCAATACTGCTTCTCGTAACACTCTAGGCACCACTACTCTTCGCCCCCACAACAAACAACCTCCTTCTGTTGACAACTCAGAAAACCTAGATGTGTATGGTTTCAGTTCCATTTTATTATCTTCTATCATTAATCCCCCATCTAACACTTTATTTAGAACCACTCCTAATATGGAATCATTGTATGTGGCTATCCTCAACTGTTTCTCTGTAACAGGGGTGTTTACTAGCTCCATCATAGCCACATCCATGGTTTTTAAGCGTGACTTTTCCCTCGATGCATCTAATGGTAAACGGCTTAAACCATCTGCAGCTCCATTCTTTTCACCAGGACAATACAGTAGTTTATAATCATATGCTGACAGTAGCAGGGCCCAGCGTAATACTCTTGCAGCAGCTCTGGCAGGAAGTTCCTTATTTTCTGAAAATAGCCCCAGCAGAGGTTTATGATCAGTGTACAAAGTAAACTTGTGCCCATATAAAAACTGATGAAATTTTTTTACTGCAAAAACTAATGCTAATCCTTCCTTTTCAATTTGGGCATAATTTTGTTCAGCCATACTTAATGTTCTTGAAGCAAAACTAACAGGTTTTTCACTACCATCATCCTGCTCTTGGCTCAGAACTGCTCCCACACCATGTGGACTGGCATCACAGTGAACTATGATTTTTTTTGATGGATCAAAGTGAGCTAACAATGGTGCATTGCATAACAATGTTTTAACTTTTTGAAAAGCTTCCTCGCTATTTTTACTCCATTTCCAAAATACATTCTTCCTCAACAAATTATGGAGTGGTTCTGTAATGGAAGCCATCGTAGGTAAGTAGGCATTGTAATAGTTAGCCATGCCTAAAAATGCTCTTAACTCTCTGACATTAGTGGGTCGAGGAACATCCTTGACTGCTTCCACCTTTTGTGTTGTTGGCCTGCAACCTTCTTGGCTGATTATAAAACCACAGAATACCACTTCAGGTTGCATGAAAGAACACTTAGATGCTTTAAGAGTTAATCCTGATTCCTTTAATATTCTCAATACAGATTCTAAATTGATTAAATGCTCTTTATCGGTTTTTCCAGAAATGAGTATATCGTCCACTCGTACTTTCACAAATGGTAACCTGCCCAACCTCCTATCCATTTCTCTTTGAAAGATGCCAGTTGCACTATGAACACCAAACTGAAGACGAGCCGGCTGATATAAGCCTTGATGCGTATTTATTGTTAGAAATTCTTGTGAGGCTTCATCTAACTGAAGTTGCTGATATGCCTGAGACAAGTCGAGCTTGGTGTATTTCTGTCCTCCTGCGATAGTGGCTAACTGATCAGTGGTGTTTGGTATTGGATAGGTATCCAGAGGGGCAGCTTGATTTATTGTAACTTTATAATCCCCACATATACGCAACGGACCCAAAGGATCTTTTGAATTCTTTAGAACAGGCACTATGGGTGCGGCCCATTTTGAATACTGGACTCGTCTCCAAACCCCTTGGTCTTCCAAACGATCAAGCTCTTGTTCAATCCTAGCTCTCAAAGCATACGGTACTGGTCTTGGTTTAAAAAACTTTGGTTGTGCATCCTCACGTATGGGTATGTGACATTTAAAATCTTTTAGACATCCTAAATTATCACTAAACACCTCTGGAAATTTCGCCACTAATGCTTCTACCCTCAAATCAAACACATTGCAAACATTGACATTTCAAATCCCTTTACACAATTCCATCCATTCTAGGTTCAGTATCTGAATCCAATCTCTTCCCATTAATGTGGGCACATTTCCCTTAACTACAGTTATAGGTAAAGTGCAAGATTGTCCTTTATAATCTACTTCAACAAGCCCTATTCCTTCTGGTCTAACAAGTTCTCCTGTATAAGTCTTTAACACCACTTCAGACTTTCTTAGCTTTTCCTTATTTCCTTTTATTCTTCTATAAGAAGAAACACCCATTACGGAAACAGCAGCCCCTGTGTCAACTTCCATTCCAACCTCTTTACCATTGATTTTTACATTAATAGTAACTGGTTCATTCACCCTCGCAGATTCCTCACCTATTGAATACAAGGCTAAAAAATCACTTTTGTTTTCATCTGCATCAGCAGGGCTTCCTTTAGTCGATCCTTCACAAATTCCAATTTGTTTCACTCCTAATTTCTTTTCCTTCCTACCATCAAATTCTTTTTTTTCTGATCGACATCTTCTTTTAATGTGTTCAATTCTGCCACATATGTGGCACTTTGAGTTGCGAAAATGGCAATTGTTTGCCAGGTGACCTGTGTAGCCACATCTAAAACATTCTCTATTTTTATCAATTTTTTCCCAAGTATCTATCTTGTGTACTCCATCTTGTTCTATAGGGCCTTCTCTAGTACCATGAATAGCCTTAGCATCTCTATATGCTGCTTCATACGCTCTTGCCGTGTCTAGTGCTGTCTCCAATGTTAAATTTTTTATAGTTAATAACTTTTGCTGAACATTTTCATTGTTTAAACCACATACAAACCTATCTCTTAAGTAATCGTTTAATTTCTCACTAAATTCACAATACTCTGATAGTCTGCGTAACTCCATGATATATTCATTTACTGATTCTGCCTCTCTCCTGTCTCTTTTATAAAATTGAAATCGTTGTGCAATGAAGTTTGGGGTAGGTTTTAAGTGATTCCTCATTAGCATTATTATCTGAGTAAAAGTTTTATTTTTAGTGTCATTTTCGCACAAACTACGAATAAGTTTGTATGCAGATCCTCCGACAGTTGATAAAAAAACTGCTTTTTGTATTTCTGCATCTTTAATGTCATTAGCAAGTAAATAATTTTCAAACCGTTCTATGTATTCGATAAAATCATCCTTTTCTAAATCAAAACTCGATATATTTGCCAAATGCATCATTTTCTCTTCGTCGCCAATTGTTATAAATACGTTAAAGAAGAAAACTACTGCTTTAGGAAAAAAACTCAATTAAATTAACTACGGATACAAGAACTATAATCAGCTGTAACAACCATAAAATATATGTCCATCAAAATCATAACAAGTACACGTTTCTTTCTCTTCACACTCCGGACCGTATTGGAATAATAGCTGACACATTGCACATCCATATTTTGCCGGAAACCGGCTTGCACAGTTACAACAATACTGGTGCACAATTTTGATTGTTGCAAATGACCTTCCAAAATCCGTCGCACAATTTGCGAGCAAGGTGATTTAGGTCGACGGACTAACTTTTTTAGTCTTCCCAAATAGCTTTCAAAAGGAAAACAAGAAACATTATGTAACACGCCAAGTTGCCTAGCATCATCTGGTAAGTGTATCAACGAATGAATATTGTAAACACACTGATCTTTTCCAAACAATAAGCAAAAATTATATACAAAATACTTTAATAAGTTTTCTACATAAACAAAGTAGTGGTTGTTACACAATGATGGAGTCATAAGAATGCGAATAGCTACAGAGAGACACAAAAAATTGGAATATACAGAATCAGAAAGGACACCTTTTAAAACAACAGGGCCAGTATATAACAAAAACTGTCTAAATTCTGTAGCTTTCCATTGCTTGAACTCTAAAAGAGATCGAGGTCTTCGTGAAAACTCTCTAGGAATGTAAGCTCCTAGAATAGCAAGTTTTTCAGATATAGCATCAATTGTTGATCTTGATAACTTATGTTCAGATCTTCCATAGACTAATTAATTAATATATATACGAACTGTTCCTAAAAATACTGAGTGCATGCTATCAATTGGAAAGCCACTAACTAAACCAATATTTAATTCCTCAAGAGGTGATATATGTGTACCATCATGATGATTTTTATCTGTTTTGTTTTTAAAACTGATGTCTGATCTCAGAGGTGCAGCTAGATTGGGCATAATAACTTTGCCATACCATTCACCTGTTTGAAAGCAGCGTTCACAAGATATGCATTATGTGGTTTAATGCACTTTACAAATGCTCTTGCAGGTGCATCACAAACA
The DNA here is from genome assembly GCF_038396675.1 of Hydra vulgaris. Classification (NCBI taxonomy): domain Eukaryota; kingdom Metazoa; phylum Cnidaria; class Hydrozoa; order Anthoathecata; family Hydridae; genus Hydra; species Hydra vulgaris. The sequence goes on from NC_088933.1 coordinate 13,188,261, forward strand.
AAAGCCTCCAACTTTAATAAATAGTGCTTCCCAGTTGCCACACAAATAAAACCTGTTTGTTCTAACATTTTTATTTCAGCAACAAAGTCTTTTAAATAATCCTGTAATGAGTTAGGCTTGGTTTTACCAAAATATAGTGCAAGTGGAAAAGGATACCAATCTGCATCTCGAACAGAGCAAAGAATTGGCCACAAACTGGCAGTTGAGCTATTAAATATTTGCACTCCATCTATATCTATATTAATACAGACAGAATTGTTCTGAGAACTAGCATCAAAAAACATTCTATTAACAACAGCATTTATTTTTCCGCCTTTTTGTAGAATATGAATATAAATTATTACTCATTCTGAAAATAAAGAAAAGCAGAAATATAATAAACTAAAATAATTCAAATTAATAAACAATTTAAATTTAAAGTAAATTAGTAATATAATACTGTAATAGCACCATAGTTTAAACTGTGAATTACCTATGTATATATAATACAAAATTAGTAATATAATACTGTAATAGTTATGTAGACTATATATAAGACTATAAATTGTAACGCGGTAGTGCTGTAGCGGTTGAGCGCTTGCCTTGTAAGTGTGAAGTTTGGAGTTTGACTCTCACAACATCTCTGGAAATACCGCACTCAACTAAATTTCTATGCACAGCTGCCTTGTTCGTCAAGGTTTTTGTTTCAGGTTCAAGATGGGGTACACCACAATTATTAAAAAAAAAAGTAGCCTCCTCAATTGCAGTGGGCCTTGGGCAGGTGAGTAGTAGAAAGAATATACATAGTTAATAAAAATTTAATAAAAAAATAATAATAATTACCAATAATTACTAAGAGCCTATAGTTCTTATATTATATTAAGTTCTTATATACTTCGAGGGTTAAGAAGCAACATTTAATCTGCCAAAAATATAACTATTTTAAACAGTTGTATTTTTGACAGATTAAAGGTTGTTTCTTAACCCTCCTTAACCCCTTAAACTTTATAAAGCCTAGTGTTTAATGTGTTTAAAGTGTTTAATATTTGAAACTAAGATTAAAATTAATACAAAGTTGTTTGGTGAAAAATGCAAATTGTTAGGTGAAATGCTAAAAATGTAATGCATCACTTAAGGTAACAAGGTGAGTTTTCAGCTTGGGGCATATCACAACAGTCATCTTTGTTAGCAACTGTTTAAATAGGTAGTTAAAAGTGCTGTGATATATATATATATATATATATATATATATATATATATATATATATATATATATATATATATATATATATATATATATATATATATAAGATTCTTTTAGAGCAAATGCAATCAACTTGCTTGATCTTCTTTTGGAATTTCAGGCCTATCACAACACTTATCTTTGTCAGCGACAAAAATTAGAAAAAAAATTTAAAACTAACATATGGTTAAACCAAACGTTGATTTTAAACGGTTTAATTTATAATCTGTAAAAATCCTTTACAAACATCTAACATTAATTAAGACAATTATTACAAGCATGAATAATTTCACGAATAACTTATATCATATTAGTTAAAATCAATCATTTTAGTTAAAACCATGATAAATCGCACATTATCCGATTAACCATTTTTATTTAGAATATAACCTTTTTAAATTCCGCCTCAATATCGTTAATTATAACTCCGTTTTTATTGCTTTCCCATGTGGGTCCCAGACTGTTCCCATACAAATAGCCCTCGCGTATCCCATACCAGATACCCGGATGATTCCCATTCGGTACCCACATGTGTTGATTGACTGGGGAATGTAGAAGATGATGTTGCACAAACAGGTGCATGATGAACAAGCGGTAGACGGTATTCTAGGAAGATTTTTGATAATGCATAAACCAGAGAAAACAGTGATCCAAAATATTTGTTTACGAGTTTATTAATTTTATTAGTAATCTTTGACTTAATCTATATGTAAACTTTTATTTTCTGTTAATGAGATTAAATTTAAAAAATATTTGATAGAAATTGTTGCTATAAAATTTCCACTGCAAAAAGCTTGATTATTTAGTTTTTTTTAATTATCGAAACATAAACGAGTATTGTGCACAAACTTTTTTTCTCTAAATCCCCACTATATGAAAACGTTTTATATAAGTTTACAACTTTATATATAGTTTTATTAAATAAAAGTACAGTATAAATAGTATAGTATAAAAGTTTATAAACATATTATAATAGTTATAAAAAATATAAAAAAGAAGACCTTTTATAGCTACATCTTATTTATAAATTTCATTACTTTTATAACTATACCTTATTTATAAATTTCAAGACCTATATAGCTTTTATTACTTATATAAAGTTAAAAAGTAATAACGTAATTTTAATTTATATTAGTTTTAAAACTTAAATAAATTGAAAATACATTAACTAAATCAAAGAAACTATTAGACAAGATTTAAAAGTTTAATATACGTTTACTTAGACTAAATCTAAACTCTTTATATACGTTAATTAGACTAGATTTAAACGTAAATTAGACAAAATCTAAACGCTTTATATACGCATAATAATCCTGTAACAGACATCTAAAATACGTTTGAATTTAAACGTTTTATGGACGTTTGTTCAAAACTTTAATCTGGATTTCATTCTAAATGGACAAGCGACCAAATCTAAACGTTTGTCGAAACGTTGTTTTGACATTTAATAGACTTTGTGTGTTTACTGAGCATATATATATATATATATATATATATATATATATATATATATATATATATATATATATATATATATATATATATATATATGTATATATATATGTAACGAAACAGATTGTACTGGTTTACATGTTACTAGTAGCGGGATACCCTGACCTGAAAAATATATCCTGCTGCCTTGTAGGATACACCTTTTTAGGCAAAGGCTAGGAGAAGCCAATTCTGACTAAAAACACTCTCTGCCTTGGGGCTTGGTTGAGTAATGGCTAAAGATGGTGTTTCAATAAAAATACTCATTTTGGGTAGATGTTAAATGCATCCGGCTACTGTCTTGTAGTAGACCTTCTACGCAAAGACATAAGGGTTATAGATTCTATCTGATGACCAGCCTCGCATCCCTACTTTATCTATTAGGCTGGCACAGATGTATTTTTGATACATTGTTTCCAGTTTAGGAAGTTGAATACTAAATCTTCTTGACTCAATGCATGGGTTTTGCTTGTGTCTCTGTTTATATGACTAGGCAACTTTAATATCTCCTAACGAGGAGTACAGCTCTTACTATTTTATTATCTCCTAACAAGGGTACAGCTCTAAAACTCAGTTTTATGGTTCTGAGGCCGGCAGGTAGTCAGGTTTCCCGAACTCTGTGGTAGCTCTCAGAGAGGCTGATTCCATCAATAGCTTTGCACATTGATGTTGCCCCTGTTTGTATTTTTGGTGTCCATTGCCAAGGCCCCATTTGGAGCGCTTTGTTACGGCTTAGGGTTTATTAATAGTAATGAGGCAATTGCTTGGGCTTTTAAACAGTGTACTGAGTACTATCTATGCCTTGAGTCAAGTTCTTTAACAAACTTAAAAACGAGTTAAATACCAAAAACTACACAAAAAAAACCATTGTCATCACCAAGTTTTCTGAACCAATCATTCACTAATATTCGTAGTCTTCGAAGTAACTTTTCTTCTGTTGAGTCTTCTCTCTTGTAAAGTTCACCTACTTGCTCTTTGTGAGACTAATTTGAGTTTAGCTGTCTCATCTAGCGATCTTAGTGTTGATGGTTATCTTCCTCTGATTCGTAAAGACTCCAATAGTCACATGCTTGGCCTGGGCATTTACATTCGTAAGAATTCACCTGTTTGTCGTGAAACTAGGTTTGAATCCACAGACTATTCTTTCATGTGCTTTCGTTTAGCACCACTTCACTCTATCGCCTTTCTCTTTGTTCTATATCGCTCTCTTTCATCTCAAGACTGCACTCTTTTTGATGTTATTTCTGATCATGTTGACCAAAGCCCTTTCCCTTTATCCATCAGCTAATATAGTTGTTGTTGGTGACTTTAATGCTCACTACTCTGAATGGCTTGGCTCTAGTGTCAGTCACTCTGCAAACATTAAAGCCCACAACTTTTGCCTTTCTCAATCCCTAACTCAAATAGTCAACTTTCCAACTCGCTTTCCAGACAACTTGAATTGTTTATCTTCTCTACTTCACTTATGTCTTATTTCTGATCCTAGTCAGTGCTCAGTTTCTCCACATTCACCCTTAGGTTCTTCTGATCACAATTTGATCTTTCTAAAACTATTATCTCATTCTTCTTCATTATCTGAACCCCTCTATCATTGTACCTCTTACAACTACCTTAAAGCTGACTGGGACTCTTTCTCTGATTTTCTTTGTGATAGCCCTTGGGTAAAAATCTTTCTTCTTCCTGTTGACAAATATGCTTCTTACATAACTTCGTGGATTCAGGCAGGCATAGAATCTTACACTTCCTCTCGACAATTCCAGATCAAGCCTCACTCTCCTCCATAGTTTTCCTTACATTGTGCTGCTGCAATTGCCAATCGAAACTGTTACTTCCATATCTATCAGTAAAACAATTCTCCAGAAAACAGACGTCGGTTTATTACTGCTAGAAACAATTGTAAAAAGGTTTTGTCTTATGCCAAAGCCCGCTATTCTCAGATCATGAAACCTCGTATTTCATCACAAAAATTATGCTCTTGTGACTTCTGGAGAATCTTAAATAGTATCAATAATAAGGGAAAATCTGTAATTCCACCTCTCTTAAGTAGTCCAGACTTTGTCACCTCACCTTAAGACAAAGCTGAATTGTTTGCAAAGGATTTTTCATCAATATCATCTCTTGATTCCTCTAGTTGTGTCCTAGCTGATATAGCCGTCAAACAGGTTGATCTATTGCTTGACATTCGTATCAATCCAGCTTCTATATCTAAAGTGATTTCCTGCTTAGACTCTTCTACAGCTTGTGACCCGAACAACATACCTGTTTTAGTTTTGCAGAAATGTTTTCCGGAGCTGTCGTCTATACTTTCAAAACTATTTAACAAGTGCTTCTCAGAGCCTTGTTTTCTATCCTGCTGGAAAGCCGCATCTGTTATCCCTATTTTCAAAAATTCAGGAGAGCGATCTGATTCGTCTAACTACCGTCCCGTTAGTCTTTTTCCTATCATAAGCAAGGTTTTTGAATCTTTAGTTAACAAACACTTAACCTCTCATCTTGAATGTAAAAACTTTTACTTCTATTACTGTTAGCAGATTTGCTAACAGTAATAGCCGATAAGTTTTATCGTACATTAGATAAAGGTGGAGAGGTTAAAGCCATCTCTCTTGACATTTCTGAAGCTTTTGATAAAGTTTGGCATGCTGATCTTTTCCATAAACTTTCTTCTTATGGTGAATCTAGTAACATCTTTAAGATCATTGAATCCTTCCTTTCCAATCGTAGTATAAAAGTTGTCATCAATGGAAAGCATTCTTCTTCTTATTCTGTAACTTCAGGGGTTCCTTAAGGTTCTTTCTTTGGCCCTGTATTTTTTTTAATTTACATTAACGGTCTTCCAGATATTCTCACATCTAAGGTGGCATTGTTTGCTGATGATACTACTATTTATTCTTGTCATGATAAGAAGCCAACACTGTGTCATTGCTTTGAGGGGGCATTTGAGCTTGAAAAGGATCTCATTTCTGCTACAGAATGGTCACTGTGAGCTCACTGTGGCTGGTGAACTTCAATTCAGATAAAACTTAATTTTTTCAGCCAATTGTTATTGCAATTATTTAGATCTTCCTATATTTTTTTTATTTTTTAATTTTTTTATTTTGTTATTTCACCTCCCCAAGGCCCAGAAGGCTACTACAAATGAGGAGGCTACTTAATTGTGGTCATAACCCTCTCTCAACTCTATAACTTCGAAACACGAACCTTGACGAACAAGGCCGCTGCGCGGAGAAACAAGTTGAGCGCGGTACTACCAGGGACGTGGTGGGGATTGAACTCGGAACCTCTCGCTTATGAAGCGAGCGCTCTACCACTACACCACTACCGCATTTATAAACGGTAATGCACTCGATGAGTCATCTACTTTTCATCTTCTAGGATTAACTCTTACTTCCAATCTTTCTTGGAAACCATATATTAAATCCGTTGCAAAATTAACATCTGCTAAGGTTGCATCTCTTTATCGAGCTCGACACTTTCTTACTTCGGATTCTAATCTCTATTTCCATAAATCTCAAATCCGGCCTTGTATGGAGTACTGTTGCCATATATGGGGCAGTAAATTATATGAGTATTGTTGCCATATATGCAGAGAAGTACATACATCGACTATCAAATAGCATGACTCGCAGCGAAGTGCTGCTATATTGACTGAAGTTTGGGTTAGCATCAAGGTCAGGCTTAGGGTTAAGACAAAGCTATTTAACCCTAACCCTAAGCCTAAACTAATTGAACGACAAGTAACACGAAAATGAAATTTAGTAGCACAAGAGACGCTAGCTCCTTAAAGCAGTGCCCATTATAGTATCTGTAGAAAAGAGAAAGAAAAGCAATACTACGACAATGTGATAATGGTTGGAGGTTACCTGCAAGAGCAGGTCCAACTATGTTTACAATGTGTTTTTGCACCTTGTCTAAAAGAGAAAGGGCATTGTTAGAAGATCCGCCCCATATATGGCAACAGTACTCCATACAAGGCCGGATTTGAGATTTATGGAAATAGAGATTAGAATCCGAAGTAAGAAAGTGTCGAGCTCGATAAAGAGATGCAACCTTAGCAGATGTTAATTTTGCAACGGATTTAATATATGGTTTCCAAGAAAGATTGGAAGTAAGAGTTAATCCTAGAAGATGAAAAGTAGATGACTCATCGAGTGCATTACCGTTTATAAATGCGGTAGTGGTGTAGTGGTAGAGCGCTCGCTTCATAAGCGAGAGGTTCCGAGTTCAATCCCCACCACGTCCCTGGTAGTACCGCGCTCAACTTGTTTCTCCGCGCAGCGGCCTTGTTCGTCAAGGTTCGTGTTTCGAAGTTATAGAGTTGAGAGAGGGTTATGACCACAATTAAGTAGCCTCCTCATTTGTAGTAGCCTTCTGGGCCTTGGGGAGGTGAAATAACAAAATAAAAAAATTAAAAAATAAAAAAAATATAGGAAGATCTAAATAATTGCAATAACAATTGGCTGAAAAAATTAAGTTTTATCTGAATTGAAGTTCACCAGCCACAGTGAGCTCACAGTGACCATTCTGTAGCAGAAATGAGATCCTTTTCAAGCTCAAATGCCCCCTCAAAGCAATGACACAGTGTTGGCTTCTTATCATGACAAGAATAAATAGTAGTATCATCAGCAAACAATGCCACCTTAGATGTGAGAATATCTGGAAGACCGTTAATGTAAATTAAAAAAAATACAGGGCCAAAGAAAGAACCTTAAGGAACCCCTGAAGTTACAGAATAAGAAGAAGAATGCTTTCCATTGATGACAACTTTTATACTACGATTGGAAAGGAAGGATTCAATGATCTTAAAGATGTTACTAGATTCACCATAAGAAGAAAGTTTATGGAAAAGATCAGCATGCCAAACTTTATCAAAAGCTTCAGAAATGTCAAGAGAGATGGCTTTAACCTCTCCACCTTTATCTAATGTACGATAAAACTTATCGGCTATTACTGTTAGCAAATCTGCTAACAGTAATAGAAGTAAAAGTTTTTACATTCAAGATGAGAGGTTAAGTGTTTGTTAACTAAAGATTCAAAAACCTTGCTTATGATAGGAAAAAGACTAACGGGACGGTAGTTAGACGAATCAGATCGCTCTCCTGAATTTTTGAAAATAGGGATAACAGATGCGGCTTTCCAGCAGGATAGAAAACAAGGCTCTGAGAAGCACTTGTTAAATAGTTTTGAAAGTATAGACGACAGCTCCGGAAAACATTTCTGCAAAACTAAAACAGGTATGTTGTTCGGGTCACAAGCTGTAGAAGAGTCTAAGCAGGAAATCACTTTAGATATAGAAGCTGGATTGATACGAATGTCAAGCAATAGATCAACCTGTTTGACGGCTATATCAGCTAGGACACAACTAGAGGAATCAAGAGATGATATTGATGAAAAATCCTTTGCAAACAATTCAGCTTTGTCTTAAGGTGAGGTGACAAAGTCTGGACTACTTAAGAGAGGTGGAATTACAGATTTTCCCTTATTATTGATACTATTTAAGATTCTCCAGAAGTCACAAGAGCATAATTTTTGTGATGAAATACGAGGTTTCATGATCTGAGAATAGCGGGCTTTGGCATAAGACAAAACCTTTTTACAATTGTTTCTAGCAGTAATAAACCGACGTCTGTTTTCTGGAGAATTGTTTTACTGATAGATATGGAAGTAACAGTTTCGATTGGCAATTGCAGCAGCACAATGTAAGGAAAACTATGGAGGAGAGTGAGGCTTGATCTGGAATTGTCGAGAGGAAGTGTAAGATTCTATGCCTGCCTGAATCCACGAAGTTATGTAAGAAGCATATTTGTCAACAGGAAGAAGAAAGATTTTTACCCAAGGGCTATCACAAAGAAAATCAGAGAAAGAGTCCCAGTCAGCTTTAAGGTAGTTGTAAGAGGTACAATGATAGAGGGGTTCAGATAATGAAGAAGAATGAGATAATAGTTTTAGAAAGATCAAATTGTGATCAGAAGAACCTAAGGGTGAATGTGGAGAAACTGAGCACTGACTAGGATCAGAAATAAGACATAAGTGAAGTAGAGAAGATAAACAATTCAAGTTGTCTGGAAAGCGAGTTGGAAAGTTCTCTATAAAAGTTGCTTATGGGGACATTTTTTTTACAAATAAACGTTTACAAATTGTTCACGGGGACAAAAAATTAACGGGTACTCTAAAATATCCCCAATAATGCTAATGTCCCTGTAAGTGTTTTTTTTTGTGTGTAAAATCTGTTCCCGTAAGTGATACTATAGGTGTATATATATATATATATATATATATACATATATATATATATTTATATATATATATATATATATATATATATATATATATATATAACTTTTTATATACTTTATATAAAGCTTTTTATATTATGTGCTAAAATCTAAATCTGTTAAAAAAAAGACGTTTTTTGGTATTGTAAGATTAAAGTTATGCAAATGCCACAATAACGTTAGGTTGTATTTGGTTTTTAACTGTTAAAATAATCTGTTGAGAAATCTGTTGGAGCCCATTGTATAACAGAGAACTTAAAATAAATAAAAAATCTGATGAACATCTAGTTGGAAGCGGTTTTTTGTTAGAGTGCTGCATTCTTACAGTAAGCTTATTTTCCATTTAATGGTTTTAAACTTTTCTTATTCATCAAAAAAAATTTAATTTTTTTTTTATCAATATCTCAAAGATATATGATATTGCTAGGTCCAAGTTGAACATTCTTTTTCAATCTGAAGTTGACACAAAAAAGGAAAGTGTAAGGGTAAATTTTTTATTACAATTTTAGTTTATTTTTTTATTGAAGTTAATGTGTAACGAGATGTTATGCTATGTTACAATGTTCATTCCATCTTTTATCAAAATAAAATTGTGTATGAAATAAAATCGGTTGAAAATCATTCAGATTGTTACCAATTTCATGGAATGAATCATTTGTTTCAGATTCAGCCAAATCTGAAAGTAAAAAAAAAAGTTGCCCATTTTCATTTTAAACTCAAACTCATAATAATTCCTTCTCCTCTTCATCCTTAGTTGCAGCCAGGTTAGATTTTTGAATTATTGAAATTCTTTTATTAATAACACAGGTTAACAAAAAAAAAATTTTTTTCTGGTGCCGAGCAACCAATTTGTTTTTTGTATAGCATTTCATTGATTTCAAATTTGCAACGGTTTTCATCTCATTTTAATTTTAAATATACAACTCAATTTTTACCATCACTTCAAGTTGTAAAGATATTTGGGTTCAAATCTTTAACATTTGGTGTATAATCCTGAATACAGTAAACAAAAAAAAATTATTCAAAAGTATGTCAATTGGGTCTCAAAAAGAAGCGTATTTTCTTAAATATTTTAGAAAACAAAAATATTTTTCCCTAAAATTTATTTACAAAAAAAATCAACTCTTAAAAAATTTCAACACAAAGTTTCTCAGCAATAATACAAAAAAGTACTTATTTTTATCACAAACAAATATTATTTTTAAAATCCCTATGAGAATATGCTTCTTTTGAGACTCAGTTGACATACTTTTGAATAATTTTTTTGTTGTTGATGATATTAGGGATTTTACCCCAAATGCTAAAAATTTGAACACAAATATCTTTATAACTCGACGCGATGGTTAAACATGAGTTGCATATTTGAAATCAAAATGAAAAATGCTATAAAAAAAACAAATTGTTTGCTCGACAACAACATTATTTATTGTCAGCCTGTGTAATTATATTATATTTTGTTTTGAATATTTGATATTACTAATATATTTATAATGCATTAAAATATAAATATTTACTATATTTGATAATTCTGTAATTTGTGCATAAAAATTCAAAATGGGTCTCAATCTATAAAATCAACTATCTGCTCTCCATCATCATCATATGTTGTTTAAATAATCATGTAAAAGCTTATGATGTGTGTGGTTGTGTAAATGTGTGATTGTAAAAATTTACTGAATCAAATTATGTTTTAGAGCATTGCAAGTGAACCAATTATCTCCTAATTTGGTTAGTTATCGTGTTGGAGGTGCGTTTGATTTATTTATGCATTAAAAAATTATGTTTGCTATAACTTAATATGACTTAAAATATAAAGGAAATCTTTTGTTTCAATAGACTATTATTTTTATTAAAGTATTATTGTATGTATTTTGTTAAAAATTATACATGTTATATCTTCCTTTACATTTAGTGAAGGATCGTCGTCAATTAATGTTATTAGAAAAGATCAAACAGGGTTTGATCAAACATCAGTTTATTTTCACCTTACCAATATTTAAACACAGTTGCATTGTTTGCTTGATGAGGAGGCATTTTAGCGCTTACAACCTTTTACCAACGTTGCACCAATGTAAGACCAACTTAGTAAAATATCATTAAAACGCGTTGCTAACTATACTCAACTAGCCAACTTCGTTATAAAAACGTCGCCCCAACGTTGAAATAACGTTTGAAGCATTGTTTTTAATGTTGAGCCTTAGTGTTTTCAACAAAGTGGTCTAGCTTGACGCCACTTGGTTTGGCTAACGTTGCACTTACAACATAACCGTAAGAATGGGCCAACGTATTGCCAAAAGCGTTGAGTAAAACAATGCCAACATAATCTCAATGGACAACTGATTATATGCCAATACAACACCAACCTAAATATTTTGTTAGGTCAACTTGGCCCCTACAAACTTACATCAACAGTGCGCCAAAGGTTAATAAGTTAACGTAGTATAAAATGCATTATGTCTTTATGTTGCCAACTGTAGCATTTTGTTTGGGCCGACGTTGCGCCAACAATTTAAAACTAAGAGTAGGCCAAAGTTTTGCCGACAACGCTGAAAATATATGCCGTTAACGTAGGGACTATAAGCAGCTGATCATATGCCGACACGAAGCCAACCTACGGCCAACCGAAACACTTCGTTGAGGCCAACAATCACAAATACGTTGGGCTAACGTTGAGTCTACTAGGTTGTGCTGCTCAGGACAGTGAGTTGGATCAAAAATAGCTTATGAAATGGCAAAGGTTTTGTTCTTTTTAGCAAACTCTTCCCAACATTCAGGTGAAAGTGTTAAGCTGGTGGCACTTTCATTTTCATTAGTGATGCCAATCTCTAGTGACTTTAGAGTATCAACTGATCAATCATTAGTGAGGGGTTGATGCGAGTGAGAAAAATGATCAAGAGCATTAGAAAACCCACTTTCACTGCGAAATTTTAATAAAATTAATTATAAAATATTTCAAGTGTTTCACTGTTATTTTTCTGATAATAAATTTAAAAAAAATTTAAGATTTTTAGGTTTACAGTTCTGTTTGCAAACTATTGCAGCAATGGCCTACTTTTCATCTTCCATTAGCAATGTTTTTTAATTCAAAAAAATTTAGAGTTAAAGAAATTGATATAAAACTAGACTTCACCATTAAAATCCAATGAATGACGCGTCACATCTGATATTGTAAAAACGTTGGGACAAATTCTAATGTGTGCATAAAAAAGCTTTTCTTTTTTATTGAGACAACTTTCATTAATTCAATAATTTCAAGAGAATTCAATCTTTATTTTTATTTTGAACAAACTTTTTTTTTTAATCAAAAAGTCTTCTCCAACAAATGCCGTGGTGGCCGTGAGTAAAAGCAACACAGTGTATAATTTAACATTTTCTCTTTTTTAAACCCAGCAAACATGCTTTTATCGGACCGCCGTGTTCCCGCCGCTGTCACATGATGGCACGACGCTGGCGTGCATTGCTTATACTGCTGCGTTTTGCTCATAGGTTCTATGACGGTCCTTTATCTGCAAACTACTGATGGACCATCATCGGAGCAGCAGAATCTGAGCAAGCATACCTTCGTTGGACCAACGCGTTCCCATTGTCGACTTAAAATGCTGGCAGACCAACGAACATAAAGTGCCGTGCTAGTACCACGGCACTTTATGTTCGTTGGTTTTAAGGCGGCCCTTCGTCAACATACCAGCGCATTAATTTTAGACTATTATTGTGCGCCACGGTACCAGACTCGAATAAATAACAAATAATTAGTCAGAAATCTAAAATAGTTTAACCATTAAAATGTATGAATGTTACATTTAAATAAAAAAACTAAAGTTGATTACTATGGCTCGTCATCATTATCAATAATTGATACTACGCTTCTCTTTTTAAACCTTATTATTGCACTTTAGGATTATTATGTTTGAAGCGGAATTATACACTCGCATGCCTGCGTGCACGGAAGGGGACATTTATTAATATCATGGAAAATTTCCCAACCCCAAGTTTGCACCCCCCCTGCCCCCCCACTTTATTAGTTTTTAGTTGTTATCAACAAAAAATTACCTCAAAACTAAAATTTGAAATTAAATTGTTTATGCCTGTTCTCTAAAGAATATTTATTTGGATTTATGAAATTTTATTTATGAGATTCAAAATAAAGTCAGTTTCGCCTTCTTTACGTCGACCATAGGTCGAATTGAGCTGACAACAAAGTTTTTTTTTTTAAAGTGAACCAGTCATTCTACTTATAGAATCTTCAAGGTTGTACCCCTCCGTGCAAGCTATAGCAATAACCTATATATATAAATAGCAAATACATCATAGCAGAATATTTTAATATGAAAAATATTATTATAACACAATTAATCAAGTAATAATTCAAAAATTGAAATAAAAACATGTAACACATTTAAATGTGTTCAATCAAATGATTTATGGGCATTTTCTGGCATTTTTTTCTTTCTTGTTTTTAACAAACATTGTGCCAGTTATGGGGCTCAGATGGTTTTCCATTGTGTCAATTTTTAGAACAAAAAGTTAAATTAAATTATAGCAAGTTTGAAACAAAGTTTAAGAAATTCTATACCTTTATTTGCATTATAGGGTTTATATCTGAACTTTATTTCTGATAGGTAACTGCCAAAAACTTATTAACTTTAATGCAGTAATGACACAATGGTAAAATGTTAGCCTAATTGCAACACACACCACCCCACAATAAATAACTGCAATCAACTTATTATATGATAATTGCATTAAAACGAATTGACAATAATAATAAAAAAAAGTCAATTATTTTAAAGCTAGTAGTAGTATATAGTCACCCTATTAACCTCAGGAAAAATAAAAGCTTTAAAAACAAATTACTAAGTTTAAAAAATAAATATGCATACCAGTTTTGTCTTTCTTTAGGAGTTCTTCAAAAATATTTAGCTCCTCTAAGTCATTAAGTGGCAATCTTAACTTATCGAAATTTCCTTTATCTATTTTTCCAACTGTTTAACTTTGCAGCAATTTTGCATTAATTTCAGTTTGACATTAATGATCTTTCAAGCAAACTTTGATATCCATAACAACATATACTAATGAAGTTATATCAGTTGGTAAAACTGGAGAATTAAATATATTTTTAAAAAATACAGGTTGCATTACTTTTTTAACATTAAATGGAGTATTTGTTGAAGTTGAATTGGTCTGTGTTACTTGGTAAAGATGTATATAAACCCGAGAAGAAACCCTATTAGTAAGTATATCATTTCCAACATGTTATTTTGGCATTGTCAATGATACTTTCAGAGCTTTGTTGTCGATTGAGTCTTTTAATGAAGTTGCCACCTTACCTTTGCTTTGCTTATAATTGTTTTTACATTTATCAAAATCATCACTTTCGCCCTTATAACACCAGTAATCCTTCTTTTAGAAAAAAAAACTCAACTAATATAGACAAATAAGTTACTGTTCTAGAAATGTGAAAGTTTAAAGAAATTCTCTTTTACAAAATTCTAATTTTCGGAACTGTAAAGCATTTCTAGTGAAACTAGATAAAATAAGACACAAAATTGTTTAAAAAAATATAATTATATAAACAATCCTAAAGTAAGAAAGCTGATAAAGGGAAAAAATCAATAAAATTATTTCCATAACCAAAAAAAATAAAAATAACATAAACCTTTTTTGGTACCTTTGTGTTTAACATTCTTCATAAATAGGAAGTTTCTTGTGCAACAACCAATTTATTACAAGTGTTTTTGTATGTGTCTGAATAAAAAGTTTTAAAGGTAAGGTTTAAAATAAATTTAAGATAAATTTTAAGAATGATTAAGAGGTGATTTTAATTTTAACAATCAGAATTGATTGTTAATTGATTTATCATTCTGAAGATATTTTAACTTAGTTGTTTAATTTATAATATAAAGCTCTTGATTTCTGAAAAAAATAAAACAACCATTAAATAACTGATTCACTAGTGCTATATATAATAGAAATGCTGTGTTTTGACCAGGTATCATCTGGTATCCCCCGGGCTTTGCTAGATTTTTTAATTCTTGCATCACTGACATAATGTGGCCAATAGCAGGAATTATCATTTACTAGCCAATTGTCTGGTAAAACAAATAGTGATACATTTTTATTGAGAAATTACACAATAATTTATTTCATTTTATTGTTTTTGTCTAAAAATCAAAAACACTACAGTCCTTACAAAGGAGTAAATATTTAAAAAGATAAATTGTTGAATGAATATATTGCTAAACAAATGTCTAAAAATGATTCAAATTATATATAGATGGAAAAAAAAACAATAATAATAAATATTTAAAATTACATATTATAATAGCAAAAATGAACCTACGATTTTTTAATAAAACTTTATAATAAAATTTTTAATTAAAATGAATACAAGAGCAGTGAAGTTATGGTTTCTATGATATGTATTGCTTATTTGTTTCTTGAAATTTGAATAATTTAACTTAGGCATAACTTTCTAAAAAGATATGTTATTTAAAAATTAAAAAAATAAAATTTGAATTAAAATAAAAATTTTTTATAGAAATAATTTAAAGATATTAATATATCTCTATTCACAATTAATTTTATTATATAGACAAAAAAACTTTGAAAAATGCAAAAGTGGAAGTGCAACATATTTTTGTTTGTGAGGCAAAAGTACATACTTCTTACCAATGTTACAAATAGAGCTTCAACTTGTATTTTCTAAAAAATTACAAACTAAGTATATTCCAACGGATGATGAATTCCAAGGATTTGTGTAAAGCACGCCTACACTTTTAAATCTGTTGTTTAACTTAAATATTATCATCTCCATATTTCTTAACTATGTTTACTAATCATAGTTAAGAAACACGGAGATGATAATATTTAAGTTGTATGTTGTATATAACTTAAATATTATCATCTAGTTTAGATTTTAATATTTGAGTTAATAATATTTAGGAGTTAAGATATATATGTCTAAATATATATGTCTAAACAGTTTAGACACAGTTTAAAAATAGTTTGAAAACAGGTGGAATTATTATTGTGCAAAACACCTACAATACACTTAATACAAAAATCTCTCAAAATCAGTTGCTTATGTTGCGATTCAATATCTATATTATCGTTTGGAAGACTCATTTGTTGTTTTAATAGAGGATACTTAACAACAACCTTTTTCTGTTCCACTAAATCTTTCTCATATAATCTTCATTGTATCTGTTATATTATAATATATATATTTGTTATATTATAATATATATATCTATATATATATATATATATATATATATATATAATATTATATATATTATATATAAGCATACTACTTTATATATTTGTATATATATATATATATATATATATATATATATATATATATATATATATATATATATATTATATATATATATATTTATATATATATATATTTATATATATATATATATATATATATATATATATATATATAATATATATATATATATCAGGCAACCAAAAAAGTTTGTGCAGTTTATCCTAATTGCCTATTTCTAAGAAATGTATTAAGAAAACTGGTTGTGGTGGGGGGATGATTTTGCATATAAATTAAAGCTTGTTTTAAGGAGAATCAATCAGTGTGTTTCATAAGTTTTATTAGTAGGGTTGCCAGATGTCCCGGTTTTACGAAGGAGAATTCTGCGCCAAATATGTAAAAATATTTTTTTTACTTAGTTCTCCTTCGTAAAACCGGGACATCTGGCAACCCTATTTATTAGTGTGTTTTAAGTTTAAAAGTCTTAATTGGAGTATAGCTGTGTCAGATGTGATAATGCGCGCCTGTTTACTTTATGAGTTCAAACTTGGAACCAAAGGTGCAGAAGCTTGTTGTAAAATATGCGCTGCTTTTGGGGAAGGTACCATAGCAGAACGGACGGGTCAAAAGTGGTTTAAAAAATTTTCTTCTGGAAATAAAAACCTTGAAGATGAACCAAGATCTGGAAGACCATCCATCGTAAACAATGAGGATATCAAGCTGGCAATCGAGTAGGACTCCAGTCAAACATTTCAGGACCTTGCCTTAAGATTTAATGTGAGTGATGAAACTATTCGTTTACATTTGCACCAACTTGGAAAACGTTGGAAGTTGAGCAAATGGGTACCTTATGAGTTGAGTGAAAAAAACAAGCTACAGCGCTTAACCATTTGTTCTTCATTGCTTTCCTGCCACAATTTAGTGCCATTTTTTGACCGTATGTTGATGTGCGGCGAAAAATGGATTATGTACTGCAACAAAAAACGAACATATCATTGGCTAGCCAGTAACGATCCAGTACCGATGACTTCTAAACCAAGCATTCAGCAACAAAAGGTTTTACTGTGTGTATGGTGGGCTACAGCAGGTATCGTTCACTATGAGTTGCTACCAAGTGGACAAACCATTACTGCTGAGATATATATTCAGCCTAATTGGACAGAGTTTTGGTTGCTCTTCACCAAAAACAAGCAGCTTTGGCAAACAGAAAAGGTGTTGTATTCCACCAGGACAACGCCAGACTGCTCACCGCAAAAATTACGCCGGAAACTCTAACACATTTACAATGGGAGTATCACCTGTTTTTGGCCCTGGATAATCATATGAGGAATCTACAGTTTCGAAATAGAGAAGATCTTGAAAATGAGTTAATTCAATTTTTTAGCTACCAAACTCAAGACTTTTATAAAAATGGAATATACCAGCTTGTTTTACAATGGGAGAAAGTTATTCTTGCTGAAGGAGACTATTTTTCAGAATAAACTTTATTAAAACTGTTTTTATGTGTATTTATTTATGGATCTGCAAAACCGCATGAACTTTTTTGGTTGCCTGATATATTATATATACATATATATATATATTATATATATATATATTATACATATATATATATATATATATATATATATATATATATATATATATATATATATATATATATAAATATATATATATATATATATATATATATATATATAAAACATGGATACATAATGGTTATTATGTTCTAATATATAAATATATATGTTATAATATAATAATTTATATGCATGCATTTTGTGTTTGAGAATGACTGAATCTATAAATGTAGGTATAGCTTATATGGTATTATTTTTAGCACTTCCCAAAAACAACTACTTCTATGCCCTTATTGCTATTGACAATAATCTATCAATGCATTGATTTTCGATTCATATATGTCTTTTTCTTTGTGTTCACTTATTATTTACATTTTTTCATTTCATATTTATCATATGATGGATTTATACGATATAGAAGAACAAAGTAAATTTTTATGATTTTTTTTAGTCTTTAAGGAGAATTGATGTTGTTCTTTGTTTAATTTAATTTGTTTAAATATAATAGTTTTAATAAATAAATGTTTGTTTGTTCTTGGTTTTTTACTTATTTGTTTTCAGATTCTTAAGAACTAGGCAACATAGCTAAGCAAGTTTTGTTTTATTTTTTAGTGCAATTGGAAAGAGCTGAAAGCTATTTTTTAGTGCAATTGGAAAGAACTGAATTGTTTTTTAGTCACTTCACACAGTATAACTAGTACTGATTTGAGTAAGTTTACTAATTTTTTATTTTATATTGGATTTATTTTATATTAGATATGTATTTAACATGGAAAACTGACTGTAATTTGTTGACACAAAAGTGATCAACAAATTACAGTTAGTAATTTGTTTATCACTTGCTTAAATAATTTTGTGCATTGTAGTCTAGATTCTTTGTTAAATTAAAAATAATGATGTAAATAAATATTGTTTGATATTTTTCATAAATGACTTATGTATATAAACATAAAAAGATAGGGATTTCAATAAATCTTAAGTTTAAATGTAGTCTTAGATTAGAAAAGATCACAATTTGTAAGATTCTTTTACATTTTTTTATTATTCAGCTTTAACAATAGTAATGTTACTGGCAGAGCCGGATTTACTGTTTTAGGGGCCCTGAGCCAAAAAAAAGCCTGCGGCCCCATATTTAGAAGTAATATGTTAGTTTAAAAATATAACATCTTAGTTTAGCGTAATTAAAAGTTTTATTTCAATTTTTTTAAATTTTTTTTAAAATCTACATAATCTTTTTTCTGTATTTTTCATTAACGAAATCTTTAATCAATGAATCTATAATAATTGACTTCATTTTGTCAGCGTTGCTTGATAATAATGCAAAATTGTTGAACATTTTTTGTGACATAGTTGATCGCAAATCATTTTTTGTTAATTTTAATTTTGAAAAAGACCTTTCTCCAGAGCAGCTGGATATCATGAAACATTTGAAAATCCTAAGAATGATTTCAGTAATTAGAAATGTAGCCTCCATTTGTTTTTCCTTTATAAGTTTGTACAAAAACAAATGGGACAATTCAGGAACTTGAGTATTAAAATATTCTTTCAAATACAGATGTATATATTTAATTTCTGCATATAAATTATTATCAATTTCTTCTGTGTAGTCTTCCACCAGATGATTAACGCATGTCTTCAGCTTATCTTTGTTGAATCTCGTGTCTATTAAAAATACAAATTTGTCCTTCAGTTCCTGATAGCATTGAGCTCTTTCTTTTAAATTTGTAGTAAGATTATTGATAGTTTTTAAAAAAATGTTTGTCTTAAACTCTTTACCTGGACTTAATTATGGTTCTTCTGATCGGTTTTCACCTCTAAAATTAATAGAAATAAAAATTCTGGCAAGTAAGTTTTTTACTCAGGGGGCAGAAAACTTAAATTAAGTGTCAAGCAGTGTTAATGTCTGTTAATTTGATTTTACTTTAGACAATTTAGAACAAAGCAAAGTATGAATTTTACTATTTATAGTAACAATTAATAACAGTTTTGAATTTAAATGATTTTAAATTTTTTTACAATTTCAAACATGATTATGTTCTTTTTTTTTTTAGTTGCCTTTGTCATCACTTGATTAGTTTGCTTACTGTTGAAACATGGTTTTAATTTTGTAAATTTAATACGATGTGAAATTTACTCTATTAATCATTAGTCAACAGTTAGAGAGAAGCTGGAGCTTAATTAAAAAATGCAGAAATTAAAACAAAGGTAAAAATAATTTTGTTTAATGGTAACATAATAAAGCCAGTTACTACTATTTATTGCGTGTTTTTTTACTTTTTTTAACATGCTGCTTTGGAAACACTTTCTTTCTCTCCCTCTCTTAGATGAGAGGGAGAATTAATGAAACTTTTTTATTTACTCGGGAGACAGTATTGTGTGCTTACAAATATTTTATGCTATGCGCTATTGTTGCTGTGTTTTGTGTTGATAGACCTAGGCTGTTATAGCTATTTTTTATTCTTTATATTTTCTGTTATATTATTATCCTAATTCTACTAATAATAAAATGCAAATAATTCTTTTTTAATTAAAAATTGTAACTTTTTTTTTATTTCTTTTTTTAGGTTTTTGTAAGCTTTACTTGACTTCCTGGTACCTGTGTTGTGACAGATTTTAAAAAGAACTTAACTGATGTTAATGTGGTCTTTATGTCGTTAACTATAAGCAATGATATTGCTGATAGGGAGTCAAAGTTAAATTATTATAAATAATATTTTATAAATTCTCTATAAATTTATAGATAAATTTGTATTTAATTTTTTTAATAATACATCAAGTTATTAATGTGTTTTGTTATTAATGATATAATTACTCATAATCCCTATTAAGGGTTGCTTACTGCTAGTTTTTTTTATTATTGCTACTGTTGCAAATTTCTACTGTTATTATTATAGTTGTAGTTTTTATTGTTATTACTACTGTTATTATTACAATGATTAATACTGTATTATTACACAGGTCAACAAAAAAAAATTTTTCTGGCGCCGAGCAAACAATTTGTTTTTTGTAATGCATTTCTCATTTTGATTTCAAATATGCAACTCATTTTTCACCATCACGTCAAGTAAATATTTATAACATTTGCACTTTCAATTAAAGTGCAAAAGCGAATTTAAAAAATCGCGAAAAAAAAATCATATAGTTGGGCCAGTAATAGATAGTACCAACTGTTTTATTACTGTTGGGCCGTTAATGGCACCAACAGTTTATAAAACAGTTGGCTAAGTGTTGGTAAAAGCGTTACGTTTTTTTTACGGTACCAACTAAATAGCCAACTGTAGCTAATAGTTGGTTATTAGGATCGGGTCAACTATTTACCAACTGTTCAATGTTTACTGGGTATATAACTAGATGTCTAACTTGCGGGATTTTATTGGACAAAAAGTGAAGCCGCCTTTTTTTTGTTTATAACAATAGTCCGCCATTTGTAAATAGGGCCAAAGTTAAAGTCGAATTGTGGAATAAAAGTTAAAAATGCAAGTCACAATAAATTAAAGTTCACAATAAAGTTAAATAAGATAAAGATAAAGTTAACAATAAATTAAAGATAATTCAAAAACACATTTTAATAATTATAAAATACTTATAAATGTTTTTTTATGAGCCTATGTTTATTAAAAAGTATTTTAATTCATAAAAATGCTTCAAAAGCGTCTGTCGTTTTACTTTTCTATTCAAAACTTTAATCCCTTTTAAATCGAAAATAAATTAAGAAACCATAAATTATTACTTTACAAGTATTATAATTTCCGCTCAACACTTTTACGTAAGTAGTATTTAAATTTAAAATATATTTATTTAAGAAAAGAAAAGTTAAAAATATTTGTTTACAAATTTAATCCGCCATTTGTAAAAAGGTCAAAAAGCGGCTATACTTTTCGGATCGAAGATAAACATCTAGTTATATAATATATCATTGACCAGACGAACAGATTAAAACTAGTAAATCAAAAAAAAATTCTTTTTTCAAATCCATGCTTTATGCAAGCAGAATTCTATTGGGTCTAGAAATTCTTTTTTTGTTATCTTTTGTAGAAGGAAAAATTACTGTTACGTTTTTAAATTTTTTTTATTAATTCAGTGTTCTTATAGGGAAATACAAATTAAATTTTTGTTAACTTAATTAACTTTTTTTGGTCAAATTTTTCCATTTCCTTGTATTGTCATCGAAAATGATTAAGTGTGCAAAATTTGAGCAAAATTGGTTGAGAAAAAAGCTTTCAAAAATTGATTTCAAATTTTGTGGCACACAAACATATATATATATATAGAAAGTAACCTTATATAAAGCATGGAATAAAGCATGGAAAAAACAAACGTTAACCGAGCATTTACTTTGCGATGCGAATCGTTATTATTTTACGGCATTTTTATAGTGATAATTTACTACTTTTAATAATGTTTAACTCACGATGTATATTTTAGTCGTAATTTATATCTTTATAGAATAGTATGACAAGAAACATATTTTTAAGAAAAAGCTTTTTTTTAGGTCATTCGCCCGTATTAATGATATCACATAAAATAGTCATCTCACAAGGAAGTTTATTGTATCCCTAAATAATTTAACTGTGTTAAATTATTTATCTTTAACCCTTTGTGTTAAATTATTTATCTTTAACTAATAAATTTAACGTTAAATTATTTATCTTTAACCCTTAAACCTAACAACTGTAAAACTTGTAATTGTTACTTGATTCTAGCAGATAAATTGAGGCGTTGCGAACGAAAGGGGCACACCAACCAATTTTCGAAAATCCGTTTTCTTTAACCATTTTTTACTTTAGTCTGTCATCTACAATATAACACAAGATCAACGTGTCAGTGGGCCTCTTTCTGACTGAAAATCCTATGATTTTGGTTGGTGTGCCCCTTTGCAAATTTCAGTCTAGAAACTTCAAACGCGATTTACTCAAAACTTAATTTTGGTTGGTGTACCCCTTTTGTTCGCAACGCCTCAATTGTAAGGAAAGTATTCTAATGTTATCGCAAAAATAAGAAAAGAAGAGAATTTATTAATTCGTGTCTAGCCTTTTTTTGTGTATTAATTTATAACAAAATAAAGAACAAGCAATAGTTGACCTAAATTAGCCAATTGTACAACTTTAGCCATCTATAAGACGCTTACAAAAATAAAGTAAGTAATGAACTTTTTAAATATTAACTAAAACTTAAGGTACATAAACAAAGCAACAATAAAAAAAAAAAAACGTATTTATATATATTGATTTAATTTAGATATCCAAATAAGTAATAAAACAAAAACAAAAACAGCAGAAATAATAGAATACATTTACAACAACAATAGTACTAAAGGCACACCTTTTATGACAGTATAACACAGTAACAAAAGGGTAACAAAAGGAAACATCTCTAATTTACCATTTTCAATACATTTCAGGTAATGTTACCTCATGTCATCTTTTTATATAATTAAACTTAGATTGATACCTTTATACAAAGCTGTTGCATTTCGTTTTAAAAAAAGATCACAATCATTTTCATGTGCAACTCTATGCACTACTCAATGGCGCATCATCTTTACTTAAACTATTAAAGAGTGAATCATGAGACTAAACACACTTCCAGTGTGAAACAACATCAGGAATTACTTAGAAAACAAATTACTTAGAAAATTACTTAGAAACACCCATTATGATTTTCTAACATTATTCATTTGCATAAAACTCTAACTTTTTGAAAAACCACCTGAATTAAGACAACAAAAAATGCAAAAAACCCAGATATTTTAAAAAACTGATATAAAAAAAAACTTTGTGCTATATCAATCAATGTGTCATCAAGCCAGCCAGATGAGTCTCTCAAAATATCTAAGGCCTTGTCTTTAGACTGTTTTAACAAACTTTAAAGAAAACTTTAGAAAAGTTTGAACTTCAACAGCCCCTTTTACAATGATACTATCATTAACAAATAGTTTTTTTAAAGCTTTACCATTACCAGTTTAAACTCTGAATCTTTTTCTCGTCGATTGGTTTGAGGAAAAGAAGCAGACTTTATCAAATAATCTAAAATTTTAGAGTTTTTTGAAGAGTACCAAAAATCTATTAAATAAAGTAGTTACACAAATTGTTAATTTTTCAATATATTTACTTCAATGATCAGTAATTGTAATAATATATTTTTTTCCAAGTTTTATTAAGGCAACAGGTTCAATAAGGTCAAGGGGAAGTTTGTATACTTCGAGGGAAAGTTTGTGTACAAGTGGAAGTTTGTATACTAGGAGAAGTTTGTGTATTGATTTTTTCAATCCCCAAAGTGAAGTCCGCAGACTTGTCTAAAAATGACGAACTGATAAGATTACATCTCTATACTAATTACTTTGTATATAATAAAATTCCATCAAGTAGAAGGGTTTTCAAATTTGTGGCCCAAGGAACAATAAGCTGTTTTTAAACTGTACCTAAGGTCACATTCTGAAAATTAGGTTCAAACCCATAATAAATTTACAGTTAATTTAATCTTAGGTTGTTTTCAATAAATATTTCAAGTGATACTTAATTAAAACACTTAAAATATAACAAAATTGACTAATAGTTTTAAGCAAAATCGACAAATAAGTCAATGTATAAAATGGAAGTCCCAAAATAACTGTGGGTTTGAGATGCTGAGACATAGTACAAAATTAACTTCAGAAACATACAGCAAACATAAAATATACAATAATAATAAACTCTTAATCATAAATTATATAAAAGTTTAACTTAATTAGTGGGTTATATTTACACATACCACAAAGTTGACAATTTTTTATTATAATAATTTATTATTCCATCAGAGACAAATTGCTAAACATCTTCAATAGTATAGTTATAAACTGGCATTTTAATTATATAATTTTAAAAAATTTAAAAATATGATTATTTTTGTTTTTTGAGTTAATATCAAACGGAAACAAGACTACTTATTTAACAATAGGTTTAAATTACCTAACAGAAGTTTTGTGCCGGTTCTGCGCATGCGTAACGCTTGCGTAGCACTTGCGCAAAACTGACTGTCTACTCATTTAACGATCTACTTACTTAACGCGACATTGGCATTCCGTATATCAGCCCAACGTGCACTAGCCTCTGCCGGCATTTTGTAGGAAAATCAAGCTATGGAGCACTAACAAAATAATGTAAATTGTAATTTTATCAAATTACAATTTACAATCAACAAAACCCAACACAAAAGTTGCTAAGCAACTCTTTGACAAACAACCTTTGATAATAAAGATATTTATTAGCACGTACCCGGTGGGGAAAAGATAGCCAAATGACACAAGATGTGTTTAAAACGTCTAAAACACGTAGTACTACGTATTTTATACGTTTTAAACGCGTCTTATACCCAAATAAAGCGACTAGCTAGCTAGTCGCGAGTTCATTCCCACCGGGTAACATATTATTATGTAATGTCAAATTTTAAACTTTTTTTTTTTTTGTTGTCATCGATCTTTTTATTATTACTATTGTTTTAAAAATATCTTACTTTAATTACAGAAAAAACAAAATTTTGATTAAAGAAAAAGTATTTAAATCATTTGATAAATTAACTTCTAATTTACAATAAAATGTTTCGGGATTTTCATTGTCCAAGTTTCATATCGTACCACCAAAAACAACCATTCGGTGGTTCACCTATCTTTTTGAACATTTTTTCAGCATCAGCTGATGGCAAACTTGAATTTAGAATCTTCATTGCATTTGCATTTTTTAAAAAAGTTGGGCACAATGGTAAGTTTGATCTGCTGGTGTCTGATATCAAAAAATAATCAGCTAACGCCAGTGAATAACTATTTACTTCTGTACTTTTACTAATTTCTGTTGGACCTTTATAAATGAAGTCATGACTCCAGTCTGACCAATAGTTTGTATACGGCGTTCCGATTTGTAGTTCAGCTGTTTTATTGCCTTGTATTAAACGAAG
Organism: Hydra vulgaris; assembly: GCF_038396675.1. Classification (NCBI taxonomy): domain Eukaryota; kingdom Metazoa; phylum Cnidaria; class Hydrozoa; order Anthoathecata; family Hydridae; genus Hydra; species Hydra vulgaris. The sequence continues at coordinate 13,214,034 of NC_088933.1, forward strand.
AATGAGATGGATTCTTCGATACCCACCTTCTTTGTATTTTCCTGCATTGGGACACATTCCATAACATTTCTCATTCAATATTTCAAAGTTTTTTTTATCTTTTTTAATAGCATCAGTGATTCGAAGAGCTTCGTTTACTGTTTGACATGTTAGTCTAAGGCCAATGATATCGTTTAACTCCTGTAGAGTAGTTTTATCTTTTTCCAATTTTCCTTGAACGCTGTATGCTGCCTTTAAACGACCAGTTAAAACAGCACTGCTGTTCACAATACTTTTAATGTTTTTTTGTGCTGAGTCAAAAGCTTGTTTGTGTGTCTTGATGAATTTTTCAATCTCAGGAAGTGTCGGTATCTGGGATACACCCGAGCTACTTCTTCTTACCCAGAGATTGTTTTTCGCTTCTCTTTGCCAGTTACTGAGAAGTTTATCCCAGGAGTTCAACTTGTCATCTAATAAAATATAGTCTCGTGTATGGCCTCCGATAAAATCCAAATTTTGATTGACTTGATTCTTTTTTGTTTTTTTTCTGTGTTCATGGAAACCTTGGATTTTCTGTGAACTTCTGCGTTCATGAAGGTGGTTTTGTTTTTTGTGGGATGAATCTTGTTTACAGCAAGTTTTTTCTGGAAGAGCTAGAAGCATATCGTACCACCAAAAACATGCATTAGGAGGGTGATTAACTTTATTAAACATTTTTACTGCATCTTTTTCATTTGGTATAGCTTTTTTTAAAATATCAAGAGCGTTTGATTTATTTAAAATAGCTGGACAAATTGGCATTTTGTCACGCTCATTGTCTAGTTTTAAAAAATAATCAGCTAATAAAATAGAATAATTCTGAACCGTTGATTGGTTTGTTATTTCTGCTGGTCCCTTATAGATAAAGTCATGACTCCAATCTGCCCAATAGTTTGTAAATGGTGTACCAATTTGTAACTCTGCTGGTTTATTTTCTGGTTTCAAGCGAAGAATGAGATGAATTCTCCTGTACCCGCCCTTTTTGTATTTTTCAGCGCCAGGACACATTCCATAACACTTCTCTTCTAAAATTTCAAAATTTGTTTTATCTTCCTTAATAGCTTTGGTTATTTGGAGAGAATCTTTCACTGTTTGACACGTTAGTCTTAGTCCAATGATATCTTTTAAATCTTCAAGACCATTTCCATCATTTTTTAGTTTCCCTTGAACGCTGTAAGCAGCTTTTAAACGACCAGTTAAAACAGCACTGCTTTTCACAATGTTTTGTATATTTTTTTGAGCTTTTTTAAATGCAGGTTCAAATGTTTGAATAAACTCTTTTATTTTTTCTATACTTGGTGTTACTGTTGCAGCTAAACTGCTTCTTTTTATCTCATGTAAACCACTTAAATCTTTTTCTGCTTCACTTGTCCAGTCATTAATAAGGTTTTCCCAAGCAGTATCATCTTCTATAAGACGATAATTTCGACTGTGTTCATATGGGATATCCTCAGTGTTAATGGTACAAACGCATATAATAAATATAATTAAGAAAAACTGAATAGGTATTAGAAATGTTTTCATGTTTTTATTATCCAGAGCACTGACACTAAATCTATTTTTTACATCAATGCATTTAATAGTTATTGATGCGTTTAATGATTAGCGATGCATTCATAAATTATGTTTTTTGGTTAAAACTTGCTTGTTTTTTGGTAAACACAGAAGACGTTAAATTGCTTTCAGCTTTATCCTTTTTAGGTGGAACACTACTCAAAATCACTTCTTAGACAGTTTTGCCAAGGAAACACCTCTTCTTTCAACGTTTTGATTTATTTTAAAAAATACGCAATGAGAAAAATGAAAACAAAAATTATTTAATCTTTATAAAAGATTTAAAAACTTGATATTATTCCACGCCGATCTCTCGTATTTTCCTTAAATAAAAAATAAAATATAAAAATAATAAAGCATCCCATAGATCTGCAAATTATCAAATAGTAAAATAATTTCGTGTAGGGGAGATCGGGCTTGCTGCAACAGGGGTAGACGCAACAATACGGTTTAAAAGATGATTTTTACATATTTTTCCAAAATTTTTCTTGAATAATACAACTATAATTTTAGCACGTCAACTGCAAAAAACTTACAGTTATTAAATAAAAATTTTAAAAGTTATTGATATATATTTTTTTTTCTATATTAAATTCTAAATTTCGTTTATCAAGTTTTTTTGGGTTTTACTTAAAAACTTTGAGGTATATGACCATAATATAGTAATGGTAGGTTAAAAAAATCTTTTTCAAACACAATAAGCTACAAAAAACTTTTTTCAATAAAAATAATTATATACAATGATTAGAGTGATTATGATGCCTATGGGTAAGTTGCAACAAATTGCTCGGGGTTGAATCACAAATTAGCTTAACTTGTTTTTTCTAGAATAATGGACGCATATTTTATACAACAGCGTAACAATAAACGAAAGCAAAAATTTTATGATGAAGCTAAGTTTATACAAGTTGTATATGTATATAATATATATGAAGCATATGTATATATATGTTCATATATTTATGTATTACATATTATGTATATATCATACGTATTATGTATATACATGTATCTTATATGTATATTATGTATAATATACATATAACATACATGTTTATATATATATATATATAGTATATAATACATGAATATATATATATATATATATATATATATATATATATATATATATATATATATATATGTATATATATATATATATATATATATATATATATATATATATATATATATATATATATATATATATATATATATATATATATATATGAATTTATACATGATATACATATAACATACATGTATATATACATAATATATAATACATAAATATATACAAATATGCTTCATATACATTATATACATATACAACTTACATAAACTTATCTTCATCAAAAAATTTTGTTTTAAATTTATATATATATATATATATATATATTATATATATATATATTATATATATATATATATATATATATATATATATATATATATATATTATATATTATTTATGTATTGTATATATGTATTATATATTATATATTATATATATATATATATATATATATATTATATACATATATATATTATATATATATATATTATATATATATATATATATATATATATATATATATATATATATATATATATATATATATATATATATATGTATATATATATATATATATATATATATGTTATATGTATAAATTTGTATATATATATATATTTTATATGTATATTATATATAAATTTATATAAATATATATATATATATAAATATATATATATATATATATATATATATATATATATATATATATATATATATATATACATGCATACATATATGCATAGATACATTATCATTCATATATAAATAAATAATGATGTAGGTTAAGTTGTATAAAATGACTTAAATGTTTTTTTATTTTGCTGTTATTTGATTAAACTGTTATTTTGTGCTTAAGTAAAAATTGTAAATGAGAACTTACAAGAAAAAAATTGAAAATGGACTTTATCGAACAGCAGTGGTAATAGAGGCAGCAAACCATGTTATTGATGGAAAAGAAATATCGATTAGAGCATCACCAAAAAAGTATGGAATCCGCTACTCAACTCTTTTTTGTTACATAAATAAAGTAAAAAAAGTTAATATTGGAATGCTGCTACCTATTCCTGGTTATAAAAAGTCATGCCATGTTTTCAATTTAGAACAAGAAAAAGCTATTGCTTTATATATATGTCAACAGCTTCTGATATTTATTTTGGACTATCACCTTAAGAAGCATGAAAACTTGCATTTGAATGTGCTATAAAGTATAACATTGATTTTCCAAAATCTTGGTTAAAACTTTCGATGGCTGGTCCTGACTGGATGAGAGGGTTTTTAAATCGACTTTCAGGATTGTCTATCAGAACTCCAGAAGCAACTTGCACGAGCTACTAGTTTAATTGTGCTAATGTAGGTGTCTTTTTTCAAAAATTATCAGATATTTTAGATAGAAATCATTTTTCTGCATCTAATATTTACAATGTTGATGAGACTGGTATAACCACTTTGCAAAAACCAAACAAGATAATTGCTCGTAAAAGTATTGAGCAAGTATTGGGGCATTAACATCTAAAGAATGGGGAACACTAGTGACAATGGTGTTAGCTGTAAATGTATGTGGCAATAGTGTGCCTCCAATGTTTCTATTTCCGAGAAAGAACTTTTTTGATCACTTTATTCGTGATGGACCAAATGAATACATTGGTGCTTCGAATAGGTCAGGCTGGATGAATGAGGAGTGCTTTGTTACTTAATTAAACCACTTTATTCGGCATGTCAAGCCCACAAAAGAAAGCCCTGTGCTATTACTTTTAGACAACCATCAGTCTCATTTATCTGTTCAATTAATAATATTGTGTAAAGATAATGGTATAGTTTTGCTTTCCTTTCCTCCTCATTGCTTGCATAAGTTGCAACCTCTAGATAGATCTGTATTCGGACCATTCAAAAAATGCCTAGCTAATGCACAAGACTCATGGATGAAACAATGGCCAGGAAAAACATTGAGTTTATATGATTTGCCAGGAATTGCAAAAATAACCTTACAGCATTCTCTTACAAAACAAAACATAACATCTGGTTTTAGAGTGGCAGAAATATTCCCATATGATAAAGATATATTTTCAGATGCAGATTTTGCTCCATCATTTGTTACTGATCGTCCAACATCTCAATCTAAAACAGGTATTGATATTAGTATATCAACTTCAATCTCAGATGCAATTTTATCTCCGGCATCATTAGAATTTTCCCCAGAGACTGTAAGACCTCTACCAAGAGCACAACCTAGGAAAGAAATACTAGATCAAAGAGAAAGTATGCAGAAATCTTTACAGATACTCCAGTAAAACAGCGACTTATGGCTGAAAAAAAAGTTAGTTATAGAAAGAGAAAGTCTAATACTTCTACATCAACAAACAAAAAAAAACATTAAAGTTAAATTAAAATGGAGTTAATGTAATTTTTTGCATAAAGAAAATTGTTTTTTAAACAAAATGTTATTGTGTTTTTATATCGTAAAAACAGAACTTAAATATCCTAAATACTTCTTTTGCCTTTTTTTAAACTTAGTTGTTTTTTAACTTAGTTATTATTTGACTAAGAATTTTTTTTTCAAAAATAGTTTTTAGTTTACTAAACAAGTCAGGTATATGTGAAGTCTAGCATAATAAATGCATTGCAACTCAAGGAAAATACTACTTTCTAATTGTAATTATAAAATTTTTGTTGCCAAATAGAAATTACAGATTAACTAGTAATTTTTCTGTGAACTCTAAAAGGCTTATACTTTTAAAGTATTGTGTTGCAACTTGCCCCGATGCGGGTGAAGTTGCAACTTTTTTTTTTCATTTTTGTTTCACTATTGCGGAATAACTAAGTTTTATATTATATTTATCAATGTTGGATTAATATGCCACTAAGATCTATTTTATAACTTTGAAAAAAAAATTTCAAAAATTTTAAAGTTTAAGGAGGTAAATGCAGTTTTTTTAATTTTGTTGCAACTAGCCCCGATCTACCCTACGTAATTATTTTTCCACAAGAAAAAATCAGATTTCTTACCTGATGATTGCATTTAGCATGAAATTATTAGTGGTAAAAAATACATTGTTTCATTTTTAATATATATATACACTGGCGAGCAAAAAAAAGTGAACAGTACAATTTTTCAGTAAATTATGTATTATTAATCAATTAAAAATATAATACATAAAATAACACATCGCTTATGTTAAGAGCCATTATCTGAGAAATCTAGGCAAAGTCTGGAAGTGATGTCTTCAAATTGTACTCATTTTTAGATATTTTGTAAAATACAATGAAAATGGGCCACTGGTAATTTTTTTTTCAAAAATTTTTATTAATTACGGAGACATTGGGTCCCAAAATTTGGCCCGTTTGAGAAAATTTTGCGCATGGAGTGCAATTGCTACTTTGAGGAGTAGTTTTAGCAACATGAATATGGCAAAAACATTTCTTTTTAATTTTTTTACTAATCTGGGTAGGTTTCTACAGTAAAAGTAAAAATTCAACATGATTACATTTTCAGTTGTCTACAAATCGTGGTCCGAAACCACAACATTTGAAATTTTACCTTAACTTTGAGCTCTAATATCTCTTAAGGCCAATACTTGCACGTAGTTTTTTTTAGGTGTTTTTGAAAGACACTAAGACATACATTGATTTTTTGAAACCAAAACTATGTGCATGCAATCCAAAAATCACTTTTTGCGTTCAACGCGCTTTGATAGATTACCCATAACAACTGTGGCCTTAGGTCCACCATAAACAGTATAAGTTATTTATTTTCCTTAAATATGCATCTTCCAATATATGAAAAAAAATCCATGTGCTCTGGTGATAAAAAGCCTACAGAAGTCCTAGAAGTAGCCTTATTTTGCCAATTTTTTAACTAAAAAAATACCCTAGCAACGGTATAGATATACTTAGCAACGGCTACTTTAAAGCCTTATTAATTAGTACTGCTATTAAAAATTTTAATATAATACTTTTTTATAAAGGAACTGTACAAGAGAACTTGAAAAAAAAAATTTTTTTAACTTTATCAATCAAAGAAAGAACCATTAAACTTCAAGATCGTTTTTTCCGTTTAAAACTGATGGGAAATACAGTTTTCTAAGAATTAAGAAAAATATATAACAAATTTATTAATGGCCGATCCGAATCTCCACGTTGTCAATATCGTCTTTTGAGAGTGAATAATCACCTTTTTCATTAGTTGGTGTTGGTGCATCAATCTTACAAACAATGTCAAGAGACGAACATTGGAGAATATTTTCTTTGGTTGGCCACTTAAAGCAGTTCTTTCCAGGTGTAACAGAATATTCCATTCAAGAAACATATATATCATCGTCATTGACCTAACGGTTGAGGTAAAGTAACGTCTAATCATTGCTGCTTCCTAAATATTCCTTGAAATTAGTTATTATGGTTAATAAACCAATAATTTTGTAATAGATCTCAATACACAAAAATACAATATTATAGTGTTAAAACTTCTTACATTTTTAATTATTGCAGGATACCATTGCATAAAGTATGGAACAACAATCCAATCACCAATTTGAAAATCAGCTGCTAACTCCTTTGCAATCAACTGAATATCATTGTTTAAATCATCTTCTTCGTTTTCAAGTGCGTCTTTCATATCAACAGTTTCATCAATCACATCATCAGTTAAGTTAACCTCTTCACAAAAAGTGGTTGCCAACCTTCCTGTTCTTTTTTGCTTACTCCATCTAAAAATTTATACTTGAAGGATAAAGGAAATTGCTAAATATTTATCTCAAGTCCCAAGAAAAGAAAAAAGTCACATTTTTTAGCATACATACTTTGGGTATTTGTAACACATACAAGTTAATTTACTTGCCTACGGAATAATGATCGAATTTGTTGAGTTGTCACATATTCACATGGCTTTAACATTGTCCTCAGCTGTTGGTGAACTTGCTCTGGATTCATTTTCTTCCCACATTCTTCTCCAGCCATAAACATCTGCATTAGCAATGTTTTTTGCTTTAAAGAATATCAAAATACTTTTCTTTTTGGTAATGCCCATCCAGTGATGCTTGTGAAATTTTCAACCCCTTGTTTAATGATAGAATGGGATAATAGCAGGTGATCAGAAGAATTAAGGTTCGAATTTAGGTTCATTTTGTTGACATAGGAAAGTCTTGCTCTGTCTACCATAGATTTTGCCACAGATTGAGAAGTGTGGTTTTCTGAAAGTATATGCTCTGCTAATAACTCAGTATCATAATTTTGTACACAAATTGGTTGTGCTGAATCAAAATGATTCAGCACAACCAATTTGTGTACAAAACTTAAGAGTATTAACACTTCTATCAACACGTTTTTTTTTGGAAACTGATGGCGCAGTATGACTTTTGCAAGTTGAACTATGGGGCTTAACAATTTGAACTGAAGAATGGAATGTCACATTAGTATAGTTCCATTTTTTACCTTTTCCAGTTCGGAAGTATCTCCACATTATCATGTGATCAGAGGAAAACTGAAAAGAATGATAGCTATTAATGCTGGGAATCAGATTTGTTCCTGATAAAGTAGAAGCTTTGGAGTCTATTGTAATTACAGCGACATCAGCATTTTGAATTCCATTGCCATAATGAAGAGCCTCATAAATATCTTCTGCAGTCAACATATTGTTTCCAGCATCAATAAAACTCCTTATGACACATTTCGCTCCTGCTGACTCTTTGTCACATTGATCTTTTCCACGTGACGGCTCATTGTAATCATACCTTTTAAGAAAGAATTGTTTTGCTTTGCAAACTTTGTAAAGAGCTTCTAAGTAGAAGTTGCCATGATAAGTTGATGCATTATCTGACTTAGCATAAAGGTTTTTTATACAAGGAAAATCATTTCGAACTTTGGTTAAAACAACATCAGCTAAACAGAGTACATCAACAAGGCTTTGCTGACATCTATAGACAGCAGTGAAATAGACTTTTTTTTTCATTTAACCATTTTCATGGAAGAAGAAGACATCAACATGTAGAGTCATTCCTTTTATTCCGAAATAATCCTTTTGGCTTTCACGGAATTTAGCTGGCAAAATTTTCTGACAAAAATCTTTCAGCCAAAAACCAGTTTCCTCATCAAGTTGCTCAAAAGCCATTATTTTGGCTATTTTTTGTTGTGCATCACGTATTTCATGCTTCATATAGGCTTCAACATCTTCAGTAGCCACATTTAAATCATATAGAAGATCTTCATCTTTACTTTCTATAACTAACTCACGAACCTGGTTGATTGCTGAAATGAGGTTTGCACAGTCAAAACATTGTTCATTTTCAGCAGCTATAAAGGGTTGATTCAAGTCTGGATCTATATCTGAAAGAGCAAAAGAAGTAGAGTGACTATGCAAAGTGGAACTTTCACTACACTTGAAAGGATAATTACTCTTCAAATACCTTTTACCCTTTTCAAGGAACTTAGTAATATTTTTATACCTCCACTTTTTAGAAATAGCAATCAAAGTTTGAAACCCATCCATGCCAGCTGCCGTGACATCATCAAGACAAGCCAAAGCTTTCCTTTGAGAAGGTTTTATTCCACGAAGAATTCTCCATAAAGAAGTATCTGACATAGGGAGATAATTAGTTTCTTGGCAAACTTCTTTATAAAATGTGATTGTATGGCTAAACTTCATCATTAAAATGGCATTAGCCACTTTTTTTTCCTCTCCATTGTCAAACTTTATTTTATTTACACCATAAACTACATCTTGCAGCAAACCTCGACAAAACATAAATTCTGAAAAATGTTCTATTTTTTCCTGTGGCATTTGGCATATGTTTACCTTTTCCTTTTTTGGTATGGAAAGTTCTCTGTTTTGTTTTTGAAACTTGCGTGCTTTTTTAATTTGATGTTTTTTGCAATTAAAGATTTTCATTAATGCTTCTTTAGTGTACTTTTTATGGTTAATAACTGAAAGCAAAAAAATTTGTCCTACAGAATCGCTTTCTTGAAACATCTTAACTGGTACAACAAGGTCTTCTGGAACCAATTGTGTTGAACCATCTTCATCCTCATTGTGTAACACTTGAGAAATTAGTACCTCTGATTGACCTGGTGCAATTGCTTTAGCAAATATCTTCTCAAGCTGCATTTTAAATTTTTCAAATTTCTTTTTACCTTTCTGTTTGGTTCCTGGGGTTAAGTCTTCTATTCGCTTTTGCTTTATCTGAAAGGACAGTGGACTTGCTCTAAATGCTTCACACAAAGAGCTAGCTGCTTTTTTTGATTCTTCGATAATTTCATCTGAAATGATTGTTATATCTGGAACATATATGTCATCAGCAGGAAAGCAAGACTTTATTGGCGTTGGAGCTGGTTCTAACATGTCAATATTGTTACCTGTAGAAATACTTTTTAGGTGGCTGAAGCAAAATACGGCTCCAACAGGAAGTGATAAATTCTTTTCATTATAAGCAGCAAGGGTGTTCAAAGGGATGGATTTAATTTTTGGTGCTTTTTTACCGATTTGAAATTCATGTCTTGGGTGTTGACAACTGTTTGGCTGCTTCCAGCCAATACCAAAAGAAAAACGATGGTACGCACATAATGAGTCATAGCGTGAAAGATAAGCTTGTAGTCGGTTTTCAATCAAGGTTTTTTCATTCCACTGGTTTGTCGGTAGAAGCTATAAAACAGTAACGTTAGATTTTCCACCTATGGAAAAAGAAATCCTGTTTCTTTTAATAAAAAAGCAAATAATACTCTAATATTATTCATACCTTTAAAGCATGTAAATAATTAGTTATGTCAGCAGTTAATTCATTAACTTGAAAGATTCCATCTTTGTTCCAACGCTTAAAGGGACCACAAGAAGTCTTCTCTTTATAAAAATATATGTATTTCTCATAAGGACTGACTTTATTCTTGCTCTCTGACATATTTTGTTTATTGACTAATATTAAAAAAATGCAGTTTTTACTAACAAATTTTAATTCTTCTTCTGAAAACTGCTGAAAAAAAATTATGTTATGTAATTCAAGTAAACTATGGTATGTACCAAGTAGTCATTAACAAAAATGTCATACTAAGTCGGCAGTCATTTCGTCCCCGCAGTATTATCTCGTTCTATCTACAAATGAAATAAATAAAATGTTCTGTTTAATATATAAAATAAACACAAATATATATATATATATATATATATATATATATATATATATATATATATATATATATATATATATATATATATATATATATATATATATATATATATATTTATATATATATATATATACAATATTCCACCTGATATAATATATTATATTAGATAGAACATTGTATTTATTTATATATAGTTTTTATTTGTTTTTATTTTAAGTGCTATATGTATTTTTTTCAAGTTCTCTTGTACAGTTTCTTTATAAAAAAGTATTATATTAAAATTTTTAATAGCAGCACTAATTGATATGGCTGTAAAGTAGCCGTTGCTAAGTATATCTATACCGTTGCTAGGGTATTTTTTTAGTTAAAAAATTGGCAAAATAAGGCTACTTCAAGGACTTCTGTAGGCTTTTTATCACCAGAGCACATGGATTTTTTTTCATATATTGGAAGATGCATATTTAAGGAAAATAAATAACTTATACTGTTTATGGTGGACCTAAGGCCACAGTTGTTATGGGTAATCTATCAAAGCGCGTTGAACGCAAAAAGTGATTTTTGGATTGCATGCACATAGTTTTGATTTCAAAAAATCAATGTATGTCTTAGTGTCTTTCAAAAACACCTAAAAAAAACTACGTGCAAGTATTGGCCTTAAGAGATATTAGAGCTCAAAGTTAAGGTAAAATTTCAAATGTTGTGGTTTCGGACCACGATTTGTAGACAACTGAAAATGTAATCATGTTGAATTTTTACTTTTACTGTAGAAACCTACCCAGATTAGTAAAAAAATTAAAAAGAAATGTTTTTGCCATATTCATGTTGCTAAAACTACTCCTCAAAGTAGCAATTGCACTCCATGCGCAAAATTTTCTCAAACGGGCCAAATTTTGGGACCCAATGTCTCCGTAATTAATAAAAATTTTTGAAAAAAAAATACCAGTGGCCCATTTTCATTGTATTTTACAAAATATCTAAAAATGAGTACAATTTGAAGACATCACTTCCAAAATTTGCTTATTTTGCCTAGATTTCTCAGACAATGGCTCTTAAATACATATACATACACATATATACGACTCATTTTGAAAAAAAAAATAATATTCTGTGTGGCCACCACCATTTTTTATCACTTCATTTAATTGACGCGGCATCGACTCAATTAAATTTGCTATCAAACGGTCAGGTATCGTAACTCAAACTTGTTTTATGGCTGCCCAAAGATCATCCGAAGATGAATTATTATTTTTATGGACCGCTTTATCCATATAGTCCCACAAATTTTTAATGAGTTTAAGGTCTGGACTTTGGGCAGGTCAATTTTCAAAAAGGAAGATATTGTTATCCTTGAGCCATTTTTTAACTTGTTTAGACGTATGGCAAGAAGCATTGTCATGTTGAAATTTAATTTCATCCTCTTCTAATTCTTCCAGTGTGGGCAGCAAAGATTTTTGTAGAATACTAATGTATTCTTTGGAATTTATTCGTAATCCATCTTCGACTCTATGCAATCTGCCCACACCTTTGGCAGAAAAACAACCCCAAACCATAATTCCAAGATTACCCTTTACCGTTTGGTGAATACAATCTGGATTTAATTATTCGTTCTTAAGTCTAATGCACATCTGTGGACGATCTGAATGCAAACAAAATCGTGATTCATCTGACCATAATACTTTTGTCCAGTCTGTGTTTTTATTATATTTTACCCAAGCTAACCTTGCCTTTTTATGGCGTGCTGTAAGAAGAGGTACTTTTTTACATGAATGTATTTTGAACCCCTGATCTTTAAGACGCCTCGAAATTGTCCATCGGCTAACCTTTTTATCATCAGAACATGTAAAAGTTTCTGCAATATGCGTCATAATGGTTTTTCGATTTTTTAAAACATTCAATTTTAACTTGTGGCAATCTCTTTCCGTCATTTTTCTTGGTCTGCCAGAACCTTTTTTTCTAGCTGTTGTTTTATTGTTTTTCTGACGTGAAAGTATCTTGTGAACTCCACCAACACTAATGTTTACATAATAATAACCAACTAAAAAAAAAAAAATTGCCTTTTATTTGGAGACATTTTTTTCCTTTTATTTTTTATAATAATAATATAGCGATAATACGTCCTATTTCACCCACGCTCTAATATCAACTACAGATTTTGCTGACAACGTTCACTGTATTCATATCTAATGTTTAGAAGTTTATTCATGTTTTTTTTGAAAGATAAACGTAAATTATTTGATATTACGATCAAAAATAAACTCAGTTGTATGAGTTTCTGTACTTTGCTCTTTCATCATCTGCGTAAGCAGTCGCTGTTCACTTTTTTTTGCTCGCCAGTGTATATATATATATATATATATATATATATATATATATATATATATATATATATATATATATATATATATATATATATATATATATATATATATATATATATATATATATATATATATATATACTTAGATCCTGGTATTTTGAACACCAGTTAATTCAAACTTCACTTATACATCGCTTGAGTAAAACATTCGTTTAGTCGAACCATTTTTCTTGGTCCCCTGAAGGTGTGAGTTATCTGTAATTAACTGTATGTATATATACATATATGTATATAAACGTGTATTTATATATATATATACGTGTATATATATATATATATATATATATATATATATATATATATATATATATATATATATATATGTATATATATATATATATATATATATACGTGTATATATATATATATATATATATATATATATATATATATATATATATATATATATATATATATATATATATTTATATATATATATATATATATATATATATATATATATATATATATATATATATATATATATATATATATATATATATATATATATATATATATATATACGTACAGTCTTCTCCGTTTAAAATTTAATGCCCGCGCACATGAAAGCGCTGGCAGAATGATCATTTTTAAGTTAGCCGGCGCGATTTAAAAAATCTTTTTTTTGATGCTATTCAAAGTAAAATAAAAATAGCAAAAAGATTCCTTTGAATAAATACTTGATAAAATAATTAAAAAAAAAACGATAAAAAAGTCATTTTTCATAAAAGTTGAACAAATAAAAAAAAAGTTATGTTGCGATTTAAAACAAAACTTACAATATGTATGTAATGAAGACTGTTTGAAGTTCGCACCATATCGATTGGATAGTGAAAAACGTGCATCAAATCAAAATGAGAGTCTGATAAAGACGATAAAGAATTTGATATTGATGATGAAGATACCGATGACGCGATTTTACCAAGACCGTTTTATGTATGATTTTAATTTTGTATAATTTTTTGTTTTAAAAATGTTTAAATTATTTTTTTGTTTTTATTTGTTTCAATTATAATTTAGTTACCTGCGTTAAAAAAATGGTAAAGGAGCAGATTAATTGCAAAACTATAATAACAGTTAACAATTTAATATAAAATTAACTATCAATAATAATACTAATAATAATAAGTGAAAACTGTAACAATTAAGATTAAGATGTCTAAAACATATTGTACTACGACAGCTATTATAAGTTTACAAACAGTTATTGTTTCTTTTCTTACTCACAACAACACAATATTGATAAAATATAAGCAAGATAAAAATCAACAAAAAATAAATGTTTTGTGGATTTAAAGAGTCACGGCGCAAAAAGCAGCTCTAATCTCGTATATAAGTTCGTTGAAACAATGCTAAATCAACGTTAATCTAACGTTGATTTTTGGTTTGTTATTTAACGTTGATCTAACGTTTGATTTCAACGTTGAGTTATGAGATGGTTAAAGATAAAAATAAGGAATATTTACGTATATATTCAAAAAATAACAAAGGTAGTTAGGGTCAACCGAAAAATATTTTTATTCTAAAGTTTATTGTATCCAGTGTTATTTTGTTATATAGAATTTATTTAAATGTAATGGAATTTTTAAAAACTATTGTGCTTTAGCTTACTCTAATGTATATGATACTTTTTTAAAAACAAATGGTTTGCAAACCATTAATTTGGGAAAAGTAACATACATTAGATCTGAAATACAATAGTTTTGAACATTTTATGCAAGCATAAAATGTGATTTATCAAACACTCCATTCTTATACAATTACGTACATTTTCATGATATGAAAAAGTTTAAATAATTTAAAAACTATACGTGCTAAAAAAAAATGTTACCAGATTTGGATTCAGCATCAACTATACATATAGAAAAGTTTGTTTTTGTTTGCAATAAGAAAAAAAAATCAACTTTGTTTACCTGTGTAATTTAATATGGTATTGAGTAAACTGGGGTAAGAGTAAACGAAAAAAAAGTGAGCTTTTTCCCAATTTTGTTTCTTTTGCATTTGTTGAAAGATTAAACAAAAAATCTATAAAAATGCGAGGCACCGTTTTGTAGAGAATTTTGTGCTCTATCTAAAGGTGTAAAAATTATATTGAAAAAATTTAATTTTGTCTTAGCAAACCTCAAAGTTCTCACCCTCGTAAAAAAAAAGTTGTTTTTCCAAAAAATTAACTTCAAAACTCCCGAAACTAAAATTAAATTTTACTAAAATAAAAAATAGGCTGTTTTGTAGAAAATTTTATGAAAATCAAGGTTTTCTTTTCAAAATTGAATTTGCTAGTTCCGGAAAAAAGTTATGAGCAAAAAACCAATATAAATGTTTTTGGGGAGAAAGGTAAATATGCTAATTGCTCACACTTATGCATTAAGATAAGCGCGGTTAAACTAATTAATAGTTATTAATTATTTAAAACTTAAATAAATATGACAGCATTTTCTAATTAATTAAAAAAATTTTAAAACAAAATGACTCGTACTTACATTCGTAAAACGCAAACAACTTACAATGAAGAGCAATTGCAACTTCCAGTAGAACAAACCAAAAAAGACAAAATATCCCTCAGTAAAGCTTCAGAGGCATACAATATACCGAAGGCAACTCTTCACAAGCGTGTGAACAACAAAGTCCAATCACATGGTAGAGGTACAACTACCGTGCTAAGTACAGCATTTGAATTTGTTCTTGTTTCAGTTTCGGCAGAACCCTCGCAGATGTCATCACATTAATTGGCGGATTTTTAGTATCTACAAATCAAAGTCATCTGTTTCCTCCAAATGGTATACCAAGACGAGAATGGTATCAAAGTTTCACAAAACGATGAAGTCATAAATTAAGCGTCAGATTAGTAGGCAATATTTCGTCTCTCAGAGCTTCCTATTGTACCGAACACAAAATAACAAGTTATTTCAATACACTTCAAAAACAATTTCTTGAAGCAAATATCAACAATAACACTGCGTGCAATTTATGGAATTTTGACGAAATTGAATTTTCAGGCAATCTAGGTAAATAGCATATAATTTGCAGGATCGGGGCTAAACGCCCTTTAAAATTGGTTGGTAACAACAAAAAGATTAATTACACAGTCGGTAATTGTGTCAACGCTACCGGTACCATTCTGCCACCTTTCGTAGTTTGCAAATCAATATCACGTCTGTACAAAGACTTATGCCTAGGAGGACCACCAAACACCGTATTTACAACATCTGTCGCAAGGTTTGGGAAGAAGCATTGCCTCAAACTCAAAACAAAATGTGGTACCAATGTGAAGCTTTTAGTTGCAAGTCTTGGGTTTGCCGATCGTGTTTACCCAAAAAATACAAAATGGGTGAAGAGTTTTTTTGCATGAAAAAATGCCACGAACCTGCTTCTGCCAATGAAACAACTCTTTTTTTTAATTTATAAATAGTTTTTTTCGTATATTTGATTAAAAAGCTTTTTGCAAACTTAACTTTTAATAAGATTAGTTTTCATTTTATTTTAATTAATTTTGATTGTTTTTCTTAATATCCTTATTCAGTTTTGATTTTCTGAATATCTTAAAAATTATTATTAAAAATTAACTAGTTTACTTTTCTCCAATTATGTGGGGAAAAGTAAATTTTTTTTCTTCATAAAAATCGATTTTTTAAAAGATTTTCAAAAGATTTTTTCTTAATTTTTATATATTTATATAATGTAAAAAATTCTCTTTAAAAAAAAGAAAATAAACATAAAATATTTTTTCTTTAAAAAAATATTTGAATTTGAGGCTAAACCGTTTACTCTTACCCCAGTTTACTCTATTGATAAACTCCAAAATACCATATTTTGGAGTTATTAAAATTGACCCACATTTTGAAACGATTTTCGCAGCTCAATCGACGGGGCTTTTTTTACACTCATCTGATGACTAATTTCTACATTCTGTGTGCCAAATTTTAGCTTTATACTGTTTTACTGTTACCAGGTTTACTCGTAATTCCTTCCGACTACTATTTACTTTAGTAACGTTTCATGAGGTATTTTTAGTTCAGTAACAAAACGTATAAATGGGAGTGGGGTACCATGATACATGAAGCACCATGAAGCATTGTAATTGTGGAGGTATTTCAAGATTTGTGACAGTCACTTTCATAAGGTGAAACATTACTACTAAAGCTATGTGTTAAAAAAAATTGTATAGGCCTGCAAAGAGTCAAAATTTGTGTTTTTTTGATGGCAAAATAATTTATTAGTTTTTAGTAGATCCAATTTTGATACAAAGCCATTATTTATTGAAGCATTGACATTAAGAATGACATTTAAAACGATATATTATCTGGACTTCTAAAATGTAATTTAGACTATTGGATGCATTATTTGGGTTATAGTTATTAATTTGTTTGTCTTTTGAGTAAAAATCTGCCTTCCCTCTACGTTTTATACTTTTTTATTTACTTTTTAATGATGCGAGTGTGTCAAGGTACCCCAATGGGAGGAGTACCTCAACAAATTTTTTTTACTTAAAATAGTCTCATTATATTTAAAAAATATACACGACATTTTATTTATCTACCATTTTTAATTGCTGGAAAAATTGCTTGTTTAGTTACGATAAAGTCTATGCTTATGGTATTTATTTATTCTTAGCTGCTCCAAGAAATCCTAACGGTCTCATCACAGAGCACCGTGGAATTAAATTTTTATAGGAATTTCACTCCTCTTTCCTTACCAATAATGCATATATAGACACAAACCTCCAGTTCTAAAGCCAGAACTCTAACCAGTACACCACAGCTATTTACTTTTACAATACTGGTTTACTGGTATTATTATAATACTGGTATTAGTTATTATAGTACTGGTATTAGTTTTTATTGTCCTTCGGCATCTTGCATTGCGGGCTTAATATATATACCAAGCCTGGAGACGCACATCTCACTCATTTTGAAAAGAGAATGGAATAAACTGTGTGCTTACAGGCTTTGAACATGTTTTTTTATTTTATTATATTTACATTTAACGTAATATATGAAAATTACATATTTTTCAAATACAAACAAGGCTTTTAAAAGACGATCGCGATGATCTTATCTTCAGAAGCCTTTTACAAAAGAGATTACGTAAAATATTATAAAAACGCCTTTTTACAATAAGAGTACGTAAAAATAACATAAAAACATTAAGTCGTACTTAGATAAATGAAAATAAACTGTAAGCAAGTATAAAACAAAACCTGAACATACATGACAGTAAAAATTATTTTTATCACAAGATAAATTAAAGATATTTTTAATAGAGAGAATTAGATCTTTTAATTTATTTTTAAAAACAGGATAAGTTAGGGGTAAGCCGAGGTTAGGCAAAATAATTTTGTTCCAGAGATGAGCTGCACAATAAGTGATACAGAATTGGTTAAACTTTGTTTGACAGAGTGGTTCATTAAATAATTGTTATTCCTCATGTTAAACTTGCTTAATGGTTTCAAAATAAAAAGGTCTTTTAAAAATAAAGGAGATAAATCATACTTCTACATATAAACAAAAGATAAATTTTTATATACGTTTAGTTTATATATATCAAGGATTTTCATTTGATTAGAAAATATTCAGGAATGTGCGAACCGATCCGCAGAATTAATCAAACGGATTGCATGTTTCTGACGGCGTTAGCGACATTGTAACTTGCTTTGATCAGTGCTACCCCAGGCAATAACTCCATAACTTATATAACTATGAATAAAAGAATGATGAAGTTTAGTTAAATTATTTTTATCTAAATGAGTACGCGCCTTATATAAAATTCCGATACTTTTTGAAACATTCGAGCAGACATAGTTAGTATGATGTTTCCATGAGATGTTCTCGTCAATGAAAAACCCCCAGGTATTTAGTTACAGAATCTCTTTTTATTTCAATATGATCAATAAGAACTTTTGGTAGATTTGGGAGTAGAGAACGTTTTTGGAGAGCGGGTGGAAAAAAATCCATTTTGTTTTGCTTACATTTAATGTTAATTTGATACTTTTAAACCATTTAGATATGTTTTGAAGTTCTTTGTTCATCATGGAGAATAGTAGATATATGTCACTGTTAGAGAGAAATAAGTTTATGTCATCAGCAAAAATAATACTTAGAAGATTTGATGCTTTATGAAAGTCGTTAATATATATTAAAAACAAAAGAGTTGGCCTAAGATGGAACCTTGCGGAACACCACAGGAAACATTTAAAAACTGTTTATGATTAAGTTCATTACCAGGAACAAATTGTTTTCTATTAGATAAATAACTTTGAAACCATTTAATTACTCTTTCATTTATTCCGTAATAATTAAGTTTATAAAGCAAAATATCATGATCGACAGCATCAAATGCTTTTGAAAGATCGATAAAAATTCCTAATGTGTATTGAGATTTTTCAAAAGAATTGGAAATTTCACGTACTAACTAAATAATTGCAGGTTCAGTTGAGTTATTCTTTTTAAAGCCAAACTGATTGTTGTATAATAAATTATTTAAACTAAAATAATTAAATACTCTATTGAACATGATTCTTTCTAGTATTTTTGAAAATATAGATAAGATAGAGATAGGCCGGTAATTACTAATGTCAGATTTGTCACCACCTTTGAATAGTGGAAGAACTTTAGCAAATTTCAATTGATCAGGAAAGACTACTTATTCGATTGAATATTTATTTCATCCGGCCATTGATTTCATCCGGCCATTGATTTCATCCGGCCATTGATTTCATCCGGCCATTGATTTCATCCGGTCCAACTGCTTTATATATTTTTTTTGCTTTATTGAGAATTTTAGAATAGTAATGTTTTTTAAGTTATTTCGAACTTTTTCAAAAAGATTTTTGTAATCTTTGTATATTTTCTCATTGGTGAATGATTTGTTTTTAGATATTTTATGTATAATTTCTGCTTAACTTTTGATGATTTTTAAACCTTTGGTAACCCAGGGAGAATTAATGTTTTTTGATTTATTCTTTTTTCATATAAAGGAATATTGACACCATAAACAGAGCAAAATGTATTAAAAAAATTATCGTAAATGTTGTTTGCGTTTATCACTAAAGTCGATGTTCTTCCAATGAAGCAATGATAATTGTGTTTTAAATTGCTCAACATTTTTTTGGTTATAGTTGCGTAACTAACTTTTATGTTAGTTTTAGTCATAATCTTAGAGTTGAAGTTAAAGGTAAAAAAGATAGAGAAATGGTCAGATATGTCTGTTTTTAAGATACCTTTATTAAAGTCATTGGTCAAAATATCAGTTGTTAGAATGTTATCAATTAGAGTAGCTGATTTTGGATTTACTCTGGTAGGGTGATTTATCAAAGAAATGGCTCCCATATTGAAAACAGAATCATAAAAATTTTTAACTCTACTGTCCGTAGTGTAATTGAAGCATTCATATTGAAATCCCCTACAACAAAATTCTTTTTTTTTTCAAGGATGCCTTTTTTGAAAAGGTTTTCTTCAAAATACATGCTCATGTTCTCGGCCACAACGTTCGGAGGCTTATAGCAACTCAGTAAAATGTTTTTGATTAATTGTTTAGAATTTCAATAGTTAAAATTTCTTTGTCGCCGTCGGAAACACTTAAATCATTCCTAATATAATGTGTAATATTTTTCTTTACATAAATAAGAATTCCTCCACCGCGTTTATTGTTAAGTCTCTCTTGAGAAATTAACTCAAAGTAAGGAAGGTTAAAATTTGAAGTAGTATTTAAGTCTTTTTTAGTTATCCAGCTTTCAGTTAAACAAATTATATTTTAAAAATTTTTGGTTTCTCGTAAAAAATTGAGAAGATTTTTAAAATTGCGGTTTAAGCTTCTGAAATTTATATGAAGAATTCTTAGTTGATCAAACATTGTTTTTTGTATTTTTATAAAAAAATTCTTCTAATTTGTTTTGATAGTAATATGAACAATCCGTAATAATGTCATTAAAATAATTAATATCTGGATCAAAGTTTTCATCAGATGAGAAATGTCTCATTTCTGAAAAATTACAACTAAACGATTTAAAATCATTTGTTTCAGACATTTTGATTGTGTTACAAATTGGAAGAACTTTCTTAACACTGTATGATAAAATATATATATATATATATATATATATAATTTTTTTTTTGTTATCTTTTGTTTTTGTCTTCCTTGATCAAGCTCATCAGCTTAAAAACATTAGGCAAGAAAATGTGTATGGAAAAATGTAAATAGAATGGTATCAAGGACTTCGTCATCGGAACATAGTTATTGATAAAAACATGAAAAGTGTCAAAAAATATTTTGTAAATATAATTTTTGTAGTCATTTAAATGTTTATAAATGACGAATTGTAAATAAATAATAATGTGTGTACTTAAGTCCCTGCTAAATCTGTTATACGTTGTCAATAAAGTTTTGTTTTATTTACTCTTTTTTTTATTTTTCTTCCATTGTAACCATATTTCTGTATATTTTTTTTCTTCCATTGTAACCATATTTCTGTATATTTTTTTTCTTCCATTGTAACCATATTTCTGTATATTTTTTTTCTTCCATTGTAACCATATTTCTGTATATTTTTTTTCTTCCATTGTAACCATATTTCTGTATATTTTTTTTCTTCCATTGTAACCATATTTCTGTATATTTTTTTTCTTTCATTGTAACCATATTTCTGTATATATTTTTTTTCCATTGTAACCATATTTCTGTATATTTTTTGTTGCACTTTACTCTTTAAAAATGTCACAACTTCCAAATTCCACACTTTCTAGATTTCGTCTTTTTCGCGCAAAGTTTGGGAAGTATGACAAGAATACCAATTTTTAAAGACAAAGGTATTAAAGTGATTTTCTTTAAAAAAAAAAAAAAAATTAAAAAAATAAGTTAAAAACATACGCCAAAATAATTATTTTTAATAGCAATTTGTGGCGTTAAAATAATAGAGTATCTCCCTCTTTTAATGTTGAAAGAATTTAACGTAATTTTTTCTCTCAAACTTTTAAAACTAAAAATTTGTTAAATTCGTTAAATTAGAAGATCAAAATATCAAATTTGTTAAACTGAATGCTTGTATATTTTATCTTATATCTGGTATAAGATAAAGTAGCATAGGGTAGGGTGGAGCAAGATGCCTCCCTTAACAAACTTTAGCGTAAATAACAAATACTTTTACATTTTCTTGTAATTTTTCTTTTTAATATCAAAGTCTACTTTTAAGAGAAGACATTGGGTAAGATAAAATAACTACTTTATTACTGATGATAAACTTTAAAATTAAAAAAACTAATAACTGTGCAAGGAGACATCTTGCCCCAGCCGTGGGGCAAGATGCTCCAAAGAGTGCATCTTGCCCCAAACCTTTTAAACAGTTGTTAAAAATAACTATCAGTTAAAATAAAAGCTATTAATAGTTCTTTATTAAAACTCTTAACATTTTATTAAAATAACTGAAATATAAACACTGCAATTATTCTATGCAATTGTCTTGAAGATAAATAACTTTTTTTAATTTATATCACTAACATGAATGTTCAAATAACATATAAATGATTATGATTCACAGTAGTAGCATAAGTCTGAATCATCTGGACCACATGAAAAGTGGTACCAAGATGTACATTTACTACATTGTGTCCAATCATCAAATGGTGACACATTGTATGGAAAAGAGCATATGGTGCATAGAGTTGTATCAGTGATAAAAATTTCAGAGGCAGAAACCATATCTTTTTTCTTTTCATTTGTTTCTTTATGCCATTAGGTCTTTCTGCTTTCTGCTTTTCATGCTTTTTCACCTTTTTTGTCTTCAAATTTATTGATTTCATTTTTTGCTTGATCACCTTATTAAGTGCAGCTTTTTCTTTACGCAATATGACTGCTTGTTGCTTTTTTTTTACATTGTTTTCATGCTCTTCTAGTCGCTTCTTGAAAGGTAAAGAAGTAAGGTTTTCAGCTGACTCTGTCTTTCTCTCTCGTTGTCTTAAAACAGGAATTTTGGGACGTGGAGAAATTTTTTCCAAAATATTTAAGGGAGAATTAAGGCCAAGATACTCATCAACAATTGGCAAAACTGCATCATTAACAGCCTTCAATTTTGCAGCAGTAGTTGTTGTGCTCATGACATTTGCCAACTGTATAGGTGCAACAAGAGGCAAATTAGGCAATTCACTAGATTACTGACAGATTTTCAATGGCTCAGCTTCATTAGTGAGCAAAGCTGCTTCAAAGGCTTCATCATTAAAAATAAGGTCATTTAAAGGGTACAAACAAGAGCATCTAAAACCATTGATTGCTTTGTCAACGTTTGCAGTAAAGTTGTAGGCCGTTGAAAAAATACCTGCCATGTCAAAAAATGAAATTCTACGACCCTGATGTGATAACATCCAGTTGCTTGCTGCTGTATTGTAGCCAACTTTCAATGGTTTAAAAAATGTACGATCTAAAGGTTGCATCTTGTGTGTACAATGAGGTGGAAGAGTTATGAGATGGATCCCATTGTCACAACAAAAGTTAATGGCCTCAAGTGTTTTGTGACTGTGATGACCATCAAGTACAATTAATAGCTCATTAGTTTTAGATGCATGAGTCACAGCAACAAAATGTGTTAACCATTCAATGAATAAAGATGAATCAGTCCATCCCCTGGAGCTAACTCTAATAATTGAGCCTGAAGGTGCACCAACAGCCAGCCTATCAGTCATTCGCTTACGGGGAAATATAAATAAGGGTGGGACATAAGTGCCACTTGCACTCATTGCACACACAACTGTCACAGTAGCACCTCTTTCTCCACTAGTTATTTTCGAAACTTGTCGTTTGCCTTTCGTTGCAATTATTTTTCCTGGCTTATGGAAATTTGTGATTCCAGTTTCATCCATATTCCAGAGCTGTTTGGCTGAAAACTTATGTTCCTCAAATAATGACTTGTATACTGAAAAAAACTGATTTACTTTTGATTTATTGAAGCCAATGGCTCTGCTTATACTGGTGGCTTGTGGAGTTCGAATAGAAAGTTGTGGATTGCGAGACATGAATCCTCGCAGCCAATCCACTCCTGCCATTTTTGACTCTTTATTAAAAGGATTATCGATTCCCATTTGCTTAGCAAAATCATATGCTAGGCGACGCACATCTATTGTTGTCAAGCCAAATAATGCTGTTTCCATAATCTGAACTTGTGTAACAATCTTTAATTCAAATTCTTTACTAAAAACAGAAAATTTTCCACCCAGAGACAAACCATCAGCTACTTTTACTTTTCCATCTCGATGACGTTGTAATGTTTTTTTATTAATACTAAATTCTGATGCAACATTCTTTAGACTGCAGCCCATCTTTATTACATCTAATGCTGACTTTATTCTATCATTTGTTGCACCTCTCTGTGTTTTTCGCACATAATTTCTCACCATTATTTGTTATATTTAAATATGTATCTAAAGAAATATTAAAACCTTAAAATTTTAATTATATAAACATACCAACATATACACAGTATTATATAATTATTCAATACATTATTATTTTATACATTACATAACATCTATAAATTAACTCTCTTTGAGTTAAATAAGAACTTACTAAAGTTACATGTACATACAAAATTACTCAAGATTATTAACAATAACACGATGTTACAATTATTAATATGATGTTGCATGCTAAACACAGCTCTTTTTAGTAGAAATTGTATTATGCGCATGTAATAATATATGAAGTTGTATTAATACAACTTCATTCAGCTGAATGCAATGCATATTCGTAAAAGTTTTACAAATATGTATTGAATTGCAGCAATAGCATGTGATACAGCTTCATTTTACTTAGCATACACATTATAACATTTACTTAATATATAAAATTATTTTAAAAAGCTATTTATAAATATGTATAATAGTTATCAACATATAAACCAACATAAAAGCATTGTCAATAACTAAATTAGTAAACGTTTTTATGTTCTAAACCCACTTTAAAAATGGTAGAAATTCCGTAAAACCACGACGCAAGAAGCCCTTTGAGGGCATCTTACCCACGTACCCGAGGACATCTTGCCTCATCTGTAGTGAGTGCAAGTTTAATACAAATAAAATTAATTTTATTGCTAAGTTATAAAATTTCTTGACTATATATTATTGTGGGATAAATCCTCTATAAAACAACACATTTCTTACCTTAATCGCATAAGTATTGCCAATCCAATAAACATTCAAAATTAGAAGCAATTTACTAACAAAATACTCCAAAAAGTAATAAACCGATTTAAACCTCACCTACCAGCAATATTAAAAGCATTTTTTATTCCACAATTTTGTTTTAACTTTATGAATAGTATTATAGAGGGATAAAACATTACCGTCCTATGATACTCTCACATAAGCAGGGCCGGATTAGGACATTTTTAGGCCTGGGGCTGTAAGTATAGGAGGGCCTAATGTGGCGGTAAGGTAAAAATGCCGAGCGTTAGCGAGGCTAAACCCGGGGGTCTGTGGGCCGGAGGCCCCCAGCCGGGGGGGTTTGGGGGACCCTAGACCCCCTAAGTAGGAGGGTCAGGGGGGCAGCTGCCCCCCAGACCCTCCTACTTAGGGGGTCTAGGGTCCCCCAAACCCCCAACCCCAAAAAGCAACTGCTGAGCTGTAGGTATATTTACTATTGAGACAGTGGAGTACGTGTATTAAATTGATAATGTGTTCACCTCCAATAAAGGAAGAAAATACCAATAGTATTGGTATTTAAATGAAAAAATTAAAAAAATAAAAATAAACAATGCTTCAAATACACAAAAATTCATTCATAAACTCAATGTTTATTACTGTGCACTGACAAATTCTTAAGGTATTGTATTGTTGTTTTATCATGTAAATATTTTTTCATATGTTTTCCAGGATATAGATCATTGGGTGGTAACAATTTGGCAAAGGTCAAACAGAGAAGTGAAGTACATGTATGCCCTTAGTACAGTCATCATGCTCTATATCATGCTCTGTGAGCCTCTTACTAATGTGCTCTCCAGCTTTCCTACGTGTTAAAAGGGTTTCAATTGATTGAATGTGGGTTTCACTTGTTTCATGGCGAGCTAAGTCTCTTGCAGCGTGTTTCCAATCATCATATCCTGATGACATCAAAGCAGATGCTCCGATTCCACATTTTGAATTAAATAATTTACAATGGGCGCAGAAAACCTTACTAGTTGATGGGGAATAGCAAATCCAGTCTCTCTTAATTTTCTCACCATTCACTTTTTCCCGGAAAAAAAGGGACTTTGTACACGGTCCTTTAAACTTAAAAGTGTCACCAGGCAGTACTTTAGTAGATAATTTAAAATCGCTATCCATATGTTGGCATGATAAAAACCCATCTGCACTTTTGCTGAAATACTCACGCAGGTCGTCGGTTATAATCCACTCAGCCACATCGGTGTTAACTGTGTGGGTCGTCAGAGCCAGGGGTAACACTGCTGAGATAGTTGAGACGCTTGAACTTGCTGTAGCTGAGTCTGCTGAGACACTATTAGAATTACCTGGAACTGGTGCTGACATAGTGAGTTTGAACTCGCTGTTGCTGAGTCTGCAGGGACACTATTAGCACTACCTGGAACTGGTGCTGACATTATTGACATAGTTAGTGAATTTGAACTCGCTCTCGCTGTAACTGATACCGAGACACTACTTGCAGTATTACAAAACTCAGTCATTTTTTTATTTTTGTTCAATAATTCATTTAATTGAATCTCATTCTTCTTCTTTTTTTGCATTTTGTCCCAACCGCTCAGGCCGCTCCTTTTCATTTTTTATTTTAATTTTGTAAACGAATGAGCAATGCTGTAATTTTCTGCGGTAACGGAAGTGATCATAAAATAAAATAATTTTTTTTTTGATGTTTTAATGTTTGAGAACATTCAAGTTTATTTATGTTTCCATCTATGTCCGCACAACTATCAGTTTTTTAAATACACGCTAAAAAATTAACTTCGTGACATATAAATTTTCTAATCAAATAGGTTTTATAAGAGAGTGCTTTAAAATCATTCACTAATATAATTGTTTTTCCTTTAAAAGGTTTTTACATCAACGAATGTTTTAAAAGCATTCTCTTATAAAACCTATTTAATTAAAAAATTTATGTCACGTAGTTAATTTTTTTAGCGTGTTTTTTAAAAACTGATAGTTGTGCGGACATGGATGGAAACATAAATAACTTGAATGTTCTCAAACATCTTTATGCGGAAAGATAATTTAAAAAATATTTGCGAGTACCAAAATTCCGCCAAATATATGAAGATAGAGATATAGTATATCTCTATTCATTTATTTATTCACAACGCCTCCGCAGCTCCCAATAAATTGATTTAAAAAAACTGAGAAACATAGGAATATTTATCTGGTTCCCTAAAAAAAAAAAAAAAAAAAGTCACGGGCCTTAGGGCCTATTTTTTTAATAAGGGCCTGGGGCTGCGGCCCGTCCGCCCCCACCTTAATACGGCCATGCACATAAGCAAAAAGACTTCTTGCCCCACGGGTCATCTTGCCCCACCCTACCCTATCGGTAGACGATTTAGATTAAAAGGTTAAATCTCCCAATTTTTATGGTAAAAAAATATAATTTTTCTGTTTATTTATAACATTATTTTTGTGTTCAAAATGTTATGATTTTAGTATATTAATCTTTTTATCATTATTTATACAATATTTAAAAACGTATGTTTTTGTTTTTCCATTCTTAATTTCAACTTATTTAATAAAGTTGGAATTAAAAATTAATTTGTATACAAGCAATTTAAAAAAATTATAAAATTAATAATATAAGATTAGTTATAAAACGTAAATAACATAAAAATATATATTTTATATATACAACAACAATATAAACAACAGCAGCTGTAAATTAAGTGAAAATCTCTCAACGTTAAAAAATATAGATATAACTCTATTATTCTACGTCACGATTTGTAAACACGAATCCTGGATTAAACAGTGTTTAGTATATTTCTAAGAAGTAAGTAATAAATAAAAACACCCAACATAAATAAAAAAAATTTAACTCTGATATCAGAAAAGCCGCAGGAAATTATTTGTTCCGGAATATAGTAAAGTATATGAGCAAGTAAATACAAAATATTCTCGTCTGAATTCCCAAACGTTGCGCAAAAAACATTATTTTCTTAATTATTTCTTTCATTCAATTTCATGTTCAACATTCTTAAAAAAAAGTTTTTTTTTTGCATTTTTTTTGATCATTCATTTTTTTTTTACCAAACTATAATGACTGTAATAGAGCTACAATAAATAAAGCGCTAGTAATACTTTTGCAAAGTGTGTTTACTATTATTTTTTTACTACAATTAAATATTTAGATTTGATATAAATTTATCGTGATTACAGTAATGTTATCACAATTATATTTTTTATTACAGTAAAATATATCGTTTGCAAAATTTATCTTTTAATGTATTCATTGTAATCATTATAATCTTTCAATACAATCACGCAATGAGATTATTAAACCACGCTCATAGTTCTGTTAAAATAGTTCTAAAACATTGTGAATAATATCTCAATGCAAAGAATTATCGTAAATAAATTAAAACGCAACGAACTTGCACTGGATCCACTTGGTGATGTCGGTTTAGTATCTGGTTCAGTTTGCCCAAGTTTCATGTCGTACCACCAAAAACAACCATTTGGTGGTTCACCTATTTTTTTAAACATTTTTTCAGCATCAGGTAATGGTAAACTCGATTTTAAAATATCTAATGCATTTGCATTTTGTAAAAACGTTGGGCACAATGGTAAAATTGATCTGCTCGAATCTGATGTCAGAAAATAATCGGCTAACGCCAACGAATAACGGTTGACATCACTACTATTATTGATCTCTGGCGGGCCTTTATAAATGAAATCATGATTCCAATCTGACCAATAATTTGTATAAGGTGTACCAACTTGCAATTCAGCCATTTTACTTTCTGGTATTAGGCGAAGAATGAGATGGATTCTTCGATACCCACCTTCTTTGTATTTTCCTGCATTGGGACACATTCCATAACATTTCTCATTCAAAATTTCAAAATTTTTTTTGTTTTTTTTAATTTTATCCACAATTCGAAGAGATTCATCCACTGTTTGACATGTTAGTCTTAGACCAATGGTATCATTTAAATCCTGAAGTCTAGTATTGTCTTTTTCTAGTTTTCCCAGAATACTGTTTGCTTCCTTTAAACGACCCGTTAAAATTGCATTGTTTTTTACTATATCTTTAATACTTTTTTGTAATGATTCAAACGCAGGTTTGAAAGTTTGAATAAATTTTTCAATTTCATCCAATGTTGGTAACTTAGTTATAGTAAAGCTACTTCTTTTAAACCTGATGCTTTGTGTTTTTTTATGCCAATCACTCATAAGGTTATCCCAAAGGTTAGGGCTGTCATCAATTAAAATATAGTCTCTTGTATGGCCGCAATTAGTTTCCAAATCGTGCTGCAACCGATTTAGGTCTAAGCTTCTGCGATTTTTGAAAGATGTTTCTGATTTACCGGAAGCTTTTTCAGGCAAAGCTAGACGCATATCGTACCACCAATAGCAAGCGTTAGAGGGTTCATTAACTTTATTGAACATTTTCAATGCGTCTTTTTCTGGTAAAGTCTTTTTTAAAATATCAAGAGCATTTGATTTTTCTAATATTTCTGGACATTTTGGCATATGATTCCGATCTTCATCTAATTTTAAAAAATAATCTGCTAGGAATAAAGAGTAATTCTTCACTGTTGTTTGGTTTGTAATTACTTCGGGTCCTTTATAAATAAAGTCATGGCTCCAATCCGCCCAATAGTTGGTAAATGGTGTACCAATTTGTAACTCAGCTGTTTTGTTATCCGGTTTTAAACGAAGAATGAGATGAATTCTCCTATACCCGCCTTCCCTGTATTTTTTAGCACCAGGGCACATTCCGCTACATTTTTTCTCTATAACTTCAAAATTTGTTGTATCTTTTTCAATAACGTTGGTTATTTGATTAGAATCGCTAACTGTTTGACAAGTTAACCTTAGTCCAATAATATCATATAAACTCTCGAGAGTAGTTCCACTTTTTTCGAGTTTTCCTTGAATGCTGTAAGCAGTTTTCAAACGACCAGTTAAAACAGCACTGCTTTTCACAATATCTTTGATGGTTTTTTGTGCAAATTTAAAGGCAGGTTCAAATGTTTTGATAAATTTTTCAATTTCTTCTAATTTCGGTACTTTATTTTTTGTATAGGCATTCCTCTTTATTCTATATCCATTTTTAAAATCATTTACTGCGCGTGTTTTCCATGTTTGAATAAGTTTTTCCCAATCACCTTCGTCTTCAATGAAGATATAATCTCGACTATGATCGAATCCTATGTCCTCAGCTAAAACTTTAGACTTGTATATATTTATAAAACTTGCTATAAAAAAAAATCGGATTGTCAGCAAAGTCTTCTTCATGTTCTTGTTATAGCGATTAAAAAGTTACTTTATAAAACCATCAGTTTTGCGATATCAAGTTTGTTTTATTAAATATATTGTTTAAATAATAATTCAAACAATATTTGTATCGGATTGACGTCATGGTTGGCACCTCAATCCAAAGATGTACTCAGTCAATCGCTGTTCTTATTTTTTATTTTTTATTTCATTTATAAATTCCAACTTTAAAAAAAAGAAAAGAATCTATATAGATATTTTATTTACTTTAACATTTTATTTAGAAACATGGATATACAGAAACATACATATAGAAAAAGATAAATCTTTTTTTTTAAAGGACGAAGAAGGGAGGTTTCAAGGCTATTATGTGCTCTAAGAAAACTTAATAGTATTTTCACAAAGCACGATGAAGATCATTTCAGTAGAAAGTTAACGCCTCTATTTTTATTTTATTTTACTAAGAGCAGACCTCAAACTTCGGAACTTTTGATTCTGAAGGAAGGGCTCTTACCACTGTGTCACGGCTTATTTTAAGTCTAAATGAATTTGTGCAAAACCTCTAAAATAAAATATAGAAATGATAAATATTTATAAAGTCAGTATTTACCAACAGCTTTTATGTGTATATACAACAATAATATTAGTTTAAAAACCTTCTAGTTGAACAAAAAGTAAAAAAAGAATGAAGTTAAAAAAAAGTATTTTCTAAAAATAAAGAGTAATTGTAAGTTTTGAGAATATAGCATATATTGAAATTTTAGATTTCAATGTTTATTGTCTTACTTTAATATTGTTATTAATTTATTGGTTTTTCGTAATGAGGCTGAATCTGACAAAGTATTTGAATCACGAATTTTAACGTTAATTATTTTTAACTGAAAACTTAAAAAATCTGTTACTAAGTTAATCCGTTTACGGTCACTCATAAATATAAAAATATATAAAAAATACGGTCACTCACTATATAAAACAACAAAATTAAAAAAATTAAAAAACAAACGATAAATGTTTATGTAGATTTTACTTATTTTACATACATACATGCATACATACTTACATACATACATACATACATACATACATACATACATACATACATACATACATACATACATACATACATACATACATACATACATACATACATACATACATACATACATAAATAAATACATAAATACATTCATACATACATACATACATACATACATACATACATACATACATACATACATACATACATACATACATACATACATACATACATACATACATACATACATACATACATACATACATACATACATACATACAGACATACATACATATATATATATATATATATATATATATATATATATTTATGTATACATGTATGTATGTATGTATGTATGTATGTATGTATGTATGTATGTATGTATGTATGTATGTATGTATGTATGTATGTATGTATGTATGTATGTATGTATGTATGTATGTATGTATGTATGTATGTATGTATGTATGTATGTATGTATGTATGTATGTATGTATGTATGTATGTATGTATGTATGTATGTATGTATGTATGTATGTATGTATGTATGTATGTATGTATGTATGTATGTATGTATGTATGTATGTATGTATGTATGTATGTATGTATGTATGTATGTATGTATGTATGTATGTATGTATGTAAATGCATCAAATTTGGAATAAATTCTACTGCACTGAGCGCATCAATTGTTAACCAAGACTTCTGAAAAATTTAATTCTCCTTAATTATAACGAACGAAAAAAGTTTTATAACATTGTCTATGGTTTAAGTCTTATCGTGTACTTTGACTCTTTAATAAAATCTGAAAGAGTAGATTCATCTATGGGTTGACTGATGTCCGGCTTTTACGAAAGAGGGCACAGTACGAATCCTAATCTTTATAGATTCGGCACTGTATTAAAAAGCCGGATATCAAACAACATTAGATTTCTCCTAATTAAAAGCCGGATATCAAACAACATTAGATTTCTCCTAATTAAAAGCCGGATATCAAACAACATTAGATTCAGTTGATCTTTTTAAAGAGTTTGCTTGATCTTTTTGAATCTCAGATTTGTGAAATATAATTGTAGGGATACTTGTCACAACTATCACTGCTAAGTCTCTGTGGCAAAGTAATCAAAGAAACTATACAAGTTTGGGAATTTTTAATTCTTCACGATTGTCTCACTTTTGAGAAGAATTACAAACCATGGTTAAATAAAAGTGGTGAAAACCCTAATTTTTCAGATTAGCCTAAAAAGGTAGTAATTATTATATTTATAAACTATATATAGATGTATTAATTGTAAAATTATTAATCTTACTACCAAGTGTACCGGTTTGAAGTGAGCATTATGATACAAATATGTCAATAGGAAACATTTGTTGTGAGCAAGCCGTAATTTTTTTTGTTTGATTAGAATAACATCTGTCAAATATATTTTATATACATCAAGTCATTGAACAAACAAACTAAATTTTTTTCGTGTTACAAATGTTTAACTTTTTTTACCAGGAGGTAATGATTTGCGGAAAGCATTATTTTTTTATTTTCATTTAAAGAAATGAGTTTATTGCTTGTTGAGGCATATGGTGTTCATGCTTTATCAGAAAAAACATGTAAAAGATGGTTTAAATGGTATCAAAAAATGATTTTGATGTGAGAATTGAAAAACGTGGAAGACACCAAAAATGTTTGAAGACGTCGAACTGCATGCAATAATGGATGAAAATAATATTTTGAGTCAAAATCAAATGGGAACAAAGTTAAATGTTGCACAACAAACAATATCTGATCTTTTAAAAGCTATGAGAGAGATCAATTAGTGTAAGAATGGGTACCACATAAATTGAATGAAAGACGGATGGAAAACTGAAAAAAAGCTTGTAAAGTTTTTCTTCAAAAACACGAAAGATAATCAGTTTTCCATCGAATTGCTACTGGTGATGAAAAATTGAATATTTTGAAGAACTCTAAAAGGAAAAAATTATGGATCATTCAGGACAACCACCAACATTGACTGCAAAACCAGATAGATTCGGCAAGAAAGCAACGCTCTGTGTGATGGGATTGCATATTTTTTAATCAATGGCACACCCATTGGCGGAGCAGTAATTTGATTCTTACGTAGAAGACGAAAATTGGATGTCTGATTGATTTGCTTCAAAAGACAAGCACTTCTATTGGCGTGGTATCCAAAAATTACCAGAAAGGTGGCCAAAATGTATAAAATGCAATGGTCAATACTTTGATTAAATTTTTTTAACTTTCCCTTCAAAAGCAGTGTTTCATTTTCACAAAATATTTTTCATTTTTATTTAAAATATGAAAAGTACGCATTTTTACAAGATATAAATATTTTTCTGAAATTTCCCAAAAACAAAGTTTTATCAAATACAATGTCCTAGCCTATGGCTGATTTTTACATTGCAATTGATGAAATATAAAAGGTACCTAAAAAAAATCTGCATTGTTTAGTTCAAATCCAAAAGTCCCTCAAGAGTTGATTGCTTTAACATAATTGTTTCTTTTCTGCTGAAGACAGAAATTGGAACGTTTTTGCACTATTCTTCCGAACTATTTATAAATGTTAGCCACTCTGAAGCCACTGAAAAAAAAAAAAAAATTGATAGGTGATATGCATTAAATCGCAGTGACGGAAACACATTTACTGCTATAGTATTATATTGTTTAGAAGAGAAATAAATTTATATCAAATCTAAAGTCATTTAGTAAGTGAGGGGCCTGGCCCAAGCTTCCATTAAAATGGGGCTTTTTACAAACTCGGCCCCGGCAAAAGTATAAGTCTTTGCAGAGGTTGATAGCAGGGGCTAAACAAAAAAATTAAAATACTTTCTACATTATAAATTTATGCATACATTCACTCTCAACAAGCAAAAAAATATCTGATATGCATCGACATTATACGATCTCTAATATACGTCTAAAATATACGTATCTACAATAGATATAAATTAACACAAAATTAAATAAAAATTAACTACAAAATATACGTATCTACAATAGATATAAATTAGACAAATTTTAGATGGTAATTGCTGGGTAATGTATCAGCAAAATTAAATTAGATTATGTATGCTGATGATACAAATTTGTTTATGTTCAATAATGATATTATGGAGATATGAGTATTAAATTGATGAAAGTAAACAAATGGTTCCTTTATAATAATAAACAAATTAAAAAAGAGGAATTTTTAAAATACCTTGGAGTTTTTATAGATAAAATCTCCAAGGTATTTTAAAAATTCCTCTCGGCTATCATACATAAAATACATTGGGTTTTCTACTAATCGACTAAAAGTCAATTTAGTCAAACAATAATCTTTAAATCTTTATATCATTTTAATTCAGTTTAACTTTTTCAATCTTTAATTTTTGTTTATTTATTTGACAACAATAGCATGTGTTCTGATAACTTTTACATACTACCTAGCTCATAATATGTTTACATTATTTATACCTAATTAAATTTTTGGTTATGTATACCATTAATTTTTATAGACTTTTTGATATTTAGAATATTTGCTAAATATAAAACGGTAAAAAATTGTTAGGTTTTAGGAATAAAATCATCGGATTGACCCTGCTCTCATATTATTTTGTTCTATTAATGATTTAAATGATGACGTCAATGCAAACAACAAGATTATGTTTTTCTCATAAAAAGGAAAGCATATTCTCTTGCCGTTTTCTGTAATGTGAAGCTGTTTGTAATGTGAAGTTTTCTGTAATATGAAGTACATTAAACTGGAGATTAACATCGAGATTTGAATTTTTTGTAATGTACTTTGACATCAAGTTGACATTTCTTATGAAAAGTCTCAGATCTCAAATAAGATTAGTCAATTCTGCTTGACTCAATCTGAGTGGTGCTTCATCTGCTAACAAAAACTCAGGATCATTTGATGTTAATGGCTTGTTTTCTTCATTTTCTTTTATTTCTTCTTCATTTCTGCCTTCATTTTCTGTTTTTAACTCATAACTTTGTGAAACAAGGAACTGTTAATCTATCCAAATGTCGAATAGATCAAATAGCTGATGGAAGATTTTGATATCGAACTGTTTTTACTTTTTTCTTTGACAAACCTGTCTTAATGATTCCCCAGTGAAAAATAAAACCGCGTCCCACATGCGTTCCGCGTGGGTTCCGTGTGGGATTGATGGGATTTATGTGGGACGGATTTTCCCATGTAGTATCCGTATGGAAATTTGTCACCTTAAACCCATGTGGGTAATTTTGTGGATTGTGGATTAAGATTTGCGCATGTGGATTAAGACATGTGGATTAAGATTTGTGCAAATAGACGTATTATTAGGATAATATAATAGTTATTTGAATATAGATCTTGAGTAAATTATTACATGTGGGAACCATATGGTATTTACACACATGGGAAATCCCACGTGGGTTTCCTGTGGGATTTGCATGGGAATTAATTTAAAAGCTGGAAACTAAAAAAAAAACTAAAAAAAATTTTTTAAATCAACATTGCATTGCGTTACGTTTATATTGTGTGAAAATATTTTATATTAATAAAGAGAATGGCAAGCAAGTATGTAAGTACCACGAATAATTTTTATCTTTCCTTATAGAAATAAGATTAAGATTTGTGCAAATAGACGTATTATTAGGATAATATAATAGTTATTTGAATATAGATCTTGAGTAAATTATTTGCAAACAATTTACTGATGCAAGTTGAAATGTTGTCAAAAACCAATCTTGCATGCATAGCACACTGCAGTGTCCCACAAAGAAATGCAGGTTTGAAAGTCAAAGAATTCCCAATTTTCTTTATTAAAAAAAGAAAAAAATAGGATGGGTTTCTGTAACTTTTTTTATGCTCCAAAACTTTTAACTTTAGATATAATAAAGTCCTTAAGACTTAAGGGACTTACGAACTACATTGAGGAACAAAAACAGGATATTTACAGAAACTTTTCAATTTTTAATCTGGAGTACCACAGTTTTATTGATAATAAAGCCTCTGGGTCCAGTTTTCAAAGTAATATGATCTAAGTAATGTTTAAATAAAATAATATGCTTTAAAATGCATATAGTTATACATATAACTCCTGATAGTTAACTATATGTATAACTAGTTATACATATAATTTGTTATAAAAACTTATTTTTTAAGGTTATGCTTGAATAAATTAGTACCAATTAATTCAAATTCAAGATTTAGTTAAAGCTCAAGTTAATGTTCTTATTTATTCATTGTTTTTGTAAATACTATATTTATTTGTTCAAATTTATCAGTTAGTACTATATTTTACTACAGTAAGAATGTTTATCATTGTTGAACGTGATTTTATGTTGTTATTGATGTTAAATTTATTACGTTTCAATAACTCAGATTGAATCTTAACTGAATTATTGTAAGCTTTGTAGGGGTTTGTTGTATATCAAATGGTGTTGTAAATAAAGTAAAGATAATATATATATATATATATATATATATATTATATATATATATATATATATATATATATATATATATATATATATATATATATATATATACATATATATATATATATATATACATATATATATATATATATATATATATATATATGTATATATATATATATATATATATATATATATATATATATATATATATATATATAAAACATTAAAACAATAAAATTGATACAAAATTTCACTTTAAAACGAATACCATTAACATTGTGATGATAATAGCATTAGGAAACTAGTATTTATGTATTATTATTATACTATAAATAAATAGTTTTTTAATTCATTTTATAAAATGGAGACTGACAACTGATAATTAATGGAAATAAATACAAATTATAAAAATCATGTATTATTACTAAATACTATATTAATGCTAGTCTACAAAGTTAAAATCAATTTAGAGCATTGTTATTAGTTCTTTTGCGATTTGCACTTCCACTTCTGTCTCTCAAATTTATAAAATAGGTGGTCAAAGCATGCTCAATAGGTAGGTTCTCAGCATAACAATGCTTTTTTCTTACACTTTCTAAAGAGAAATATGGCAAATTGATTACTTATTTTACTTAAATCTTAGGGTCATCTATGCATAATGATGTCAGATGATGACCCGGTTTGTTGAACAACTTCACCCTTTATCAAACTCAGTCAATTTTTTGCCATCTCCCATTGAAAATGATGTCAGTTTTTGTTACCGTATTATGATGGTATATCTGAATTGTTAATATAATATAAAAAATGCATATACCATTAATTTTTTTCTGGTTCAATTATACATTTATTCTCAACAGTACTAAAAGTAAAAAAAAACAACATAAATTGTTCTTTCAGATAAGCAAGCTAATTTCTGAATTTAAATTGTTTTTCCTATGATCCTCTACAGTTGTTAGCAACAAAAGCAAGAAGTTTTTAGACCACAATGTTGGTGTAAATACCTCAAAAACCTGCTCATAGCTAGCATAAATTGTTTTACTTTTTTTTTAAATAAAATATTTTACTTTTTTTTTTAATTCAATATTTTAATTGACATTATTTTGGTCTCAACATCCCCTCCCCATTGTCAATTATTGTTAAACTCACACTGCCCCTCTATCTACTGGCATCATTTATGGATGATCCCATAGCCTAAATACTATATATATATATATATATATATATATATATATATTATATATATATATATATATATATATATATATATATATATATATATATATATATATATATATATATATATATATATATATATATATATATATATGTATATATATGTATAATATATATATATATATATATATATATATATATATATATATATATATATATATATATATTATTTTTACTTTATTTACAACA
Organism: Hydra vulgaris; assembly: GCF_038396675.1. Taxonomy (NCBI): domain Eukaryota; kingdom Metazoa; phylum Cnidaria; class Hydrozoa; order Anthoathecata; family Hydridae; genus Hydra; species Hydra vulgaris. The sequence continues at coordinate 13,252,467 of NC_088933.1, forward strand.
CCATTTGAGATACAACAAACCCTTACAAAGCTTACAATAATTCAGTTAAAATTCAATCTGAGTTATTGAAACGTAATAAATTTAACATCAATAGAAAAGTAAAGCTGTCATCATTTAAAATGTAAAGGGTGTTGTCAAAATATATTGATAGTAAAATTAAGGGTTTTTTTTTTTTTAAACATCTTCGCTTCCAACAAGGCTGCAAGCAGCCACTGATTAAAGTTGGAAGTTACTGTAAGAGAAAAGATGAAGATTGTAGAGCAAGATAACGATTGACGGATGATTTAAAAGATTGCAAATTATACGAATCAGGAAAGCAAGATGAAGGAAGCGAATTCCAAAGAACTGATGTTCGAGGAAAAAAACTAGAAGAATAAGCGTTTTTGGAGCACTTAGGAACAGTCACAGAAAAAGGATGACACTTAATTGAATAACGAGTAACACGAGAATGAATTTTAGTAGATGGCACAAGAGCCGCTAGCTCTTTAGAGCAGTGCCCATTATAGTATTTGTAAAAAAGAGAAAGAGAAGCAACATTACGACAATGTGATAATGGTTGAAGGTTGGCTGCAAGAGCAGGTCCAACTATGTTTACAATGCGTTTTTGCACCTTGTCTAAAAGAGAAAGGGCATCATTAGAAGATCCGCCCCAGATATGGCAACAGTATTCCATACAAGGTCGGATTTGAGATTTATAGACATAGAGAATAGAATCCAGAGTAAGAAAGTGGCGAGCTTGATAAAGAGATGCAACCTTAGCAGATGCTAATTTTGCAACTGATTTGATATATGGTTTCCAAGAAAGATTGGAAGTAAGAGTTAATCCTAGAAGATGAAGAGTAGGTGACGCATCGAGTACATCACCGTTCATAAATATAGGAAGATCTAAATTATTGCGATAACGATTGGCTGAAAAAAATTGAGTTTTATCTGAATTAAAGTTCACCAGCCACTGTGAGCCCCATGCTGTAGCAGAAGTGAGATCCTTTTCAAGCTCAAATGCCCCCTCCAAGCAATCAGAGGGTGTTGGTTTCTTATCACGACAAGAATAAATGGTAGTATCATCAGCAAACAATGCCACCTTAGATGTGAGAATATCTGGAAGATCGTTGATGTAAATTAAAAAGAGTATAGGGCCAAGGATAGAACCTTGAGGAACCCCTGAAGTTACAGAATAAGAAGAAGAGTGTTGTCCATCAAGGACAACTTTTATGCTACGGTTGAAAAGGAAGGATTCAATGATCTTAAAGATGTTGCCGGATACACCATAAGAAGAAAGCTTATGGAGAAGACCAGCATGCCAAACTTTATCAAACGCTTTTGAAATGTCAAGAGCGATGGCCTTAACCTCTCCACCTTCATCTAATGCACGATAAAACCTGTCAGTTATTACTGTTAGCAAATCAGCTGTAGAACGAGAAGATCGAAACCAATATTGATGGTCAGAAAGTAAGTTATTAGATTCAAGATAAGAAATTAAGTGTTTGTTAATTAAAGATTCAAAAACCTTGCTTATGATAGGAAGAAGACTTATGGGACGGTAGTTAGACGAATCAGATCGCTCTCCAGAATTTTTGAAGATAGGGATAACAGATGCGGCTTTCCAGCAGACTGGAAAACAAGACTCTGATAAGCACTTGTTGAATAGTTTTGAGAGTATAGACGACAGCTCCGGAGAACACTTCTGCAAGACAATAACAGGTATGTTGTCTGGGCCACAAGCTGTAGAAGAGTCTAGGCAGGAAATCACTTTAGATACAGATGCTGGAGTGATATGAATGTCAAGCAATGGATCAACCTGTTTGTTGGCAATATCAGGTAGAACGCAATTAGTGGAATCAAGAGATGATATTGATGAAAAGTTTTTAGCAAACAGTTCGGCTTTGTCTTTAGGTGAGGTGACAAAGTCTGAACCATACATGAGAGGTGGAATTATAGATTTGCCCTTATTATTGATATTATTAAAGATTCTCCAGAAGTCACGAGAGCCTAATTTTTGAGATGAGATACGAGATTTCATGACCTGAGAATAGCGGGTTTTGGCGTTAGACAAAACCTTTTTACAGTTGTTTCTAGCAGTAATAAACAGACGTCTGTTTTCTGGAGAATTGTTTTGCTGATAAATATGAAAGTAACGGTTTCGATTGGCAATCGCAGCAGCACAGTGTGAGGAAAACCATGGAGGAGAGTGAGGCTTGACCTGGAATCGTCGAGAGGGAATAAAAGATTCCATGCCAGCCTGAATCCACGAAGTTATGTAAGAAGCACATTTGTCGACAGGAAGTTGAAAGATTTCTACCCAAGGGCCATCACGAAGAAAGTCACGGAAAGAATCCCAGTCAGCTTTACTGTAGTTGAAACAGGTTCGGTAATAGGGGGATTCAGGTGATGAAGAAGAATGAGATATTAGTTTTAGAGAGATCAAACTGTGATCAGAAGAACCTAAGGGTGAATGCGGAGAAACTGAGCACTGACTAGGATCAGAAACAAGACATAAGTCGAGTAGAGAAGGTAAATGATTAGGGTTGTCAGGAAAGCGAGTTGGAAAGTTGACTATTTGAGTTAGGGATTGAGAAAGGCAAAAGTTGTGGGCTTTAATGCCTGCAGAGTCACTGGCACTAGAGCCAAGCCATTCAGAGTGGTGAGCATTAAAGTCACCGACAACAACTATATTAGCTGATGGATAAAGAGAGAGGGCTTGGTCAATATGATCAGAAATAACATCAAAAAGAGTGCAGTCTTGAGATGAAGGAGAGCGATATAGAACAAAGAGAAAGGCAATAGAGTGAAGTGGTGCTAAACGAAAGCACATGAAAGAATAGTCTGTGGATTCAAACCTAGTTTCACGACAAACAGGTGAATTCTTACAAATGTAAATGCCCAGGCCAAGCATGTGACTATTGGAGTCTTTACGAATCAGAGGAAGATAACCATCAACACTAAGATCACAAGATGAGACAGCCGAACTTAAATTAGTCTCACAAAGAGCAAGCAGGTCTGGTGAACTTTGCAAGAGATAAGACTCAACAGAAGAAAAGTTACTTCGAAGACCACAAATATTAGTGAATGATATGTTTAGAGAACTTGGTGATGATGATAGTTTTTTGTGTTTTATAGTTTTTGGTACTTTATTCATTTTTAAATTAGATTGAAGAACTTGACTCAAAGCATAGATAGTACTCAGAACACCGTTTAATAGCCCAAGCAATTGCCTCATTACTACTAATAAACCCTAAGCCGTAACAAAGGGCTCCAAATGTGGCCTCCGCAATGCACACCAAAAGTACAAACAGGGACACCATCCATGCGCAACATGGCACTGTTAGTACTTTGATATTTTTCAGCTGTTGATGGGAATCAGCCTCTCTGAGAGCTACCACAGAGTTCGGGAAACCTGACTACCAGCCGGCCTCAGAACCATAAAACTGAGTTTTAGAGCTGTACCCTCATAAGGAGATAATAGAATGAGTTGCTTAGTCATAAAAACAGTGACACAAGCAAACCCATGCATTGAGTCAAGAAGATCCAGCATTCAACATCCTAAACTGGAAACAATGTATTAAAAATACATCTGCGCCAGCCTAATAGATGAAGGAGGGGTGCGAGGCTGGTCAACAGATAGAATCTGTTTACCCCTCAAGTCTTTGCCTAGGAGGCCTTCTACAAGACAGTAGCTGGGTGCATTTAACATCTGCCCAAGATGAGTATTTTTATCGAGACACCATCTCTAGCCTTTACTCAACCAAGAGCCCCAAGGCAGGGGGTGTTTTAAATCGGAGTTGGCATCTCCTAGCCTTTGCCTAAAAAGGCGTATCCTACAAGGCAGCAGGACATGAAGCAGATTGTACTGGGTTACATGTTACCAGTAGCAGGATAACCTGATCTGACAAAGGAAGCAAAAAAAAATAGCAAAAAAAAAAAGCAAAAAAAAATAGCAAAAAAAATAGCAAAAAAAAAATAGCAAAAAAAAATAGAAGCAAAAAAAAATAGAAGCAAAAAAAAAATTCTTTCCTTTAGTGCAGTTAATGATAAAAAGAGCAGTAAAACTTATTAAAGATTTTGTAATAATATCAATAAAATCACGTTCAACAATGATTTTCAACTAATAATTCAACTAATAAAATCAAAACTATATAATTCAACTATTCAATCAAAATATAATTCAATCAAAAATATATTCAATCAAAAATATAATTCAACTAATAAAATAAAAACAATTCAACTAATAAAATCACGTTCAACAATGATAAATATTCTTACTGTAGTAAGAGTTAGTACTAGTTAACAAATTTGAACAAATAAATATAAAATAGTGAAAAAACAATGAACAAATAACTTGAACTAAATCTTGAATTTGAATTAATTGGTTCTAATTTGTTCAAGCATAACCTTAAAAAATAAGTTTATATAATAAATTTTATGTATAACTAGTTATACATATAGTTAACTATCAGGAGTTATATGTATAACTGCATGCATTTTAAAGCATTTTATTTAATTTATATATTAGTTTAGATCATATTACTTTGAATACTGGACCCAGAGACTTTATTCCCAATTACACTGTGGTACTCCAGATTAAAAATTTAAAAGTTTCTGTAAATATCCTGTTTTTGTTCCTCAATGTACTTGTTAGTCCCTTAAGTTTTATGAACCTTATTATATATTTTTTTTTTTTTTTTTTTTTTTGTTATTTCACCTCCCCAAGGCCCAGAAGGCCACTACAAATGAGGAGGCTACTTAATTGTGGTCATAACCTTCTCTCAACTCTATAACTTCGAAACACGAACCTTGACGAACAAGGCCGCTGCGCGGAGAAACAAGTTGATATATAAAGTTGATATATAAAGAAACAAGTTGATATATAAAGTTAAAAGTTTTGGAGCCTAAAAAAAGTTACAGAAACCTCCCTATCTTCCCCCTATTTTATTTTATTTTTTTAATAAAGAAAATTTGACTTTCAAACCTGCATTTCTTTGTGGGACACTGCAGTGTCCCATGCATGCATGCTTGGTTTTTGACAACATTAGAACTTGCATCAGTCAATTGTTTGCAGATAATATACTCAAGAACTATATTCAATGTTCGATGTTCAAATATCATATGAACATTCTCTAACATGTTCATATGATATTTGAACATCACAAATTTAATAATATTGTTGTGATATGTTATATAAATAATTCCATAATAGATTATGATATGAAAATAAGATAGGATATGAAGGCAATGATCAAAGAATAAATTTACTTATAGAAATTTAGATGTTTGTTTATTAGTTTCAGAATATTATATTATGTGTGACCGCAGCCTTCTATAATAACAGGCCTTGACATCGCGCAACAAAGTTGTTTAACGGAAGGCCAATTCCTAATACTGTGTTTACATTTTCATCTTTTAACATTAGACGAAAGTTTGTGTTCGCGCTTTTTTAATAAATCTTTAAAATGTGATTGGTTTATAAATTAGATAGCCCAACATCAAGACGATAACGTTGTAAGGTTCAAGGCGTTAACTTTGTAAGGTAATAATATTGTCAAACTATAATAAATAATAAACTTATAATAAACGATAAGTTTTTTTAATAATTAAAATGCCTTAAAAATGCCTTTAAAATGCTGTGTATCTCTTTGCAAGTCGAACTATCTCAACTACAACAAAAATATCAATTTATACAACTACAATATCAATTACAACTACAACAAAAATATCAATACTCAACTACGACAAAAATATTAATTTATAAATTCCCGAAGAATCTTTTAGATTCTTCGGGATTTAGAATCTTTTAGATTCTTTTTAGAATTTAAAAGATTCTAAAAAGATGTAGTGAAGCTATCCCAAGAACTGGTTTTATTGTTACAGACTATACAGCATTATGTCAACTGCATTGGCCAAATGAAGCACCTTTTGAAAGCAAATATGGGAAGCAACGACCTTTAAACTCACCATCTGTTTTTAAAATATTCCGCCTAGTTGTTTAGCCACACCAGCAAGTAATGTTAGAAAAAATATAACTTACCAGATGAGTTAAATGATTTTCTAAAAGAGGATGAAATTATATTTGACGATATTCAATCTTTGTTAAGTGATAATAACGATGTTATTGTTTTCCAGCTTAATAAAAAAAGTTTACACATACAATCAAAAATGTACAAACTTGGTGTTTCATTATTTATTTTAGTAATTTTCAATGATTATTCATTTGCAGCTAACCATAATGGCACAATTTGTAATATTTCATATTTAGCTGTAAACAAATTAAAGTTAATAAAAACAAAATCAGCTTTATTTGAAGCAGTTAGATTTTTAAAAAATAAAGAAAGTTTGCTTCAATCAAATATTCTATTCGAACACCTTAATGCTATGAGAAAAGTTAATGTTGGTGAAGTTTTATATACTTCAGATATTATATGTAGAGCATATGAGTATTTTGCTATGCGACGAAGTTTATATGATTGTATGTGTATTGACTACAAGTTGCCAAGTATAAGGACTTTAACCCTGTTGAGATATATTGATAAAACTTTTTTTTTGCTTGAATCAACTTTTGTTGGTGTTTTTTATTGTTGGTGATTTTTATTGTTACCATTTTTAGCAAAAAAAATTAAAAATACAGTTATCTTTCTAATATATAGATATATACTTTGTTATGGTTCTGCTTGTTATTGATACTATTTAATATTACATAAATATTCTTAATGAAATTTGAAATACGAAAAGCATGATTATCTTTTAACAATTTTTTGGTTTTCTTTTTATATTTCCGTTTTTACTAGAGATTATTATTAGAAAACATAGACTGCCATTACACCCTACCTAATATAAAAATATATCAATATAAGTAAAAGTGAAAGTTTAATCGGCCTTCAGTTTTTACGGCATTTTAGAAGTTATTATAGAAGTCTACATCATTGAAAAAGTAGGTTTTTACATTTTTGTTTTTGTTTTTTTGTTTAACTACTTATCCTTATTGATTACTTTTTTTCAGGATTCTCCTCATGGGTTCAAGCTCATTACGCATAATATGTGTTCAATTACGCATAAACGTTAGTCATTGTAAGTAATAAATTAGGAAATAATTATTTGTGAAATATTGTAGTCATTAATGACTTCAAACTGGCTAATAATTAAAATTGCTCGACTAATAAGGTTCCTTATTAAAATTGCTCTCTTTCTCTCTCTCTCTCTCTCTCTCTCTCTCTCTCTCTCTCTCTCTCTCTCTCTCTCTCTCTCTCTCTCTCTCTCTCTCTCTCTCTCTCTGTCTCTCTCTCTCTCTCTCTCTCTCTCTCTCTCTCTCTCTATATATATATATATATATATATATATATATATATATATTTATATTTATATATATTTGTATTTATTTTTTTTTTTTTTAGAAAATGTTTGAAGAAAGTTAGAAGATACTAAAAACCTTGGTATTATACAAGCCGAAGCGATTTAATTAATTCAATTGACAAAAAACGGCGTGAAAATCGCAAAAAAAAAAATAATATTTTTAATATTCGTTTTGGATGTATTGATTAATAGCATTTATTTTTAAATAAATTCATTTTGCAACACTTTTTTTAATTTTATAAAATTTCGTCATAATAGTTTAAGGTAAATCCCACCTAGGTTATAGGTGGAAAACATCACATGTAAAAGATCAAAAATGCTACACGTTTTGAATACCAAATGGGATAAAGTAGCAAATACCAGATTAAGTTAAGCCTCTCTGAAAGCTTCGATGATTAATTTTAAATTACTATTTAAGTAATTTTTAAATTAAAAGAATTTTAAAAATTATCATAGAAGCATTCGGACTTTCATTTGTCTAGTATTGACTACTTTTATACCATTTGGATTAAAATATGTGGCATTTAAGATCTATAACATGTCGTATTTTCCACCTATGTCCCATGTAGGATTTACCAGATAAAACCCATGTGGGATTTACCATATGAAACCCACATGGGACAAAGTAATAATCCCCACATGGGTTACATGTGGAAAAAATCCACGCGTATCCCATGTGCGCTTTTTCACTGGGTTGGGCTACAGTAAGTAAAATCCGAGCCAACTAGCCCCGGCCTCCCCTAAAGCATTTTAAAAGGCCTATAGATATTAAATGCATAACATATGTAAAAGTTTTTTAACTTTCTAAAAATATTAAAAAGCTTTAAAAATTTCTCGAAACATGATTGCACTGTTAAAAATTTGTTGAGAATGTCATGATTGAGATACTCAAGTCATGATTGAGATACTCAAGTCATGATTGAGATACTTAAGTCATGATTGAGATACTCAAGTCATGATTGAGATACTCAAGTTATTAATGCGCTAGTAGTTAGTTAAGTTAGCGCATTAATAACTTGAAAACAAACATTGCAACTTTCTTTCTTATAAAAAATGATTTTTACATGCAAACCTGGTTTTTCTTTATAATTAACGGGTTAAGAGTCCTAATAAGCGGCAGATCTAAATAAAAAAATTGGTCGGTGTGGAATAGACTTACCATGACCAGTATTATATGGGTCATGGTAAATCCGTTGTTCCTCAAATTTAAGTCATGACTTAAATTTGAGGAACAACGGATTTACCATGACCCGTATAATACTGATCATGATAAGATAAAAAACATGAGATGCATCTCATGTTTTTTGAAACTTTTTATACCGATGGTAGTTAATTAACTCATTTTAAGCAGGTGTTCTAAATACTACTTAAATTAATACTAATATTCAATCCTTTGATATACCGAACGTATACCGAAACGCTAAAAGTTTTATTTAAATTATTTTTAATATAAATTTTTTTTTATAGCTTTAAAATGAAAAAAATAAGTAAAGTTTTTATTTTTTTTTTAAAGTTATTTTTTTACATCTTACTGAAAATAATTGAAGTAAGGATTAAGTATAGAAAAGGAATGTGGAAAGGAAAAAATGTGGAATAGATTCCCATGACAATAGATTTCCATGATCCGTATTTTACGGTTCAGGACAGCTAGTATATAATTAATGTCATCACTCAAAATCTCATATTTTATTTACAAAATGTCCCTACAGACAAAAACAATCTTGGTAAAATCATTTTTTGAAAAAAAAAACTTATTTTTATTTTTGGCTATGCATCAAGTTTTATTCGTGTTTAAAACTTGTATAATGATCTGTGCGTGTTTGCTTAAGTTTCGAGCCTATTCAATATTAAATATAGTATATATTTTTTCATTTACTATTATAAACTATGATAAATCAACATGTTAAAAAAGTGTGTAAATTTTATGAAAATTTTTTGCTACATTTGTGGTGAAATGAAATTTTCATCAAAGAAAAGAACCACCTTTTGCGAAGGCTTTTTACCAGTATAACTTTGCTATAAAGGTTTGGGGACTAGGATAGGTTATGAACTCCATATATATGCTAACACTCATTTTCAGTTACGAGAACGATTGAAAAAAAAAAGATCTTTAAAGCAAAACCTTGATCTTAAATGATATGGAGAAAACATAAAAACCATGCAGATGACATTTATGCTTGACCTGATCAGGTCTTTAATATTTTCAAAAAAATGTGCTGTTTAAACAGCACATTTTTTTGAAAATATTAAAGTGTAGTCTCACGGAATATGAATTTGGGTAACTAATAAAAGTTGCATTCATTTACAAAAAAAAAATTCTTAAGGCCTTCCCGGGCCCTTAAAAAAAAAAAAAATTGCGCCAACTTACCCCACCACGGGTAAGTTGGCGCAATTTTATAAAAATGATTATTAATGTACTATTAAGTGCATAATTAATATAAATTATTTTACTATTAACTTTGGCAACAAATTTAAGCCAAAAATTTAATATTACATTTAGTTGGTACCAAATTTTAGTACGTATAACAGCCAAAACAGTAGCAAACTTTTTATCTGTGAAAAAAAAACCTAAAAAAATTATTTTTTAATTTTTTTGGTAAGAATAAATTTTTTCAACATTGTTAAAGATTAAAAAAATAATAATAGTAATTTTATAAAAATACATGTTTTTTTCCATAGTAAATGCTATAAGCCAACTTACCCCGTGAAAATTTTGCCAACATAAACCGAAAGCCTTTTTTTTCAATAAACAGTCTTTAGATCCTGAAAAACGGCAACTTTAAAAAAAGTCGGACTGAATATAGTAAACCAATTGTGACTGGAACTTTTACAATAGTTTTTTTTTCATTCGATTATCTATTTTCTTTGTAAAGTAAAAAGGAAGAGATGTTCCAAAAACTACGTTTTTGTCCAAAAAACACACAAATCTTAATATCTCCTATGCGCATGCGCGAATCCTGTCAATACTATAGTTAATGATTAAATGGTCAATTAAAAAGATTCTGTGTAATTTTTGTCGATTTCTGATTAAAGGCTCTAAAGATAAACGCAGTTCGTCATCTTACCCCTGCGCCCAACTAGCCACAGTTTCCCCAACTTTGAATTCAAGAATATTGAAAAAGATTAAAAAAAAAATAGGTATAAACAAAAGGATTTGAACCCACGCTAAGCACTTTAACCACTTTGGCATGCTATAATATCATCTTTTAACACTATTTAATAAACATAAGACTCATTATTTATTAAACTTTATAAAACGCCATATAAATGCTATATATAAAATTTAAGGAGAAACTGCCGCAATAAAATTTTCAAGTAAAAGTAAATCTGTAAAATTTGATATAATTTTTAATAATTTACATAACTTTACTTAAATTAAGTTTATTGCATGACGATCAACTCTTGCAACTTTGTTTATGGGGTAGAGTAATTGTAGTCTGATCTTTAAAAATAGTCGTTACAGATACAAGTATGTTTGGATGAAAAGAAATTTTTACGCTTCAAAGCAAAAATCCATCTTTTAAACAATTTAGAATTTTTAAGAGGAAATTTATGGAAAGATATTGCGCTGTCTTTTAAAACATCCATATGCACAAGACTAAACAATTTTATGGTAGAGTTTTCAAACAAAATAGCTAATTTAAATAAAAGCTTAGGCAAAAGCAATGATGTCGGTATTTATATGAACTAACTTAATTAGACTTAAAATTACCAACTTAATAAGAGCAGCCCACTTTATTAAGTTGGTAAAAAACGATTTTTAATTCTTACTCGAAACCTGTATTATTAAATACCATACCCTAACCTTGAACATAACTAATAAGATTATTTTATTGAAAACATTGCCCTAACTATGACCAAAGAGTCAGTAATGATCAGAATTAGGGTTTGGTTATGGCATCGTATTCAATAATATTTATTTTGCATAAGACTCGTTTTTTATACACATCCGCTAATAATCTAATATTGCCTTTTCTTGACAAAAACATGAGGAAATTGCGGTTAGTTCTTAAGTCTGATGTTCCTTTCAAATTCGGCTTAGCCGTTAACTTGTTAATGTGACTCTATCTTACTGATAAATGAATATATTTAAATATAAAAAAATATTCTTTTTGAATTTTCAACTGAGTAAAAGCCTCACATATATTACATTAACATAGCCTAAAATCAGCTAATGTGAAAACATTTAAGAAAGAAGCTGAAAATATGGTAATCATCAAACGGAAGAAAATCTAAAAATTCCTTTGCATTATTTTGTTGCATAAGTTCAATATGCTCCCCCCTATTATTGCTCCAGTCAAATAATGAAGTACGGTGAATAGTTATTGAAGATTATTAATGTGATTTTTGCTAAAAATGTTTTGTAGTAATAATAAAATCTGCTGGCATAGTTATCTCAAGACTTCAAAAATGTTCAACCTTTTAGTTGTAAGAACAGTTCATTCCCCATCCTTACCTTCAATCAATTCAAATATCCTTATCCCAGAGGAATCAAAATTTGTTTTGACATTTTAACCAAATTAAAAAAAATTTTAACCAGAAAAACCAGAGATATAGTAAAGGTAAAAAAGTTGTTTTTTAAAGGGGTCATGGGGAAAAGGTTGGTTTTCAAAAATGAATTTGATAAAATTTCTTATGATTTTGAATAAATTAAATTTTTTATTAAGAACCTCTTTATATTTCATCATTATGCTATAAGTATTATAATTACTATCAAGGCTCGAAACTTTCTGTGTTATAATAAATTAAGGGAAAGAGACATATCTCTTATCAAGAGATAGTCAGTTCAAGGTGGCTACCCACTATTAAAAGTCTAAAAAAATAAAAGAATAAAATGTACCGCCTATTTTCTCAAAAAAAAAAAATTAAAAATCACCCGATTTCAATATACCGATTGCCCAACTAACCGACTATATTCTTTATAAAACCGACTATAACTTGAAAATCGCCTTCTTTGGGGAGGGGTATGATACCTCATACATACCCGTAGTATTGTCTTTGATTACAGTTAAATTAAAATTTGGGTAACTGTTATGTCAATAATTTTAGGCGTTATTCTAAATTGTAAATTTTAGAGCATTAAAATTAAAAATCTTTATTTTAGACTCAGCAAACAATTCCTATAATAAGCAATACTTTTGTTAAGTTTGAGCTAACTTGAAAAGTTCATTAATTTGTTATCTATGTTGAAATAACGCTGTTTTTAGTTAACTATATGGGTATTAAATGGCATAATGTTAGAGATTTGTATCTTTTATTAGTTTTGATTCCAATGCTATTAAAATGTTTAAATAAGGGAAGGAAAATCCTTACGGAAAATTTCCATGGAAAATCTATAAAAAAAGACCCATAGAATTTCCATGGGCATTTGGAACGAATTTTCATGAAAAATTCATGGGTTTTCCATAAGAAACCCATGAGTTTCTATGGGAAACTTAAAAGTTTTCCATGGAAAAGTGCTCCAAATACCCATGGAAATTCCATGGTTTTTCCATCGATGGAAAAACCATAGAATTTCCATGTTTAAAGTAGCATGTTTTGTTTTCAAGTTTTTTGATCTAATGTTATTTGAATTGTCATATTAAACCATAAAAACCAAATTTTATCACGCAAAGTTGCTGACATTATTGAGTTCTTTTAATCTATGGGATTGCTTTCGCCGAATAAAATCAATAAATAAATTCAAATCTTGTTGAATCCTAAAAACAAATTCAAATCTTGTTGAATCCTAAAAACAAATTCAAATCTTGTTGAATCCTAAAAACAAATTCAAATCTTGTTCAATCCTAAAAACAAATTCAAATCTTGTTGAATCCTAAAAACAAATTCAAATCTTGTTGAATCCTAAAAATCTTTGAAAAATAATAGCTATAAAACATTAAAACTTGACTTCACCACAATATTCAACGCATGCATAAATATACTGAAAATAAATAAAACAAATAATTACAAGTAATATCATACAATAAGGGATATACATAGAATAATAAACAATTGAAATAGATTAAAAAAACAATTTTTACGGAAGATATAACAATTTACCTGTTTATTATTTTATATTAACTATTTGATAAAAATAAATTAATATAATTATAAATTTAATAATTAATAACTACAAGTTTTAACAAATTAAAAAGAAAATTAAAATTAAAAAGATCTGTACAACATATTCAATCCAAAAAAAACATCAAGTCAATTTATAAGTGCCATTGCACCGCCAACTGTATCTGAAGAACCAGGTAGACGTCAAATAAATTCTCCATTTCACCAATCTAGACAATTGATGATAACGTAAGTTACAATTCTTGTAAGAGTTCAGTGTCAACGTCATCAAACCGTGAAAACCCGAGTTCCGTGTAAAAAAAGTTGAAATAAAATGTTAAAACCGAGTGTCGAATGAAAGTGATGAAAATTTCCCGGTCTCAAAAAAAAAAGGCGCATGCGCGCAAAAAAAAAGATCAGGTGACAAAAAAAATTTAATGAAGCGTGACCAAATGTATATAAAGCGTGAAAAAAAAATGAAATGGGTTCATAACGAATGGAATCAAAAAACAAACCGTTACAACAATTTCAAACTCCAACGACCGTAGCAGTAGTTCGACCTTATAAACAAGATCCTCCGATAGATAATGGTGGTACACACGACTCGCATGGGAATCATATTCGAAATTTTGAAGTGTATTAATGGATGGAAAGTAGCGTCGATAATAACACTTTCGAGTTTATTTATTGTTATTGTAGCAGGAGGATATTTATTTGGAGCGTTACTAGGAGTTTTTATATTACTTGGAACATTGTTGGGATTTTATATTTGTACTAAAATAATAAAAAACAAAGTGTAAAAATATATATATATATATTATAAAAATATTATTTTCCAATTCTATTAATTCCGTAAGAAATTCCACCAGAGATAGCTCCACCCAAAACAGCTTTACCAATGGTAGGTAGAAGAGCGCTAGTAAAGGAAGGTAAAACGACTTTAGATACCATTCCTAAAAGAGGTCCTATAAACTTTCCACGCATTCGTCTTGTTCTATGTCTTTTATTATGTCTTTTATTATGTCTTTTTTTATGTCTTTTTTTATACATTTTTTTCTATCGCGGTATCAGTGATGATAATAAAGTAGGTGCTAAAAATGCACCTAACAATGGAAGAAATCGACCACGCATGCGTTTTCTTAAATGTCTTCTTAATCGTTTTCTACCTGCGCCTTTTAACGGAGGTAAATAAACTCTTCCTCTTCCTCTTTTTCTATGCATTACGACATGTTTGAGGACGGTTAAAGTAAATATATATTGTAAAGTCGTGTTTTTTTAACATGATCAAATTTAGTTTTTTGCATTTGTTTTTTTAAGCCTCATACCAAGGGTAAATTTTTAATTTTTCTTAAAGTGTCTTGTATTTTCTTTGTCTTTTAAATCGCTTTCTACCAGCGCCTTTTAAAGGAGGTAAATAAACTCTCCCTCTTCCTCTTTTTTTATATGATTTTTTTTTTATTTTACAAGCGGTGCAACACCCTATTTTACGCATTGCGTTGCTTTTGAAGATAATCCAAAGCGTAACCTCCTACGCTTGATTTCAAAAGACGATTAGCAAAGTTTTTCACTTTGGTAAGAAATTTTCCTTTCCCTCTACGAGTTTTATAATGTCGACGACGGTGACCTCTTGTACGTCTGCGAGCCATGAACGCGACAAATAAAAAAAACAACTAGATTTAAGAAAAATTTTTTAGAAATAAATAGCCGTTTACTTATAAAATAATAAATACAAATAGGGTTTGTTTAATAAAATGACAAATGTTTTTTATGACAAATTAAGACGATTTAAATTTGGTAGGAATATAGGTGACTTGAGTGTCGTTTCCTGAACCTTGTTCTATAACTTGAGCTTGATATTGCATAAATATAACAAGTACACCTTTAAATTGTTCTGTAAATTGCACATTGATTTGAAACGAATTATTTCCAGCAATAGTAGCAGGAGGTTTATCGTTGATAAAATTAAAATCGCTAGTGCTATCGATGACTAAAGGTTCTGTAGTGTTAGTAGTACTAAAATAGAGTTTAGGAGTTCTTAAAAAGCTATCATCGTCTGCAGTATAAAAATCTGCAATATTGTTAATATTATAAGTAGAGGGTGTATTTCCTTTAAACAAGGAAACATAACTTTTCCAAAGGAACAATTGATCGTCTTGCTTTGTCAAATCGTATTCAGTAGTATCACCTGCTGAATTAACATATGTTCTTCTGTAATTATAAAGGGTGATTTTTTTAATCATGTTGCAAGCCATTTCAACGGGTGTAAAACAACTTTTGCTTAAATGATCGCTTTCTTTTTTTGAAGTAACAGAAAATATAATGCTGTGAGGTACAAGATCTGCTGTCTTTATACTTCCCAAATTAACAGTGACTTCCGCCACATTTTCTACATTGGTGACAACTTGTTCGTAGTGAGCGATACGTAGTAAAGTATACATTTCGTCTTTTTTACTGTTGAGATATAAAGATTTTTCCAAGGGTAAACTAGGTTTGAGTCTATACGTATTGCAATAAATCATTGGGTTTTTTATAGCTACTCCTACATTAGCGAGAGCTGTTACTTGTGCGTCTGTAATAGGTCTTACCCATTCTAATAGTTGATTCATATCGTTTTCAATATAAAACTCAAATCTTACTTGTTTATTTTTTCCAAAATATTCTTTCATTTGAAAAATTTCACATATTAAACTCAAAGGTACTCTAAATTTACAACCTTTTTCTGCAGTCATAAAAGCATTATATCTATCTCTTAGCGCTGTTTGATAACCAGGAGCTACTGGAGCAGGTGTTCCAGTAAGAGGTCTAATGAGACCATTAGGGTCTGCAGCTTGTATAAGCGTTTTGGTTTCAGTAAAAGTAATAGGGGTTGTATTTTCAGTTTCTTCTGTTAAACCTAAACTAGGATTAATCCACGACTCTCTAAACGCTTTTGTATAACTTTTTTTAACTAGCATTGTTTTAAATCGATCATAAGAACGATTAATGATAGCGTTGTTCGAACAAGTAGTATTATTTATTTGATAGTTGGGATAAAATTTAAAACATTTAAATAAGGCTTGAATAAAGTTGTAGCAAAGACAGACTTTGTTGACTAATTCATCGTCTGTTGTAGGTGTAAATCTTGTTTGCGTGTTGACATTTTTATAAAGAAATAAATCAAAATCTATATAATAATCGGGTAGATATGTCCATTCGTTGAGTATAGTGGTAAAAGAAATTAAATTAGCCATGTCAGAAGTAAGATCGTAAGAAAATTTTTGATTGTTAACAGCAATGACTTCATCTTGAGCTTGAGCTGTTTGAAATCCAGGATATTTTTCATTTAATATCGCTTTATATTCAGCACTAATATTACCACTTGTTGCTTCTTGCAATAAACGATTTTCGTGATCTGCTTGTGCCAAAACATCTTCAATAGTAATATGACCGTTTGTATTGGGTGTATAACGATTGCCGTCACCGTCTCTCACATATTTAGCTAACGAACCCATTTTTTTTTGAAAAAAAAGAAATAAAACATTTTTTTCCTATTTATTCATCTTCTGATTCTGAAGTAGTTTTTTTAAATGGTATTTTTTTATTTTTAACGTCTTTTAAAGCACGAGTGTAACCAAGTTCAATTAGACTTTTTTTATTCAATTTTTTTTCTTTTTGTCGTTG
Source organism: Hydra vulgaris (assembly GCF_038396675.1). Taxonomy (NCBI): domain Eukaryota; kingdom Metazoa; phylum Cnidaria; class Hydrozoa; order Anthoathecata; family Hydridae; genus Hydra; species Hydra vulgaris. Next base: position 13,269,510 of record NC_088933.1, read on the forward strand.
TTATTCTGCATGAGTGGACTTGATAATATGGCTCTTTGTTGAATAATACAGTTTCTACATAAACCGTTTATCTTGTCAACAGCATTGACTTCTTGAAAACATTGCGAACAAATGTGTAAAGGACTAGATTTGCTTTTAGGTTTTTTTTCTACAAGTTCTTCTTCTTCTTCTGAACTTTCGGTTTCAGATTCTGAATATTTTCGTTTTTTAGGTTTGGATTTGATTTGTTCCTTTTTTTTCCTATTCTTGGGAGGTTTTTCTTCTGGTATTTCTTCTTTTTTATTTTTGATTTTTTTAATTTCATCCAATTCAGATTTCATGTTTTGCAATTCGGATTTGGTGGAATATTGAGTCAGTTGATTTTGTAATTGTTGCATGTGATTTTTAATTTGAGTGAATTGTTCTTTAGGATTAACTTTTGATTCTTGCATCATTTTTTCTTCTAAATTGACTAAATTTTTATGATATCTTCCTTTGGCACATAAGAGACTCATTTTTTATGTAAATAGGTAAGAGAAAAATAAATAACAACTTTTTTTTTCTTTTTATATTTTCTTAATCATAATAAAAAATAAAAGACATTATTTTATACTAATCAAACTAGTTAATTGTAAAACGGAACCATTTGAATCTTTAACGTAGGATTAAAAAAAACGGTAGAACTAAGATTATTAAAGGTAAGCGGTTCAGATTTTGAATTAAGAAACGACCATCTTGATTGTTTCCAGTCGTCTACATCGTTAATATCAAAGGTGGATAATTGTCCTTGAATAGAAGGATTACGATTTTTTGTAAAATCAATATTGGTGGTCACTTGAGTCGAATTGGTGTAGTCTGATAAATTGAAAAAAGCAACAATACCGGGAACATAAATTTTGTTCATATACATTCCACAATTTATAGCTTGATCGCATTTGATAAAAATATAAGTGTCCGTAGTCGAAGGAAAGTTGGAAACAGTGTTATTAAAATTACTAATTTGAACTAGAGCACATCTTAAGAAAGCGAGTCTTTTTTTTTGAATTTTAAAATCTAGCGACATGGCGTTGGTCATATTTTGATCGACTTGCATAACAAAGGGATTGATTTGTTGAGTTAAACTGTATTGATCTCTTTGTAAAAGTAAAGTATAAGGTACAGGATTGTTTCCAACAGGTTGATACATTTTTAAAATGATATTTTTTAAAGGCAAACTGTCTGTCCAAGTTTGTATAATCGTACCGTCGCTCTTTTTTTGATAAATAAATTGACCGGTGAGCGAAGTGCAATAAAATACCAATTCTGTTAAATTATTTCCTTGTAATATAGCTTTGACACTATTTAACCATGTTTTATGAGTCGGTGTTGTCGCTCTTTCAAAACTAGTTGTAGTGACAAGAGGTACTTTGATGCTATTTGAAAATAGAGGTTTGCTTTGCTCGCAATAGATTAAAACTTCAATAAAAGTTTCTGCGTTATATTTAGCAATTAAAGCGTTATCGCCTGTCCATATTTTGACAATGTCATCAGGTAAGTTGGAAGGTAACACTTGAAAGGGAGCGCCTTTTATTTCGGGTTCGCCAATAATTCCGGTTGAGGAAACATAACTTGTATCATAATCTGAATAGGAGTTATGACTCATTTTAACATCCAACATACCTCTCATAAGGTAAGTGCTCAATTTAATGGGTGACAATAATTTTCTTTGGAAGGAGGGTAAAGAAAAAAAAGTATAATAATTTGAAGTTCCATCATTGGGAATACAGGAAGGTATACCTTTGGGTATATTGGTAAGATATTTACTAAACATGTTAAAATCGGGTCCTGCATAAGTATGATCGGCAAAGGTCAAGTTGTTTAAATTGAGATTGAGTAAATTGTTTGTTACGTTTAAACTTTCGGTAAAAACATCCATCATTTTTAATTCTCTTTCAGGCCATATGACTTGATGTGAGTTAAAAAAAGGTAAAGGTAAAGAAGCTAAAGGTATATTTTTCAAAGTATAACGAAAATATTTTCTAGATGATCTAGATGAAAGAGGAAACCATATTTGATAAAAACTAGTTAATAATTCTACAGGTTCTGTTCCCAACTCGGATGATGTGACATAGAGTATTCTGCTTGCCGTTACTCCGCGAATACTTGCAAAAGCAGCTTTAATAATATCTGCAAATTGTGGTAGTACCATTTTTTCACTAGTATAAGTTCCGGGCATAGCGGGGTTTGTAGTATCAACGTAATCATTCCAAATTTTCCATAAGGCGTTGATATGAATATTGACATTATAAGGTATGTTGAAATCGTTTAGATTAGTTTCTACGTTATATAGGTTACCTTTAAAAGGTATTGTATTGGTGTTGGTTAATATTTTTAATAAAAAAAAAGCAATTTGCCACGGTACAATGTGTTTTGTTTTTGATTTTTGACTTTCTGCAATAGGTAATATGTTATGAATATAAACATCTAAATCAACACTAAGAATATTATCATCAGCAGTTAACGGTCTGGTATCCGAAAGTAAGCTTCCCGAAGATAAGGAGGGGTTTTTATAATTGGGTGTCAGCATGATGTGAATAAACGGACGAACAAAAGTATCTTCTACACCGTTTAGAATAATCTGTCTTTCGGGTGAAATAGCTGCTATTTCTGTTGCGGTTAAAAGCGGATGTTTTGCATATATTACAAAATTTTTACTAGTGTGAGTGTTTAAGGATAAATTGTATATGTTGTCGTATAGAGATCTAGTACTAATATAATTATATTGTAGTAATTTGGTAAAATCTTCTACAACGTAGGCAGTTGCAGATGTTCTGTTTGAAAAAAAACCAAAATAAGACAAACCTATTTCTTGTACGGTTGAAGTCGAACTAGATCGAATAGGCTGTAAGAAAGAAGGGTTGCTTGCATATTCGTTACTTTTTTTATAATACCACAATAAGTTATAGTTGGTTCTATTAGCAAATGGGGCGGTATTGACGTTGAATAAATTTTGTTGTACATTGTTGTTTGCATCTAAACTAAACTTGATCATGGGCATATTGACTACAGCTGTTTTGTATCTAAGTTCAGTGTCAGGATCAAATAATAATTTTGGATTAAAATATTTTGTTGATGAAATTTTATCATCTTTATTATAATAAGTTGAAAAAAAGTCTGAAAAATAGAGCACTCTATTTAATTTAGAATTATATAGTTCCAAGTTTCTAATAAAAAAATCATCTTGTCCGCCATGGGGTGTCATAGCACCAAAGAGTTTACTTCCACCTGTTGCATAAAAGGACCACATAAAACTCAAATGATCGCTACTCATGTTTTCCATATCTAATATGTCATAGCAAGGAAACGTGTCACCTGGTAAAGGGATATGATTGACGTACAAGACAACACTTTTTGTAACAAGATAAAAATATTTTATGGGTCTTGTAGGATTAGCAATCATGTCGTTTTGAATATCGGACAACATTTTTTTTATAGCTGGTTTGGATTCCATTCTTAAACCGTAAGCGTTTTCAGAAAAAGATAGACTTTCGTCTACTCGAGTTAAATTTGTAGGCACGTCCATACTGGCTAAATGTAAAATAGTATTATTTTTAAATGTGGGTTTGTCAATATCGTTAGGTGTCAAGGGCAAACTAAAATCGTTCAAAACATTATAATGCGAGCTTGCTTGATTTTTATTTTTAATTTCGCTAAAATAATACGTGCTACAATCATATTTATTTACATCTAAAACATCGTCAAACGTTAAATTGTTCATTTTTTCTTTTTTTCTTGCAGTTTTTTCTTTAAAGGTTTTAAAAATGTATTAACATATTCGTTAAAGTTTTTATAATAAATGTCTTTGTCTTCTTCGTTAACAGGTAACAAATCTTCTCGTTTTACTTTAAATGTCTTATTTAAATTGCCTACTATTCCCACTTTATAAATATAAACCGGTAAATAACCTTCGACTGAAGGGTTAGTGCGCTGAGAGACTTTGATAATAATTACTTTTTTGCTCGTGTCCCAATACGGTTGATCGCGAGTAGTCGATTTGCTAAAAGTGTCTTTGGGATCTATTTTATATTTTTTCAAATAACATTCGGTTCCAACGGAGAGAGGTTTGTATATTTTTAATTTTTCGTTTTTGTATTCTTTTTCTACTCGATGTAACATGTTGGAAGAAAAATGATGTCCTCGTCTTTTGTCGTCTCGGTATTGATCGACTAAACGAAGAGCTTTACCTTTGGCGTCGTCAGCATCCAATTCATCAGGAGCGATTCCACTCGTGACTCGTTCTTTTTCGTTGAGTTTTTGTTCCATGTCCTCGATATAAAAACTCCAATTCTTTTTTTGAAGTTCGCCTTGTTTTCTTAATTTTTGATAAAGTTGTTTTAATCGTCCTATGGTGGATTCGGCCAAGTAAGCTTTTCCATAATTTTTAGAACTAAAATGAACAATGTTTTGTTCATAACACCATTCTTCCATTTTGTTGTTAAAAAATTCACCACCTTGATCCGTTTGCAAGTAGATAAACGTTTTATCGTCTCTTTTAATGTCTTCAAAAATATGTTTAAAACTGCTCAGCACTTTGTCTGCTGTTTTTTTACTGGTGACTCTCAGATAGACTTTTTTAGATACTCCATCTACCACAACTAAACAAAATTCGGGTCGATGAGAAGCAAAATTTAAATTAAAACTGTTCATGTCGGCCAAATCAGCTTGAAAATATTGTCGAGGTCTATCGTACGAATATTGATGTGTTTCGTAAACATAAGGTTTACGAGGGGCTTGTTTTTTAGCGTTGACATCGGTTGTTTTTTTAAAAAGCAAAGTAACGTGTGACCAAGCGGTGATGAGTCCGTTCCATTTGGCATAGATGGAATTTTCTAAAAGCGCTTTGAGTTGATCATAAAATTTCAAATCGGTTGGATTTTTTTTTAAAGTGTCCAATTGTAATAAAACTTTTTTAATTTTGGGTACGTCAGTCAAAGCAAACAAACGACTCGATAATTTGGTCAGTTGATCTTCTACAAGATTATCAATAGCATCTCTCAAAACATTGTCCATTTTTTTTTAAAAGTCGGTATATTTTGTTAGAGCACTTTTTTCCTCGATCTTGTTTCTATTGGTTTTCTTCTTAATTCTAAACGAGCTTTTGTGGTTAATATTGGAGTTTCACTAGTTTCAGTTGAAGCACTAGCTTCATCAGGTAAAGAAATGCTAACTGATTCAGGTAAAGCAGTAGCTCCTAATAATGTGGGATCAGTTTCAGGTTCAGTAGTTGTTTCAACAGGTTCTTCTTCTTTTTTAGTTTCTATCGGACCTAAATAAGGATCGGATGCTCGCGTTCGTGGTTCTATTTTGGGTGTAGGAATTTCTAATAAGGAAGACTTTGTTAAAGGATGAGTGAATAAATTTCTTTTTTTAAAATGGGTAACATGTTTTAAAGCGTTGGCAAAATTTACAATATTATTAGAATCCATTTCAAAACATTTTTTATAAGACATTAAAAGTGAATTTAAACGAATAAGATGAGAATTATACATTGCACCCATTATCATTAACATTTCGAGCAAACTTTTTTCTTTGATTGTATTTTCTGTACTGTAAAATTGATTCGAATTGGATTTAATATGTTGCAATAATCCCATCATGCCTCCTTTTGCACAAGTTTGTTCTACTTCTTCTTTTAATAGGACAACATCTGTTACATCTCTAAAAGGTAAAGAAGGCACAGTGTTGAAAAAAGTTTTGAACGTCAAATAGACCATTGTTTCTCCGATGGCTCTGCTAGCTAACGCGTTTTCGTTATAGTTGTTTAACATTTGAACAAATATATCTTTATTAGGTAATAAATAACTGTTGGCTTGAATGTATTCTCTCAATATTTCAAATTTATCACCTCGAAACATTTCGCCATAGTGTATACATCTTTGTTGAATAATGTCTTTTGTTTGTGTTAATATTTCAAAAGCTCTACTTCCACCAAAACTTTTATCGCTGAGAGATTCGCTTTCTATAAAACTAGAAGTCATAACAGTGTAAGGATCTCGAGCTAGAGCACTAGCATAAACACCTTCGGAGGTTAATTTAGTTTCGTTTCGGAAGGGTATGTTGTATTTTCTAATAAAACTCCATAATTTGGCAAAAGTGAGTTGTCTTATTTGATAATAATCGGCTACTATTCTCATGTTTGTTACAGAATGAGAAGAAGTGAGTAAAGTTAAAAATTCGTTAGCATAATAGGAATATTGTTTTGGATCGTTTATTTTTTCAAAGGCAAAGTTGGTGACATTGTTAATAATACTAGCTATAGATTCTTCTACATCTACGACGTTGGCTAGATATAAAATATAAATTTTTAAATTGTTTAAAGTGGCTTTTTCGTTTCTCGGTTTGTAAACGCGTAAAGAAATTTGATGCGAGCCAAATCGATAATTGACTTGATTTTTACACATGTCCATCAGCTGTTTAGCCAAGTTGGGAATTTTTTTTACAGATTCGCTTCGATAAAGCTGTTCTAGAATTTCACTTGCATTGGCTGTTTCGTGAAAAATTAAAAATTTATTAAGAGGTGTCAAAGTGTAAATTTTTTTATTAGCCGATGGAATAGTGTTCAAAGTAGTAGAACGCGGTAAAGTGTTTAATGTAGATTGAATAGAGGTGGGTGGTGTAGCGGTAAGAGCGTTGTCTTGAATAGGAAATCTTTTTAAATTTCTCATGCTTCTTAAAGATTCGCTTATATTTCTTTGATCGATTTGATCGTTAAAATCGCTTTGTTTATTCAGATTTAAAATGGATTTAAAAGCGTAAGCATCACCTCCTACGTTAAGATAGGTTTTCCATTTTTCTTGATCGCTGATTAAACTTGTAGCTATATCACTATCGAGCATAGTGTCTAGAGGTAACAAAGCATTTAAACTTTGTTGAAAACTCACTTCGCCAGCAATTTGATTGTCGAGATTGATGGGATCGGCATAATTGAGAGAAGAAGGCAAATCGTATCTCTGGATAAGCTCAGAGACATTGGATGTGTTTGTTTCTCCAGATTCTAGGTTACTTTGTTCGTTTTCTTGTTCGTCGATTTGTAACAATTTTTTGTTAAAAACATCCATGTTGTAGGCATTTTTGGCTAATACCTTACGTAAAGTTAATAAAGGAGACTCGTGATAAGGTCTATATCTATTCATGTTTCATAAAAATACAAATTATTTTGAAAATACAATTCTTTTTGACAATAATCAACGTCAAATTGTTGTCTTAATAAATCGATTACAGTTTTTGTAGGTTGTATAGTGTCGAATGAGATTAATTTATTAGCGTAATAATTTATAATTTCGTGATAAAGTTTAAAACGAGTAGAGTTGAAATATTCTTTTAAAACGTCGTAATTGTGATAAACAAAGTCTGATATAGCTTGATTTTTATCTTTCATTTTTTCTTTTTTCATAATGACTTTTCCGTTTTCGTTAAATTTTGGATACGGATACAAATATTCTTTGACAAAAAGTTTAATTTCTATACAAACGTATTCTTGAAAAGCGTTTTTTATTTGTTGTCGTTCGTGATCCGATAAAAGTTCGCATTTTAACATTTTTACAGCGTTAAAACGCGTCAAAATTTCTTTCATCCATATTTTAATTTCGTTTTCGTCAATGTCTTTTCTTCTATTCATTTTGGGAATAAATATTTGTCCTCGAACAGCCAACTTTTGTCTCATGGCTTGACGTTTACTCGCTTTGTTGGAATGATTGCAACAATCGTAATCGTTTTGTAAAATTCGTAAAAATTCTTCGCTTTCCCAATCATGTAGAATCAGAGGCGTGTCCACTGTCTGAAGATTCGTCTGAAGATTCGCACAATCCATATCGTTTTTGTCTTTTAATTTCTTCGAGTAGCTGTGTTGCTCTCTCGCTTTCACTCCATTTTCTTTTTTTTATCGTATTTTCTTTTTCCTTATTTATATCCATTTTATCTTCTTCGCCGGGTTTATTCTCCTTCTCTTGATTATAGTTGTTGTGATGCGATTTGAGATAATAATGATTTTTTAGATTAGGCGCTTTTACGTAGGGAAAAGATTGAAAACTAACAATTTTTTTGTTCACGCTCATGTCTTTATAATCAAAGTCCAATTTACCTTGAGCGTCTACTGGAATAAATACTTTTTGTTCTTTACTCGTAATTTGAGTTCTTAAGCGTGCAACGGAAGAGTTTCTTTTAAACAAAGCCAAATGTCCGTGTTGATTAGAAGTTTCTTTATTTAACAAATCGGTGATAACGTGATGATGCATTTTGCCGGTCGAAGGAAAATCGTTTTTAAATATTTTTTCAATTTCGCTGTTGTTATCAAAAGAAATGATACATTTGTAATGAGACACTAAATTGTTCCAACATTGACTGGCTTTAGAAGGTACGGAATGAAAAACGGTAATGGTACCTACTCCGTGATGAGAACCGCTAGAACACGCGCTCGTGTATTGTTGACTTTTTAAACAAAAAGCGCTAATGTCATCGAATAAAAGTATTGTTTTTAATAATCGGTGATCGCTATTTTGAATACCGTATTTATCTTTGGAAAAACCAATAGCTCTCTGTATTACCGAATCTAAATTTTCTGGACTGTTCACTGTTATAATCTGATACGCTTCTAAATTATTTTTTGAAGAGTCGATAATATTTTTCCATGTTTTGTGTTGACATTCGCTAGGTTCTCTCATTTGTATCACAAATAACATTTCGGCATCAGGAAATTTTCCACAATGTAATAAATCTCTAGCCATAGTTGATTTTCCACTGTTTGTAGGACCTGTAATAATTGTATTTTCTGGATAGACATCTTGAGTAGGTTTAAAAATATTAAATTTTACTTGCGAATGGGTTTCATCGTCTTTGAGTTCAGTTTCTTTTGATGTTCCTTTCAAATAGAAATCATGAAAACCTTTTTCGTTTAATATTTCGGTAATAGATCTACCATCTTTTTTTTCTAAAGGTTTTTCTATAGGTTGTTCTACAGTCTCTATTTTTTGTTCAAGAGGTTTTTCTTCTTTTTCTTCCATTTTTTTTTAACTACGAATAAAAAAAACATTTTTTTAATTTATATCCTTTTTTTATCAAAAAAATTTTTACAAAATACGGTTCAAAATAATTTTTTTAATGTCCATTCTTGGTATGTTGTTCATTGCGTAAAGTAATTGTTCTTTAGTGCCATTACGATTCCATATTTTTAACATTTCAAAAGCTTTTTCTTCGATATATCTGTAATCTGCATCAATAAGATCCAGTTCTTGTTCACACACTTTCAAATATCTTCCACACGTTTTCCAATCTCGATTTAATCGTTTTGCCACTTCTGTTAATACTATATTATCCATCTTTTTTATTTTCTAAAAGACAAGTACAATTATAATGAACTCTATTATAATTTTCACAATGAACACAATCTTCTTTATAACATCCCACGTGACACTCAAAACGTAAATAATCAATCAAACAATCAAGACAACAACTTAAAAATTCTTCAGGAATTAAATCTCGTCCGTTTAGAGTAATGAGAATCAAACGCGAAGTATAAGAATCGTTTTTTTTAAAATAATAAATTTCGTTTTCTGTATTTTCTACTAAATAAAAATTTTTAAAACCAATTTCTTTTAATTTGTTTTCAAGTTGTTGCGCTGTCCATTTTTGTTCTAAAAAATAAAACACCATTTTTTTTATAATCAGAAAAAAATTTTTACAAATTTATATTCTTTTTAAGATCGTATAATAAAGGGATCAAAACTTTTCGATTAAACATGACCATTGTTTGATAACGTTCTGATTGTTTTAATTATCTTCATCTTTTTTATTTTCTAAAAGACAAGTACAACTATAATGAATACTATTGTATTCTTCACAATGAACACAATCTTCTTCATAACATCCCACGTGACACTCGAAACATAAATATTCAACCAAACAATCAAAACAGCAACTTAAAAATCCTTCATGAATTAATTGTCGTCCGTTCAGAGTAATGAGAATCAAACGCGAAGTATAAGAACCGTTTTTTTTATTTTTAAAATAATGAATTTCGTTTTCTGTATTTTCTACTAAATAAAAATTTTTAAAACCAATTTCTTTTAATTTGTTTTCAAGTTGTTGCGCTGTCCATTTTTGTTCTAAAAAATAAAACACCATTTTTTTTATAATCATAAAAAAATTTTTTTTTACAAATTTATATTCTTTTTAAGATCGTATAATAAAGGGATCAAAACTTTTCGATTAAACATGGCCATTGTTAGATAACGTTCTGATTGTTTTATAATATTTTTTTCAATTTCAAGTAAATTTTGAATATGTTCATCGCTACAAAATTTTTCTATATCGGGTAACACTTTTAAATTGGCTTCTCGTATCGGTTGCAAAAGATAATGATCACGAATTTCGGTCATGACTCCGTCATCAAAAACATAATTTTTTTGTGTAAATCTTTTTAAAAAATCAATAGTGTGCGTTTGTATTTTCACTTGTTTGTAATTGACACTCATTCTATTTTGTTCGATAGGTTGATTTTCTTTTATCACTGAAAAAGGAACTTGTTTACACAATCTTTTGGCAGCAAAGGTATCGAATCCGTTGACATAATTTGAAAATAAAAGTTTAGAATTGGGTACTCCTTTAGCTCTATTTTTATAATAATTTTTTTCTTCGTCTCCGTTGACGCTATGAACGCTATAACATTTAGGTCCCATAGCAAAAGCTTGTGCAATGTAATAAGGAGGAGGTATTTCGTTTTGAAAATGATCCGTCTCTTTGGCGTAAAGAGTGGAATAAAAAGGATGAGTCGTTTTATAATTGGAATAATCCATCCAACGATTGCCAAAGTTTGAAAAATAAATCCATTCTTCTACCTTTTCTCGAAACGTTGCAGAAAGCATTTTGTGTTTCTTTTGCGTAATAAAAAAACAACCAGAATCAGTATCTGTTACTACTAAATGTTTTTCAGCTCCATGATTTCTTAATACTTGTCCCAATTCCCAACTAAAACGTCCTACATTAAGTTTGGCATAAGATAAAATTTGTGAAGCTACAATACGTAAAGAGGTGTTCACGAGTTTGCATTTTTCGCTGGTTGTTAAAATGAGAGCGTTTTTATGATCTTTAGATTTTAAAAGTTCAAAGGCGTCTTTCATTTCATGATGATTGTCTTGATCGTGAAATAAAATACTTTTGGTTTTAACATCTGTCATTAAACCAAACAAAGTTTCTTTAAAATAATCATCATAACTAAAATCACTCGTCTCGTATTCATCTAAACATACTTTTTTTTCAAAAACGTCCAATTTATATCTTTCAGGTTCAACACCGATGAATTGTGATCCGTTATATAACAAATTTTGAAAATGAAAAGGAAATAACTTTTTAATATTTTCATCGGTTTGACCTTCTTGAATTAAAACACGACGAATGTTTTGAAAATTTTCAATACTATTTTGAAATGCTTTTTCTTCGTGGTTCATAAAAGTAGTATTTAGTTTTTGTGCAATTTGTTGACTCAAGGTTCCGTAATGACCGTTAATTTGTAATTTGCAAGAAGCATCCACTACCTTGTCGCCCTTTTTAATAGCTTCTTTTCTTTTTTCCATATTTCGTTTTACCATTTTTTGAGCTAAAGGATAACGCCATAGAGGAAGCACTTTGTAAATTTTTTCAACAACGCATCCACAGCACGTAGTCAACCATATTAAAGTGTCTAAAAATTCACAAGTCTCATGCGAACTTAATTTCATGACCAATTTAATAGTTTTGTCTTTTTCTATACCGTAGGTTCCATTGTTTTTGAGATAACGTTTGGATACAATTTCAGTGGGAGAATAATCTTGAAAGGATATAATTTCTTTTTCTACCATGGGTGAAAAACCTCCTACTTGATCTTGATACTCTGGTTTCATAGTAATTTGACAATGCACTAAAGCGCTCGTCGAGAAACCGTTTAAATTAACGCGATGATATTTTTGAATCACATCGTCTAAAGTGATACATTCCAAATCAAAAGAATATTTCATGTGAAAAGGTAAAGGTTTTAATTGAGCTCCTCCGTATTGTCCATTTTCGTCCATAAAAATTAAACAACCTCTCAATTCGCTGTTTAATTTGAGTTCTTTTATTTTAGGTTCAAAGTAATCTGTATCAATGGCAAACTTTTGCGTACCGTTGGTGGACATACCGCCTCGAATACTCTTTTCAATCATTTTTTGATGTTCGTTGGTCGCAGGATGTTGGATTGGAATTAAACTAAGGGTAGAATTGAGTTTGCTAGTATAACTAAAAATGCTAACATGATTTAGAATATGAAACTTTGTAAATTGAAATGTTCTTTCGTCAAAGTCAATCATAACAGAACCTAATACGACCGTATCGAGTACAGTATAGATATGCAATAAGGATTTTAAAGTTTTTAAATTCAAAAAGTTCCACAATTTTTTAACACCTTCGTAAGCTTCTTTCAATTTTTTAATTTCTTCTTGTAAGTTTTTAGACTTCATTAAATCGTTTTGAGCAAATAATTCAATCGGTGGAAATGTTTTATATTCAATGTTTAAGAGTTCGTCTGTTATTTGCGAGTAAGGAAATAATGTTTTTTTAATAAAACAGTTTTTAAACTCTAAATTGTCGGCTAAATCATTTACTTCGGGATGAAAAGGTCGTAAATAATGCAACATGGTGTTGACAATTTGATGTTGTGCTTTTTGTGACAACATACTACTGGCCTGTTCTAAGGAACAGTTTAAAATTTTCAAACTATCTACAATTTTAATATGTTTACCGATGCAAATAATATTGACTTTGCTTACATTTTTAGATATAACAAAAACATCTTCCATGTTGCTGTATTTTATAAAAGCATTAAAAGGTGTAGTTTCAGATTCTGCCAAATGACCGTATAACGGAATATCCAATATTTTTTTTAAACCTTCTACAATCATAATACGATTATCAAAAGAAGCATTGTGAGCAAATATAGGACAAGACAAATGCTGACTATATCTACCTAAATTTTTGTTGCAATAATCGTGAGCTAATCCGTACACTTGTCCTGAAAAATGATCGTGATCAATAACAAGATAATCTTCAAAAGCGTTAAGAAAAAATTGGCATTTATTTAAAACTTTTTCTCGATTTTTTTCATCTTGAATAAAATCAGTTAAACTAAATTGGGTTTCAAATTGTTTATTAAAAGCAACCAACATGGTGTGATACCATAATTCGTAGACGGGTTGCTTGAATTTTCTCATGAGAAACAAAAAATGAAGGTTGTCTGTATATTGTTCACCCGTTTCGTTAATACATTTGCGAAAGATTTTGATTAAAAAGTAGGGATCTTCTAATAACTCTATATCTTCTTGATTAAAATAGTTTTCAAATTGGTGTTCGGTCATGATAAGCAAAGACAATTGTTTCATATAATCTACAAGTTCAGCAGTGGTGATTCTCACATAATCACTCAATAATCCGTTAGTGGCAGGTAAGTGTTGAAATTTTTCCCACCATCTACAACAAATGTAATACAAAGTGGAGACTCGAAATAAATCTTGTTTTATTTTTTCAGCATCGTTGTCGATTAAATAATTTTGAACGTGACAAGGTAACATGAACAATTCTAATCGTCCTACTCTTTGAAACACCATGTTTACAACTTGAATTCGCTTGTCGTTATAAATGCGAAATTCATTATGATTTAATCTTTCCATTTCTTGAGGAGTCATGTGAGAAAATTTATTTTTATAAACATCAGATTGACGTATTTTATCTACGGGAGTTCTACAAATAGAACAACAAGGATTTTCTTCTTGCCATATTAAATCTCTTTCTTCACTTGATATATTTAAATTTTCAAAACGCGGTAAACATATTTCATAAGTAAATCGAACCAAAGTATCTGCTAAAGCAATGATATCGTAAACTCTCAATTCCATTTTTAATTTTTCATTATTTTCACAATTTAGTTTTTCCCACAAGATACGTCTGTGTGTCTTGTGAAGTAAAGAAACTCCTGGTTGAAAATAGTCTGGTAGACAAGTTAAAGGATTTCTTTCTAAACTTTCAACCGTATTTTCATAATAAAAAATCCATTGAGTAATGACTTGACCTTGTTCGTCTAAACCAAAACATTCTCTTGCTAATTTTTCATGAATGCATTGAATCACAATGGAATGACAATAATAATTCAACTCAGATAAAGGTTTCACTTTGGAAGTAGCATTTTCTTCAGACTTTGTAATACTCGTTTCGCAATCAAAAGTCATTAAAAAAGGAAACAAATTTCTACTTGTACACATGAACGAATTTTGTGGACGATAGTGAGTAATGCAATCACCGTATGTAAATTTGTCCGGTTTATAATAACCTTCGCATTTGTGTTTTTTAGTAAATTTTTGCCCACAATCAGAACATTGAAACAAAACACGCAAGTTGTTAGAACAAAAATACTTTGTAGAAAATTTTTCATTCAACATGCTTATAGCGTGAAAAGAATTATTTTTTTGAAAAATACAAATTTTGATCGTGTTGATTGTTTTTTTCCGTTCATTGGCTTTATTTCTTTCTTCGTCGTTAATAAATACTCTTTGAGAATCTTGATCGTCTTTGGTAATGTTTGCGCTTTCGTAAACTACTTTTAACAATTCTGCAAGAGAACTTTTATATTGTGATTTTAATTTTGAATGCAACAAACGAATTTTAGTGTTTTTTTTGTTAACGGCAAAAATTTTAATGTTAATACGATCAAAAGTGTTTTCGTAAGCAAAACAATGACAAAAATCAATCAAAGTTTGAAATGACATATTTTTAGATTTTTCTTTTATTTGTTGTAAAACGTCTTTCCACGCTAGAACATTTTGCTCTTCTTGATCTTCAAAAAGAAGTTGTAAAATATTTTCTTCAGAATATAAATCTGTAGTGTTTTTTTCCAACACTTTTCTATTCCATTCTTCAACGGTGCTCACATTCCATTGACGAATCAACAAAGAGACGAGAAAAGCAGAATAAAAACATAATCCTGGTTCAAATAAAATACTATAATCTAAAAACATTTTCTTTTTTTGTTGATAAGACAAAATAGTATAAACAGTACTTTTTAGTGTTTTTTCCCATTGTGTTAAAGAATGAGGTCTATACCATTCACCAAACCATTCGTCTATTTCTATCTTCTTTTGTTGTTTTTTTTCGTAATATATTTTATTGTGTTTCTTTTGGTTACTTCGTTGTTTTAGTGTTTCTTTCTTTTGGTTACTTTTTCTTCGTTGTTTTAGTGTTTCTTTTTTTTTTTCATAATAAGTTTTGTTGAGTTTTTTCTTTTTTTCAATTTCTTCATCTGTCATGATCATTTTTCTTTTAAAACCAGACAATTCAAAATCTCGTAATTTCATCATGGATCTTTCTGTTAAATTGGATAAAGTTTTAATTTTAATATTACATAATCGTATTATCTTCCATCCGCTGTCGTTTTCTAAAACATTAAAAACAGCTCGCACATTGGCATCTTGAATAAAACGCAAATTTGTAGGTCCTTCTAAAGGTTTAATAAAATAAACAGGTGAATTGTAACAACGTTTCATTATTTTACAATAACCATTTTCAATAGACTTGCAACACAAAGTAACAATATTATAACCCAATAAGAAATTTTGAAACAAGTCAGCAAAAAGAATACTGTTTTTCATTTGTGTTTCAAAACCTTCCATTGTTTTTTGTTCAACATGATAAACAATTTCATCAGGACTTTGAGTTTCAGAATAAAGTTGTGATTCTTCTACAATATCTTCATCTTTATAACCATCTTTAATGTAAAAAAAATGTTCCGTGTATATATTGTTGTTACTAAAACGAGTTTCCTCAGTTTGATATTCAAATTTCATTTTTTTTAAGAATCTAAAAAAAAAAAAATTTACATGTATTTTTTATAAAATTCCAAAACATCAGAATCAACAGTAATACTTTTAAATAGTGTTCGTAAATCAAATTTATTATTAATAATTATAAATATATCGTTAATATTGCAAACTCGTGATAAAGAAACATAATAAAGACTATTAATAAAAGCCTTTGAATTAAATTGAACAACGGCTTTATTCATGGTACTTCCTTGTGCTTTATGAACCGTAAAAGAAAATGCTAATTTTAAAGGCAAACCAAATCTTGAGCCCACGACAGTATGAGAGCAATCTAAAATTTCTTCTTTGACACATTCAATTTTGACTTCTTTTTTATTCATCATCACCCAAACTGCATTACTTTCTATTAAAATAACGGTACCAATAGTACCATTACACAAACCTTCTTCCACATTAATATTTCTTACAAGCATCACAATAGCACCTATTTTAAGATGAACAGCTGCCGGAATTTGAAACGAGCATGGAATATTTCGATTTTTAATAACATCTTTAGCATAAAACCAATACCCTTCTTGTTTGATAGTTTCCATTTTTTGATTGTTATAAACATCCACTTCGATGTTTCTAAAAAACAATCTTGTATATTTAGAGTTTAAATTTTCATCTTTTTCAAAACAACGTGTCATAAAATAATCAATAGTTTTGTCTGAAACTTGACCAACACGTAGTTCATTTAAAGCTCCAAAAAATTGTTCGTCGTCTTTTTGTCTAAAACATTGAGTTAAAACCAACACTTCTGTCATGTAGTGTAGCCATATTTGTGATTTAAAAACAAATTGACCTGAAACAGGTGGCAACTGAAAAAAATCACCACAAGCAATTACTTGTATACCACCAAATAATTCATCGTAACATTGTCTAATTTCACAAGCTATCGAATGTAATAAATCAAATGTTGAAGCACTAATCATTGAAATTTCATCAATAATTAAAACATCAGTTTCCAACCATGTTTTTTTAATGTCTTGATGCATATGTCGTTTATAATAATCGACACTTTTAACACCAGTTTCTATACCAGCAAAAGCATGTATGGTGACACCATTGATTAAATAAGATGCTTTTCCTGTACTCGCCGTAATATGTATTGTTTTATAAATTTGTTCGCTTTGAGCTATTTGGTTGACAATATAACTTTTACCGCATCCAGCACCACCAGTAATAAAGAAATTCTTTCCTTCATCAAGCCATTGAAGTGCTTTTTGTTGTTGCAAAGATAACATTTTTTTTAATATTTTGCTGAAAAAAAAAATATTTTTTTTATTTACTGAAAAAAATACATATAAGAATATTTGATAAAAAAGAATAACAAAATCAGTTTAACATTTAAATTTGTTCGTATTTTAAATAAAAAGTCACTATCGTTTTCGTCTAACAAAAATTTCAAAGATGCCATTTCCTCGTCAGTTAAAGTTTTGCCATTTTCTTTCTCCTCGTCAGTTAAAGTTTCGCGAATTTCTTTCAACAAAGAATTCATATTTACAATCTTTTCCAACATTTTTTTATTTTCATTTATATTATTCATCTAAAAAAAAAAAAAAAAAATTTATTTCGAATATAAAAATATTACACCATATTTTATAAAAAACATCATATATATAATGTTTCTATTGATCAGTTTTTCCAATTTAGTTGAAAAATTGTTTTTGTTCCCATTAACAAGTAATAAAAATTTCACAGCTGACATTTCATCTTTGTTCAATACGTTTATTTGTTCATTATGTTTGTTTAATAATTCCAACAAGTTGTTATTTTCATTTATTTTATTCATCTAAAAAAAAAATTGTCAATTAATATACAGAATTAAAACATTTTTCACAATATATAAATGAACAAGTTTTACCATCAGATACTCTATACTCATCACACTCTTCACATTCGTTTAAATAATGTTTACAATTTTCAATTTCTTCACATTTTTCTTTTACATGGTTTAAAACATCTTCTTTACATTTTAATTTAAAAAAATCATAAAAACATTCAAAATTTAAATTCAAATAAATATGATAATGTTTTTTAATATATTGAAAGACCATCAAAATCAATATATGAGGTACTCGTTTCATTTCTTGAATGAAAAAATCATCCCACTTGTACTCACCATACCATTGACATCGTCTACATAAAATTTGTTTTGAACTAATCGCATGTATTCGAATTTCTTCCAATGTAGCTGGGTGAGCTCGATTGAATTGGTATATTTTTTCCATCAAAAAATCCAAATCATTTTCTGTTAGTTGCATTTTTTATTATGTAATCTAAAAAATAAAGAAAAAAAATACATTAATAAAAATATAGTTACTTTAACGAAAACCATCGATATACCAAATTTTTTTGAAAAGTACAATTATCACACAAATGTTCAAAAACATAATTGTCACACAAATGTTCAAAAACACAATTACATTTAACTAAATCACGTATTTCATAATTAATAAGACCAAAAATTTTGTTTAATAAATCAGACGATAAAGCAAGTTTACTAGAAGCTTTTATTATCATAGTGTAAAATTCTTTTATTGAATCCTCACAATAACTACAACATAAACAAAGAAAACGATAATCAAACACAGGATCGTATTCTCCACATTGACATTCAGCCAAAAATTTAATCTTTTTCTTTTTATTTCTATAAATTTCCAAGAGTTGTTCTTTAGTTAAATCCATTTTTTTTGAAGCTATATCCACACAAGAACAACAATACATACAAAGAAATGATGGTTTGTATTCGTCACATTGACATTCGGTTAAAAATTTCTTTTGTTTTTTATAATCTTTTAAGATTATCTTTTTAGGTAAATCCATTTTTTTTGAAGCTTTTAATATAATAGAATAGTTACACCACGTTATCTCCTCTTGTTCCATTTTTTATTATGTCATTTTATTATGTAATCTAAAAAAAAATACAAAAAATGTATACAAAATTCGTTATAAAAAAATAAAATAAACAAAATAATATACAAAATTTAAACAAAATAATATATACAAAATTTAAACAAAATATAAAAAAAAATTTTTATTATTTAAATACAACAACAATGAGTTTGTTTAAACAATCGTATTTAAAAAATGTTTATATATTGTTGGATAATCAAGATTTAAAATTGCCAATTCGTTTCCTATTCGTTTGCATTCTTGACACATATTGTGCATATCACAAGTGCAAAAAGCCAAATAATTCAAACTTTTCTTTGTTTTTTCTGACAAGCTCAATGTATAATTTTCCAACAAGCTCAATGTATAATTTTCCATTTTTTATTATGAAAACTAAAAAATACAAAAAAAATGTATACAAAGTTTTAAACAAAAAAAATATAAACAAAATGCTATAAAATTTAATATAAAAAATTTTTTTTTAAATAAAAAACAAATATAAACAAAATACTATAAAATTTAATATGAAAAAAATTATTAAATAAAACATTAAATATTACAAAGTTTTTAAATAAAATTCCATATACAAAATGTCATTATTCAATTAATTCTTGATACTCTCGTTTTCTTCTTGCAGAGTCTCTTTTTTCTGCCATTATAACATCTATCACATTCGTTCGACATTTCTCACACAAATTATCGCTTTTGCAATTACACGAAGCTAGCTGATAAATTTCCTGTTTATAATAACGAAAGTTTTTTTTCGTTATTTCTTCACTGAATCCCAATTTTATACTTGCTAATTTTATATTTTTTTCCATTTTTATTATGTAATGCTAAAAAAATTTAATATAAAAAATTAAATATTACAAAGTTTTAAACAAAAATACCATAAAAAAATATAATTATTGTTTTATTCTCGATTTCTATTTTTATTCTGTCTTTTTTCTGCCATTATCGTTCTGACATATAAAAAACGAAGAACATCTTCTGTTGTACATTCGCACGAAGCTAAGTTATAAAGGTCTCTTTTTATCATATCTTCAGAATAATTTTTGCTGGCTAATATTTTATTTTCCATTTTTTATATAAATCTAAAAAAAAATTCAATATAAAAATATAAAAAATACAAAAAACACATATACAAAGTTTAAACAAAAATTTAATATCAAAATTTAATTATTCATCCATATCCATCCATATTTATCTATATAAAAAGGTGGTTCATATTTCAACACACAATCACTATTTTCTAATATTTCCAACACAATCTTTTTACATTTTCGACACATATCATGCGATTTACAAGCACACGAAGCCAAACTATTAATATCCTCTTTATGATAACAAAAATTATTTTTCATCAACAGTTCAGGCAATACCAATTTTTTGCAAGCCAACTTTATATTTTTTTCCATGTTTTATTATGTAATCTAAAAAAAAATACATAATTAAAAAATTTTACCAAAATAATAATAACCAAAAATATTTCTTAGTTCGACATAAATGTAACAAGCATTTAAATTACAAAATACACATTGAGGTGAACATTCACAATCAGCAATTTTACATAAAGCATCAAAAACAAAATCACGTTTTTTACAAATCACTTTTAATAATGCTATTGAAATCCCAATTTTTTTGGAGACTTTTTTACACTTTTTAAAAGTCTCTTCATTCATCCACCAATGTTGAAAAAGCAAATGAGCAAAACTATCTAATAACACTTCTTTTTTAATTTCTTCACTTTTTAATTTTTTCACTTTTTCAGGTTTGATTTTTTGTACTTCTTTTACAAAATTGTCAAATTCTTCTTGTGTCATTTCTTCTTGTGTCATTTCTTCTTGAAACAATTCTTTAAAATGATAATCTTCCAAACTATTGTCTTGAAACAATTCTTTAAGATGATAATCTTCCAAACATTCTTGAAACAATTCTTTAAGATGATAATCTTCCAAACATTCTAGAAGAAGATTGTGAAAAGCATTGTTGTCGTGATCAATAAGAGCAAAGCTTCCATCTTTATTTTTAACAATTTCAAATTCACAAACCACAACCATTTTTTTATTATGTAACCTAAAAATGACAAAAAAAATTATAAAAAATAATTACAAAAGTTTTATAATATAGTATAATTTTAGTAAAATTTATTTAAAAATGATATTATTGATAACAATTTTTTTTTCCACATTCATTGCATAAATAAGTTTAGTCTTTTGACATTCTTTATGATGACACAATTCTATGTATTGACAAATTGTTGGTGTTGTTGCCATAATGCTGTTTGTTGGTCGAACTATTATTTTTACCATTTTTTTTATTATGTAATCTAAAGAGAAAAAAAAATTTAATCAAAAAAGGTACTCAAATATTCCATTGTTTTTAAAAAAGAAAGTTGTAATTCTTCGCGAATACGTATTGTTTTTTCAGTCTTGTTGACAAAAGAAAAATGTTTCATTATTTCTTTGCGAAATTCAGGGACATTTTTTTCAATATACTCAAACATAACCATATCTCTTTCTTTTTGTTTTTCTTTATCTTTTTCTACCTCTATTTTAAGCCATTCAATATTTTTTTGATTTGTCGTAAATAATTTGTACATGGCTTGATAATACAGTTGCAAAGTTCTCAATCTGTTTATAAAACCATCTTTTTCAGCATCTTTTCGTATTAAACGGTTCAATTCATTTACCGCTTCATTGTTGTCGTGAAAATCTTTAAAATCATCACCATATTCAACAAAACATTTTACTATTTTATATTCAGCAGCAACATCTGCGTTACGTTTATCCAACTTTCTATATTTATGAGAGATGTATTTTCCACATTTATAATCTCGAAAGAAATCCATATTTTTTATTAGTTTACCTAAAAAAAAATACAAAAGTTATTAAAAGTATAAAAAAAAATCAAGTTACTCGATATAAATATTTATAAGAAGAAGCGTAAAACAATTTTTAATTGTTTTTTTTAATATTAATCTTTCTTCGTGCTTTGAAATGTAATGAAAAATTTTCATGTCCACGTTTACTTTCATATAAGAGAACAAGGCTTCATCTCTTCTTGCAAATTCTTCCTTTTCTTTTTTTACAATAAATTCGTCTTCTTTAATCGCAGCATTGCAAGTGACAATCATGAAATTGAACATCTCTATTAAAAATTGACGTATATTGAGATATTTTTTGATGAGCTCGTTATTTTTATCTATAATTTCTGTTATTTTATCAAGTTGTCCCACTATACCATCTTGATGTTCGTCATTAGTTAAAAATTCTTTAACAATAACAAAATGAAAATAAAAAACAGGTGATAATTCTTCCAAAAACTCCCACAATTTCCGTTCAGAATGATGTAGTTTGTAACATTTGGTAATCCATTTGATGCGATCTTCAGACCATTTTTCATTATTCATTTTTTAATTAGTTAATCTAAAAAAAAATAAAAAAATTATACAGAACAATGTTTAAAAAAGATAAATAAACGATGACATAATTTTTTACTAATCTAAAAAATAAATAAAAAATATACAGAACAATGTTTATACAGTTAAAATTATAAAAAAATGATACACTTCATTTATACAGTTAAATGATTATACAGTTAAATGATACTAAATTTTGTTTACATTTAATATGTTTATTAATAAATGTTATTAATTCTAAAAAAGTGTTTTCGATAAATTGTAAATCTGTTAAATAAGTTTCGTCATCTTTTATATTCATTGATAATATCATGTTTTTCATAGATTGACAATTTTCATAAATACTTTCAAAAACAACCAAATATAAATTTGATAAATGAGTTGCTTGATAAATAATTGCTTGATAAAAGTTCGTCTTCATTTTAATCATATTATCGGCTACTTCACCAAATGAAATAGCTTGACAACCATATCTTACAAACGATGATATGGTTTTTAAACGAGTATGTTGTTCAACATCTAATTTTCTAATCTCGTTCCAAGCGTCCAAAAGAAGAAATGACATAATTTTTACTAATCTAAAAAATAAAAAAATTTTACAAAAATATTTTACAAAAAAAATTATTTTCCAGTGGATCCAAAACCACCCTTTCTTTCTACATCTTTAATCATTGACATTTTTACTTGTCCACAACAACACCCATCAAATTCTATTACATTTTTTTCAGCTTTAAACATTTTTACAAATCCCATTTGAGCGATGGCATCTCCACGTTTAAACACAACATTTTCTTCAGAATGATTCATCAATAAGACTTTAATTTCGTCTTTATAATCGGCATCTATTATGCCTGGAGCATTAAACACTACCACACCATGTTTAAAAGCAATACCTGATTTTGATTATATCTGTCCTACTAAATTTGAATCCATTTTATCTATATACACTCCAGTATTTACTAAAACACGTTGATGGGGTTGAAGTATAACATCCTTTGAGCTTCTCAAATCAAAACAAGCGCTTTCTTTTGTTTCATAAAAAGACCATTCATGAATATCTGTAATTTCAAGTGTTTTAAACTCTTTATTTTCCATTTTATCTATCTCACTGTCTTGTCCAAAAAAGATGATAACCTCAAGTTTTTTTTTCACTCTTTTTATATAAAATAGTAGTCATAACAACATTATCTCTATCATTAAAAACAGAATTAAAAGTGTAAAGTACAAAGTTTAAAGTTCATCGTACCACGCATTGAACTTTAGACTCTTGATTAAGGGATTAACATTTTTCTAAAAAACTTGTTTAGTACTTGTTTTTTTAATCTCTCTTTTCAACTGAAACAGTATAAAAAGAGTTCATTTCCATTTCAAAGTTCATTCACAACACAACGAACATCAAAAAATGACAGAGTTTGAAATTGTTTACTGCAATGATAACAACTATGTTAAATTTGCAGATCTAGCAGCTGCAACTTTGTGGCTCATTGAATTTAAAGAAGAAAAAAATGTGAAAGAAAAACAATATTCTACTGTTCCTCTTAAACCGTTGGCGCAATTTAACTTTAATAAAAAAGAATTGATTTACAAACAAAAAAATGAGGGTTGTGAAATCTTGTTACCATGGAGATATAGAGAAATGTGCGAACTTAACAAAACAAATTATTTGCTTAGATGCGAATTGAAATTGACTAAAGACGACAACACATTTAAAATGAACAAAGGCGAACTCACTTATAATGCGGTGTTTAAATTTAATCATAACAAAATGACCAAAAAAGTATTGGAAAGTTTGATGATGGCTATGGAAGAAGCTCAAAACAAAGCCTATAGGCAAGTAGCTTACCCTAAAACTCGCATATTAAAAACGATCGATTTTAGCAATTTTAGTATACGATTAGCCAAAGAAGAAGACGAAATTTATACTACAGAATATGCAAGACAGTTGGCTATAGAACCATCTTTTCATAATTCGTTAATTAAAAATGGCGTTTCACGAAATTTAAATCAAAATTTAAAAAGAGCTTCGCTCGAGCTTGCTGAAATTGAAACAAAAAAAACCAAAGTCGAACCAGAACCAGTACCAGAAGTACCAGAAGAAGAAGAATAATTTTTTTTTTTTAAATAAAAATTTTTGTAATTTTTTTGATTTAAAAAACCTGTTTTAATATTAAAAAACTTGTTTTTTTTAATCTCTCTATTTTCCTATATAAAGGGTGAAAAAAAATAAAACGCTAGTTCATTTGTGAAAGAGAAAATGACTAGCAAACAACTCGACGAAAGTCTTATCAAAGCTGTTCAACTTTTTTATCCAGATAATGAATTACATCCTATGTTGTTTGAATTTCACCATTTAAATAACACGTATGAAGAATGGCAAGACATTATTTTTAAATATTTAAAAAATTTTAACTTGGAATTAAACTTGGAAGAAGAAAAATTCAAGGATTTATATTATATTTTTATAGCTAAAGACTATGAAAATAGACTTGATTTGTTTGAAAAACCATCACGACGTTATATGAATTTTGTAGAACAAGCACCATCATGGAGAACAAACATGCTCGAAGTATGTCGCCTGATAAACGATGATTTTTTAAATGTAATCAAAACAAGTGTAGAAAAACAACACGAAGAATTAAAAAAACAACTAGAAGACTTTCTTAAAGTATATAAACTTTATTACAAATCAAAAAACATGGAAAAACAAACTTCGTGGAAAAGCAAACTTAAACCCACTTTAAAGTATTATTTTTTGTTTCCTTATCTATCTAACAAATGGGAATATAATCAGTTGAAGAAAAATTGTAAACTGTTAAATTACGTTGTTCCAGCTTGCATGGACCCACTACCTTGTTTTTCGTTTGACGATAAAGTTTTTCATAATGGTTATTATACCCTATACACACCCGTTCCTATTTATGAATATTTTATACAAAAAAAAGTACATCAAGAAGGAGATAAAGTGTACATTTACAAAGCCTTTGAACGTTGTAATTTTCACGAAAAAAGTTTAATAGAAATGTTTCCCACAGCTCAATGGTTTTTTTTCTTTAAGAGAAATTTTAACATTTCAAAGATTTTATACAGAAAAGAGGAGGAAGTTTATAATTATGAAAACGACAAAATAGTATCGAAACAACCTATTCATACAAACAATCATTACACCAAATATTATGTGACTGCGGAAGAAGGATTATAAACAAGACAATTTTTTTTTTATTTTTTTATTTTTTTTCCATATCAAAAAGTTGATATACAAGTTTGTTTACTTGAAATATATTATTAAAACATTCACAAGTGTCTTTTTTTAATATATAAATACATTGAATGTTATCTTTTATAAATTTAATAAAACTCGAGTATTCTTCAACATTTAATTCTGTATAATCTCGCACGTCGATATTTTCTATAAACCCATTTACAAAATCTTCTAAATAGTGTGCAAACATATATGTTTCATATTTAGGACAATGTTCGTGGATATGTTTTTTCTCATAGTTATGATGATAATGTTCTAAACATAAACTTTCGTTGTTGAAATAAGTAGGTAGTTTACACAATTTTGGAAATAATAATTTATTTAAATCGAATGTAACTATTTTTTGATCATTTATTGTAGCCAACACATCTTTTTCCATGTTTCCACCTTTATAAAATACAACATTATATTCGAGTTTTGAAAATATAGTTTTTAAATAATCCACTACGGAGCAGCAAAATATGATTTCACCGGTATATTTGAATGTGGGGTAATATTCTAATCCATGAATATTCTTTAGACAGTATAAAAATACTTTTTTATCCTTTTCTTCCATGTTTTCAAATTTTTCACATGGTATAACTTGTACGTGATAAAACTTTTTATCAGCAAGTGAACGCAAACATAACTCTCTGATACAATTTTTTCCCCACTTGTGAATCTCTTTATTGGTTATAAATTCCAAATCTAACAACCACAACTAGAAAAAAAATGCTTTTTTATTAAAAAAAGAAGCGTATTCTTTTAATAAAACGAATAAAAAAGTATAAAAAATCAAATTTTTTAAAAATATTTTTTTTTACATTTTTAATTAAAAAAAAATGAATCGCGTTGATAGCATCATTAAAAAAATTCACAACAATTGCGCAGTGTGCGCGCTCGATGAAGTATCTAAAAGATATAAATATTACGAACACAAATCTGGAAATTCTTCACCTTCATCGGATTACGTAGAAGAAGAACATTTTACAGATAAAAATTCGTTTGAATTTTTACAAAATGTACTCAAATCTAAAAGGATAACATTAAATTCTTACAGTATTGAAAAATGTTTTAAAAACAGCGAATTTAATAATTTACTCGAAAATCCTCAACTTTGTTCTGTTCATCTCAACTACTTTGATGATTTGAAAGAAACCTATGGCGAACATTATGTAATAGAACTCTATAAAACCAAACTTACTCTTTTGCTGCTAGAAAGAAAAATCAAACCACCTATGATTATAACAGAAGGCGATCAAACTGACGGTTTTGTGGATACGTTTACTTCAAAAGTAATACCTACCATTACTTCTTTGATAGAAAAACTAGATGGTGCTTTAAAAAAGAAGTCTGTTAAAAGAAACATTGAAGGAATTATAAAGGAAGGAACCGCCGATAAAAAAACTTTATTTGTTAATATATTACACGCTGTTGTAACACTATTTATTGCGAGTTTTTTTAATTTAGAAAAAGAAGAATAAAAAAAAATGGCTACTGATGATTCTTTGTCTCGTTTTTTTAAAAATTCAGAATTTAAAAATTATTTTATAGGAATATATGCTTTTGACGAACTAAGTCAAACAAAAACACATATTCATATTATTCAACAAATGAAAAAAAATGGTTCCTTTATCATTTACAACAATGAAACTACAAAAGACGCAGGTCAACATTGGAGAGTGTTGATGAAAATAGACAAGGGTCATTTTTTTTGTTTTGATAGTTTAGGTGAAGAAAGTGTATTGCAACAAATTCCAATACATTTAAGATTTAATAAATATTTGTTTGAAGCAGTAGAAGAAGTGAATAGCAATATACAAATCAACACGATTAACATTAACTACAACGAAATTGAAATTAATTCTTATATACGACAATCCAATCATTTTCCTACAGAATGGACAGCAGAAAATCGTGAATTTTATTGGTTTACCAAATTTATTTTAAAATATAGCGAAATTACTGGTAATCAAAATGTATTTTTTTCATACAATAAATTTCCTTTTCAATGGAATGATAGTAGTTTATGTGGTGCATTTGCCGCTTATTTTGTAGCTCTAGTCTTTCGCAGCGAAAATGTATTATATACAGATCAAATATATTTACCTTCGTTGTGCAGACTGTTAAACCATTATTTTTTTGAAGTAACAACGCTTCATGCCTCTTCACTAGTTCAAATAAATCTTTATTCATTTTTTCAGTTTATTAAACACGAACTCTTTCCACACCTTGATAAAACTGCTAAACAACTGTTTGAAAAAGACATGCAGTTGCATTTTTATATGAAAAAACAGGAAAATCTGGAACGTGATCTTTTGTCTATGAAAACAAAACAAATTCCTTTACATTATGATATTTACGAAAAACAATTATTAGCTCAAAATGCTGCTAAAAGATTTTTAAAAGATGCAGGATTCTTAAGAACAAATTATGAAGGTACGTGGGGTAAGTTATCCCTATTGGATATTCAAGCCATTCCAGCTGTGATGAACGAGGAAAACATTTATTACATGATGCAAAATGAAATGGATAGAATTTACGCAAACAATTATACGCGATTAAAGACTGCCAATCAATTTTTAGATGTACCTATTGATGATGTCATGACTAAAAAAGAAATAAAAAGGCAGATTGCTCTGAATTTAATATAAACAGAATCATGAAGAGAACAGCACACACGCTATTAGAAGAAATCGTAGAAGAAAAATGCTCCACGTGCAACGGATATGGTGAACTGTTTTTCGTTGTTTTAAAAGAAAAAAAAAATCAACATTTGTTAAAAAACTGCACTATCCACGTTGTAAATCAAGAAGTATGGATTTTTAATAGTGTTACCAAAAGATCTGCAAAAATACATCTTTATAAAATAAATTGTTTAACTTGCAAAGGAAAAAAAACTATTCTAATAAAACGATATAAAAAGAAACGAGAACAAGAAAAAAGAAACAATTTTTTATATGTACATATTTATTCATTAAATGAATTAATATAATATTTTACAACTTTTTTTTTTTTTTTAATATACTTCAAACACTTTATCCGGAGGCATATAAGGGTTGGCAGGTTTTGTAACAACAGGAACAGGAGGCGTTTTTGTTTTTTTGCCTTTCCACGCTTTTTTTATACTGTATAACAGCGAACCCACTTGCAATGCGTTAGTTACATTTTGAGGAGTGATAAAATCGGCTAATCCTCTTCCTCTTCTGCGTATTCTCTTTCTATGAGTTTTACGTCTTTTTGATCTCAAATATCTTTTTCGCTTAAAAACCATTTTTGTTGACAATGCTCAACACAAACTAAAAAATATTTCAAAGGAAGTTTAAAAGTTTCAAAAGGAACTTCTTCATATATAAACTCAATAATAAATTCATCGTTGAAACGTGTTACTTTAATAATTATTCCCCATAATAAGTCACTAAATAATTAGTAAAATGTTTCATTCTTTTATGTCTGCTTCTTCGAGTTGCCAAACATTAAATGTGTCTTTAATATCATCAACAAAGTCTTTATAATTCATTTCGAATGTTTTCACCATAAAAGATTCATTTCGAATGTTATCACCATAAAAAAATTCAATATGGGCTTTATTATTATCACGAGTTACTTTGATTTGTTTACTTGCATCCAAACGAAATACTAATTTAAAATCGCCTTCAACATGTTTTAAAATATCGCTAGCTTCAAACTTGGAAGCTTCTACATTCATAACTGTGTTATAAAATTCGTTTAAACAAGTTTTAAACTCCATTTTTTTTTGTTTATTTTCAAATGAATATTTTTTCTTCAAATAAATTTTTTTTATTTCAAAACAAACAAATTTATAGTACTTTTTTTAAAAAAAAACAGAAAATACACTATCAAATATTTTTTTTTATCAATATATTTTTGGTATTTTATTACCAATATAAAAAACACCGTCATATACATGAGATATGCTATATATTTTATTTATAATATCAAAATCTAATATAAATCCACCAAAAAAAGTAGATGTTTTTCTGTGTCCATTTTCTTTATCTCCGCTGATAATTTCAACAACACCGTTTTCATATTCGTACGTAAGAATATAATCGCCATAAGCACTTGTGTCTGTACGTAAATTTTTGAGCTTTTGACTCTGTTTTTCATTATCTTTCAATAACCAAAGACATTCTTTAATATTTTCTTCAACATAAACTCGAAATTTTTGCACAAAACATTTGTCACAATATTTTTTAATGTGACTTTTTCTTTTGACGTGTTTACACACTGTTGAATTCATTCTTTTTTGTAAATGAACGTTTTACAGAGTTGAGCTTTTTTATACATGTTTTTTAATCCGATTAAAACATAGTTTTAATTACATCACCAAGTACGGGTATATTTCCGAATAGGTTACCAATGATACCTTTACCGCGTTTTCTAAGTATACGCTTTCGTCCTTTACCGATTAAAGAATGATAAGGTCTAGGATTAGGTTTCGATTTTCGATGAACGAAAATATATCTTCTAGCATTTCTATGTCCTCTATGTCTTCTATGTCTCATTTTTTTTAATAAATATTTCTGTGTTTATCGCGATCCACTTTTGTTAAAACAAAACGATATATCGGTTTTCCTACTCGATTCATTTCGCGATTTTGTTTATTATTTATATACTTGCTTTTTGTTTTTCGATAACACATCAGTGCTTTTCTACAATATTGACGCTTTATTTTTTTTAAATTTTTCTTAACTCTTCTACGTCTTAGAGTTCTTAGTTCTGTATTATTGGGATCAGTTAACTCGTTTTCATCAAAAGAGGTCCTATCAAAAAATTCAAAAAAAGCATCCCTATGAAAAGGCCATTTTCCATCTACTGTATATTTGGGTAATTTAGATGTATATTTAGGTCTCAAATTGCTTTTATAAGAAGGTGTTGAAAACAAATTCCGTCTTACAATCATACGGGAAAAATCAATATCATCTGCAGCCATTTTTGTCTTTAACTTTTTTTTTAACTTTAACTTTTTTTTTTTTTGACTTTAACTTTTTTTTGACTTTAACTTTTTTTTTTTGACTTTAACTTTTTTTGACTTGTATTTTTTTTATATCTTTTTTTTTTTTTTACAATATAAAAAACATAGTGTCACCCTGACACAACCTTACTTATTCTGTCTTTACTTTATCTTAGTAGGCCTACTTACTTGTGTTTTTTTCTTACAGTCTTTATTTTTTTTTTATACGGCCGTATTTTTTCTTACTTACTTAACCTTACTTAGTCCTTACTTAACTTACTTACTCCTGACTTAGTCCTTAGCCTGCTTACTCACACACTCGTTCTCACATCACTAATTCTTTCGAGTTAGTGTTTTCACTCGACACACTCACTAATTCTTTCGAGTTAGTGTTTTCACATTGAACTTTCTATACTTTCTAGACACACTCACTAATTCTTTCGAGTTAGTGTTTTCACATTGAACTTTCTATACTTTCTAGACGCACTCACTAATTCTTTCGAGTTAGTGTTTTCACTAATTCTTTCGAGTTAGTGTTTTCACATTAAACTTTCTATACTTTCTAGACGCACTCACTAATTCTTTCGAGTTAGTGTTTTCACATTGAACTTTCTATACTTTCTACTACCCTCAACGAGAATCGAACCCACGACGGTCTAATGGCATGGCGTTTGAAACATAGTGCGGCGAGCGAATGCACTATGCTACGTCGACGTATTGGTTCATAAAGTTTTGAATTTATTTAACATGTTGTTTTAACACTTATCACAGAGTTTTTTTCTTCGTAGAGTTTTTAAAAAGTTGTTTACTCCGTATTTTAATCTCTTTAATCTTGTTCATAAAAGCGCTAACAAAAGTTTCTAAATTTAACTAGCATGACACAGCATTTTCTTTTCATCGCATAAAGTTGCATCACTTTAGCTATTATTTCGCGTTAATCTGTAGAGATTAAATTTTATACATAAAAAGCGTGTTTTTTGTTAACAAAATCAAAAATGACAAAAACATTAACGAAACGTTGTATTAAAAAAACAAAATATTTATTTAACGATGAAGTCGTTGGTAAAGAAATTGATTTTAAAGAAAATGAAATCGAAATTGTTAGCGAAGAAGAAGAACCAGAAATTATTCTCATAGAAGACGATCCTGTATTGGATTTCGATATTTATATCCAAGACACTGACAAAATTGATTTTGTTATTAAAAATAACGAGTCAAAAAAAATAGAAGCGACAAAAGAAACACCAGAAGAAGCACCATTGGAATTCACAGAAGCGCCATTAGTATCGTCAGAAATAAATAATAACACACAAGAAATTCAATCAGACAACAAAATAAAAGTTTGTTTTTAATATATCTTTTTTACACTTTTTCATTATTTCTTTTTACACACATACAAGGTTTTTATATATATTTTTTAGAAAAAACAAAGCAAGTCGTATAAACGTCGCAATGCTAAAAGAAAATTAAATTATTTAATAAAAAGAAATCTATATAATTTGTAAATACTTTTATAAATATATTATTTATTTTTTCGTCGTATATTTGCTTCTTTTAATTGATGTTTAATATCGACATAGGATTCGGCAGTATGAACCCAGCGTTTTATTCTTTTGCCAACTCTTCCAAGTTTACGATTTGTTTTATTATCTTTATATCTGTTATTTGTTCTTCGTAAACACGATAATATTCTTTTACAATTGCTTGGTAAATACTGATTTTCAGTCTGTGTCGATGTTGAACTTTGTTTTCTACTTGTTTGTGTTTGAACTGCTTTTTTTGTTCTAGGAACTGTTGTTTTTGTACGTGCCATATTGACAGTGTTTAATGATCTAGGAGTATACCTTATTTTAGGCATTTTATAAAAAAAATGATATTTATAACTATTTATAATTATTACAATAAAATAAAGAGTATTTATTTCTAAATAAACCTATTTTTTTTAGTTTTAATAATGAGATATATTACTATCAATAATTTAAAATATGAAGTGTTTAGCGATAGTGAAAAAGATCAATTTTTCATTATTCAAAATGGAAAAAAAAAACCCATTGCACTAGTATTTCCATATAACGCAAAAAGAGGTAATTGTTTTTATGGTTTTTTTTCATTTTTATAAGAAAAATTATTATTTTTTAAAATACTATTTTTTTTATAGAAAAAGAAATGCAAAAACTTAGAGAGTTTAGAAACTTTGTCAGTCAAAATTTTGTAGATCATACAAGATTTTCTCGCACTCGTCGTAAGTTTTTTTTAACTTTACTATTTTTTCTTATTAAAAAAATTCATTTTTTAAAAAATATTTTCTTTTTTTTAGATAATCCCTATCCACGTTCACCACCATCACCATCACTACTATCGCCACTATCACCACTATCACCACCACAATCACCACCAGAACCCAATAGGGAAGTGGGTCCTTCACACTGGGACTACTCTCCTCGTAAGTTGAACTTGATCTTTTTTTATTTTATTAAAAAAATATAAATATTTTTTTTTAATATCCCCTTTGTCTGTTTTTTTAGAGAGTCCAGATCCTGAATATACAGAAAGCGAAATTATATAAAGCTTTTGTATATATTTTTTTATAGAAAAAAATTTTTTTTAGTTGTTATTACTATTTTGTTATTACTATTTTGTTATTACTATTATATATACATTACTATTTTTTTTGTTATTACTATTTTAATATTACTATTTTATATATACTAGAATAAATAAAAAATGATTAAAGAAATAATAAATCACACCTCAAAGCAACTCCATCTTGAATGGAAACATTTGGCGTTTTTGTTAAATTTAAAAAGAACTGAAATTAGAAAAATTAATAAAAATTATATAAAAACATTCGATAAATTAAAAAACGTTTTAACTACATTTATACTAAATCAACCAAACAAAAAGTTGGCGATAAAGCATTTATATTTTATTTTATCAACATGGGAAGACGAAAAACTTTTATATAATATTCAGCAATGTAAATTATTTATAATGAATTATTTGTATTAATTTTTTTTATATTTTTTTTAGCAAATAAAATAATGAATTATACACAATTAAAACTAAAAATAGCAGCACAATTGCAACCATGGCAAATGTCAGAACGTTGGCAAACTTTAGCAGCTTATCTTGGTTATGAAAAGCGAGAAATAGAATGTATACAACACGATTACCCCAACAGTAATGAAAGAATGATGAGACTTTTAAACTTGATTTATCAAAGAAAAGGTACCGAACTCGAAGCAGCTCGCGCTATATATCAAGCTTTATGGGAATGGACTATCGATAATACAACATATGAAATTAATAATACACTTTTAGATCATATAAAAAAAACTATGGAAATTGTACAAAATTTTATAATGCAATAATTTTTTTTAGTATTTAATTATACACTTTTAGGTTATTTCAGTATTTCAGTATTGTAAAATATTGTAAATTTTTGTAATTAATTTGTAATTTTTTTATTTTTTAGCAACCTAATATATTAAAATAATGAAACAATATAACGAACATCGTTATATCAAAAACTGTGGATGGTAAGCCTATACACTATTTTTTCTTTTTTATACATTTTTTTATATTTTATTTTTTATATTTTATTTTTCTTTTAGTTATGGAGAAAATAATGAGGGTACTATATGCTACGAGTTATTATTGACAAAAGAAGAAGAACAAGATTTGGAAGAACTTATGGAAATGGAAGAATTAACAGAGGAAGATTATGAAAAATATTTAGTTCAATTAGTACAAGAAATGGAAGAAGAATCAGATAATATTGAAGAACTTAAATTACAAATGTTGGAAGAAGAAATGGAAAAAGAAGTGGAAGAAATAGAAAAAGAAATGCATGAAATCTTAGATGAAATGGATTGGGAACAATACGTTATAGACATTATTAATAAAATGGACAACTTACCAGAGCTTTATTTATAATTTTTTATTTATAAATATATCTTTTTTTAGTCAAATAAAATAATTAGAAAAACTTAATAAATAACAATCATCACTTTTTAAATAATAAACTCGACAACAAGAACACCATGGTTTGAAAGAACATGGGTTTGAAATCGCTTTTCATCATAAACTTTTTATCGTATTGCAACATAAGACGAACTGTTGTAATAAAATGAGATCACTTTATTTTGTAATTTTTTTTCATCGTATTGCATCATAAGACGAACTGTTGTAATAAAATGAGATCACTTTATTTTGTAATTTTTTTTCATCGTATTGCATCATAAGACGAACTGTTGTAATAAAATGAGATCACTTTATTTTGTAATTTTTTTTCATCGTATTGCATCATAAGACGAACTGTTGTAATAAAATGAGATCACTTTATTTTGTAATTTTTTTTCTTTTTTTTTTAGACAACTAAAAAAAATGAATAATAATGATGATTATGAAGATATGTTTCCTGGGTTTGGTGATTATTTAAACGAAGAAGAAAAAGAAATAGAAAATATAACTTTTAACAATATATTTGAAGAAGAAGAAGAAGTTATCGAAGAAAACCTTATTTATATTTTTATTCTTTTATATGTTTTATTGAGCAATTTTGTTTATTTATTAATTCTTTTATGTTAAAAAAGACGTATATTTTTTTTATATTTTTTTATATAAATAAATGTTTTTTTTCAGCAACTAATAAAAAAAATGTCAGCCAACATATATCCTTGCTGTTTTTGCGACAAAGAATTTAGTGCAAAAGAACTTTTACAGCATCAAGCAGATTGTTCTACAGAACAATACTCCCACGAATGTTTCACCTGTAAAAAAAAGGTACAAGATTTGTTAAACCACGAATGTGATTATGAATTTCTAGATATACAAAAAATATGTTTTTTTTGTAATACCAAAATCGATGATCAAGATTATTATGAGCACTCTGTCATCTGCTTTCAATATTATAAAGAGCAACAAAATCGTTATTTGAACCAAGTCGTTCAAGACGAAAAGAAAAATTTAAATTATTTGAATCTTTCTATGAATCAAATCATGATTAAAATGAAGAGTCTTCAAGAAAAAGAAATTAAAAATCTAAAAGAAGAAAACGACAAACTTCAACAAACTCTAGCAAAAACGAACCAAGAAATGGCAGAATTAAAAAGTCTCTGTTATGACAACATGTTGGTTTTAGCAAATCAACAAGATACAGAACATCTCAAACAAGAAATAACAAAACTTTATCATATTGCAGAAGAAAATAGCACAGAGTTCTTAGCTTTAAAAAATTCCATTCAACAACCTAAAGAAGTCAAGGTAATTCAACACGTTTTTAAAGACACGCAATTGATCAAACTCGATCAAATGAATCTCAGACTGTTATCAGATGAAACATTTTATTCAGAACCCATTTACACATCAGAAGGATACCGTTATCGAATAAAAGTATATACACGAAGTACCGTCATCAACAATCTAGCCATTTACTTTCAATTGTTAAGAGGTGACTTGGACGATGGTTTACAATGGCCTTTTACCAAAAATGTTAATATCACCTTGAGAAATAAAGAACAATTTTTTACTCGTACTACTACCAACAATAATTATCTTCAACTTTTAGACGACAGTTCATTTGATAAACCTACCACTGAATATAATGTGGCTGTTGGTTATAAGAATTTTATTTCACACGAAGAACTAAAACCATTTATTATTAACAATAA
This sequence comes from Hydra vulgaris, assembly GCF_038396675.1. Classification (NCBI taxonomy): domain Eukaryota; kingdom Metazoa; phylum Cnidaria; class Hydrozoa; order Anthoathecata; family Hydridae; genus Hydra; species Hydra vulgaris. Next base: position 13,305,589 of record NC_088933.1, read on the forward strand.
TTTATTTATTACGATTAGTATACAATAACATATTTTATGTAAAAAAATGTATTTATCCTATTTTTTAAAATGTTTTTTTGTACTTTATCTAACATTATTAACCCTTATTTTTTTTTTAGATTAACTAATAAAAAAAATGAATACAATTGATATATTCAGAGAAATTAGTTTGGAACTAACAACCAACAACGTGCAATCTATCAAATTCTTACTCAGAATACCGTTAGGAATCAAACAAACTTTAAAAAATGGTTTGGATATGATAGAATACTTTAAAGATAATACTATTCAAAGTGAACATGGTCATCTTTACGAATCATTAGAAAGTAAATTGGAATATCTACTTGTATTATGTAAAACAATTCATCGAAATGATATTTTCAACAAATACAAAAATAAAATACCACGTCTTCCTAGTTACGAAGAATGCGTTGTTAATAATCCACCTGTATATGCATATCCAAGTGCAGTTGTAGAAGCAAAACAACAAGAACTATTTCATTTATATAATCCAAAACCAGCTAAAGCACCTGAATGTGCACAAGAATTCATTTAACTCTTTTTTTTTTTAGGAAAAAAAATTTTTTTTACTTGTATAACTCAAATTTGTAAATTTTTTTTACTTGTATTAACTCCATTTGTAAACTTTTTTTTTTTTTAGACAACTAATTAAAAATAATGGGAAGCAACTGGGGAAATATTAGAAGTATACTTTATAAAGAAGAAGCTACACTTCGTCACTTTTTACAAAGACTTCATCGTCAAATGGGACGAGAAAAAAAGTTTATAGAAATAGACAAAGAAACAAGAAAAGCTAGTCATTATTTAGAAAACATTTTTTCTTATATTAAAAACTTTGAACAACAAACACTCATCTGGTTTAGTCCAGAAGAACGTCATTTTTCTTATTATCAATTTATTTTCGACAGTTTTAGTTTGAATCACTTTAACAGATTTACCCGTGAAATTCAATCACAACTTAGCTTGAAAGATTTGTGCAAAAGAACTTTGGCTTATCGACGAATTTATTTAGAATTTCAAGAGTTGCAAAAGAAAATTATTTCTTTATTTGATAAAACCAAACTACCACATAGCAAATGGAAAAATAAAGATAATATTCGTTTGTTATTTTACAGCTTTCATTCCATCGTTGATTTTGAATTTGATTCCTATTTTAATATTTTTAATAATCGTTTATTATTTTTTAATCTTCAAAGAGAATATCTTTACAAATTATTTCATATACTTTTCACAGAAATATCCTATTTTGCTGATCCAAATAAACAACTGGAAATACATTTAATACGAAAATTATATCGTTTAATCATGGAATATATAAATTGGTCACAACAACAATATTTTTATACTATTGAACCTTGTTTTATTCATTTTCAAATTGTAAAACACTATTTTTAATTTTTTTTAATTTTTTTTAGTTAACTAATAAAAAAAATGCAAAGAAGTAAGCACTTTTATGAATACGACATTATCCACATTGTGAGTTGGTTTACATCCGAAACAAAAAATAACATGGATGTAGACTTGAAAACGTTAAAAGATTTGTGTAAAAGAAAATTGGCATATAGAAGAATTAAAATCGAATTTGAATTATTAAAAGAACAGCTTGGAAATTTATATTTTTATTATGATGAAAACAAATCTTTTTATATTTGTGACTTTTCTTATGATTACGACATTAGTTTTTTATTCAATCATAATTTATTTTATTGGAAACAAAGAAAAATTTTAGCTTCTTTATACGAAATGTTTAGATCGCACTATAATAATCGTTATATTAAAAATGAACAACTTGATTTTTTTTATAATTGTATTAGAAAATACATTCAATGGGCAATAGATCAATATTATTATATTCGTGAAAATAATTTTGTACATTATAATGATAACATTTTATATTTATAGACAAACTAATAAAAAAAATGAAATATGGTTACAGCAAAAGAAAGCCAAACAAAAAAGTGAAAAAACAAATGAAAAGTATATTTTTTTTTCTGTATTTATTTTTATCATTAAAATTTTTTATTAATTCTTTTTTTTTTGTTTTTACAGACATGTATGCCTACTATTTCAAAATGCAAAAGCATTCTTTAAAACATTCAAATCGATTAAACAAACGTTACTTTTGTGTGAAGAAATGCGGGTTATGTCAATCATGTGTACTAAATAAATAACCTTTGTATTTTTTATTTTTAGAATATATATTTTTTCGCATTTTTTTATGTTTTTTTTTATGCTCTTTTTTATTTTTTATTTTTTATTTTTTTATATTACTTTATACTAACATTTTTTCTTTTTTTAGCTATAAATAAAAAAATGAATATTAATAATGAGACTGAAAACTGGGAAGAAGAACTCGATGCTTCACCTTACGAATTTAAACAACCTGAATTGAAATTAAAAAGACCGTTAAAAGGACTGTCATTCGAAAAGTGTTTAGAATTGGAATTGGAAAATATAAACATTAAAAAAAAAATATCTATAAACGAATACATAAAAAAAAATTTTTCTATACGCAAATTATAATCTTTTTTTTATTGTAATTTTTTTTTGTAAAACTATTTTCTATAAATAAATTTTTTTTTAGCTAACTAATACAATGTGTGGAAATCGCAATTGTACTGTCAAAAACACAATCCAATTAACTGGTGAAGAACTGGTATTTGTCTTGATGTCTGCAGAAAAATATAAAAAAACATTTTTTGAAGAACTCGACATTTATAATCACTATGTCACCATTGGAAAACAATATCATCCAAACATAACATTTGAAAACTTTGTCAAAGAAAAATATCCTATTTTCAGAGAAGCAAAAAAATCGATATTGTAACATTTTTTATTTGTAACAGTTTTTTTAAAATAAATAATTTTTTTGTCACCTGATCTTTTTTTTTTGCGCGCATGCGCCACCTTTTTTTTTTGACACCGGGAAATTTTCATCACTTTCATTCGACACTCTTTTACCTCGGTTTTAACATTTTATTTCAACTTTTTTTACACGGAACTCGGTTTGATGACGTTGACACTGAACTCTTACAAGAATTGTAACTTACGTTATCATCAGACAATACATCATACAATTAATATATACATACTAACTAAATTTCTTAATTTACTAATCAGGGTTGCCACAATAATCTTAAAAGTTTTTCCCCGAATATTCCCTAAGTAAAGTACATTCTTCCCTGAGTTTAGTTTCTTAAATTCCCTGAGTTTTCCCTGTCTTTTCTATATTCTTTCCGGTTCATCAATGAGATTATTATTTTCTCATTCAAACACAATCTTTATATTTAACAAACTAAAACTTTTACAACACATGCACCTTGCAAACTTATAATTATATTTATTAGCAAAACATTTTTGAAAAAAAAAATTATTGTGCATAATTTAAAAAAAATTATTTTCCCTGAGTTTTTCCTGAATTTTATAAAAATTTGAAAAATCCTTAAGTTGTCCAGGTTTTCCCTGGGATTCATGCTATTTCCAAGTATTTCAGGTTGAGTGGCAACCCTGACCAATTCATTTATACTTATAACTATTATCTGCAATAACTTACTTTATAATTACTCATCAACACAAAACATTTTGAACATTCTATGTAAATTTCGCTAAATGTTGGGTAACATTTATATAGAAAAAATTAGCAATGAATATATCATTATTCATAAATAACAATTATAAGGTTATGACTTGTTTTTCGCAGAAGTTATCTGCATGATGTACAACATCGTTTATATTTCCAGTGAAACATTCTTGCTTATAATGTAATTTAAATAAAATAATAAAGTTAAAATAAAAGAACTTATTAACTTCAAATTTTTATTCTATTCAAATATTTACACTATTAACTATCAAATTTTTTTTTTTACTTTACTAGTTAAAGCATAACAAATATAATGGCTATGTAATTTATTAAGTATAGTAATGTAAAAACAAAATAAAATAAAAAAAAACTGGAATAAGTGCAAATCGTGCAAAACTTCGTTTTCTCGGACAAATGTATTGATTTAGTCCATTAAAAAATTAGCTCTGCATGACATTTGAAGTAAACCACAATAAAATAAAAGTGTACGCTAGTAAAACCTAAAAAATAATCTCAAATCATTTTGCCAGCATCTTCGTCGGAATACATTTTCAAACTTTTTTGATGAAAATGGCCAACGTATGCCCTAACATTTCCTTTTGTTTAAAAAAAAAAATGCAATAGGACCAAGTTGGTTTTTATTTATTTAAATTTAGGTTTATTACTTATACCAACCAGTCGTATTATATCAACAAATATTGATTCTTATCAACTTTAAAAGATCACCAATCTTCAACCTAAAATCGTAAAAGTATGATGGAAATAAAGATTTGTATACATCATTAGCTGGCTTTTTATGTTAAGAGTAGTATTACACTTTAATCTCTTTCCAAATGCCGTAGAAACTCTTCAAATGCCGTAGTCATTGACAAAATTTACTTTGGTTAGCACTATATAGTTGTTCCTCAAAGTATAGCTGTAGGTTAAAATATTACTTTCTTAGTAACAATAGTTATTTTATATTAAAAAATTTTTTTTAAATATTAATTACTACTTTTTTAAATGGGTTGCAGTAGTTATTTAAATGGTTTGATGCCTTGCCATAAACACAACTTAAAAGATATCTGTAGTAAATAGGCACATCATCTCCAAGTGTCTCTAAGGGAACAAAGAGTGTCTCCAAGAAAACGTCTTCCATTAGACAATATAACTAACGCCGTTTTACTATCCGTTCAAAACAGTCGTAAATAATAAAACTGTTACTTTTGTTACTTATTATTACTATTGGAGAAGTGGTAGCAGAAAGTTTCGGAGAAGTGGTAGCAGAAAGTTTTAATCACTCAAGTTTTAATCACAAGTTTTAAACCATCTTTTAAAACTTTAAATTAAATACTTCAAACAAAATAAATTTATAAAACCAATAAATAACTCACCGTATTAGTTCTCTATGATAAATAATTAAGCAGAACATAAGTTATGGGTCTTTATCCAAAATAGGGATTAAATTACATTCAAATACATATTTAAAAACGGTTTCTGTGTTTTATGCATGTTACAACGGTGCGTTAGTGTAGGTGCGGAGAGCATAAAATAAAATTTTTGGCAGACTCTAAAATTGCAAACAGGATGCATAACAGCTCTGAAATAATTAACTCCTCATTTAATGAAGATATACAAGTAATACACATGAAAGTTTTAAATTAAGTTAAATATCTAATATTTTCTTTTTCAGATATCGGGTCACAAATAAAAAATTTAAATGTCACGCCATACTTAACTTAAAAAGTCGCATGATAACTATATCTTAAACTGTCATGCCGAACTTAACATCTAAAAATTGCGCGACAACTTTAATTTGCGTGAATTTATGTCGCTTGAAAAGTCGGACTCCGTTGCATTGCAGTTTTATTACGCAAATCGGCGTGACATTTTTTCTAGTGTATACAGCTCTACGTAAATCATTTCTACGTTTCAAAGATAGGTGTTTGTTTAATATAGACAAATTACCGAGTTTTTTTAGAAAAAAATAGTTTACTGTTATATTTTTATGTTTGTATCTTTAATATACTTTCATGCTTGACGTTAAAAGAAGAAAGTCCTCAAAGATTAGAATCTGCCGACAGAATTATGTAAAAATTTTAATTTTTTTTTTTTTTTAGATTATTCACCTCCCCAAGGCCCGAGGGGGGCCACTACAGTCGAGGAGGCTACTCATTTTTTTGTGTTTTTTTTTTTTTTAGTTGTTATTCGTGGTGCAACCTTCTCTCAACTCTTTAACTCCGAAACACGAACATTGCCGAGCAAGGCCGCTGCGCAGAGAAACTAAGTTGAGCGCGGTACTTCCAGGGACGTGGTGGGAGTCGAACTCCGAACCTCTCGCTTACAAAGCGAGCGCTCTTACCACTACACGACTACCGCATGCCAACTAGCCGACTATTTTCCTGAATAGATTGGCTTTAATTTGAAAATTGCTTTTGCTAGAGGTAAGGGTGTCAGGGGTCAGTTTTAATGGGGTGTCTCTCGCACTCCACCTAAAATCGCAGCTGGTTGAACAATTCACTTGTAGTCAAAACGTTGCAATAAGTTATTGTCAAGATAAAAATCACAAAGATAATTTATTTTATTTTTTAATTAAAATAATTTAGTTGCTAATGATCAGTAACAACATCAGTTTTTACCATATCTAATAACATCCGTCCAACAACATCTGAAACTTCATTGGTGTCTAATAACATCTGTGCAAAATTTAAATAGATTTTACAGATGTAGCTACATCTTTTAAACAATCAAAGTGTAATAACCTCTTATATTTGAATCATTTTATAAGATTAAATTGAATTACGTTTTGTAATTTTGTATAAAAACATGTATTTTTATTTTGAAAATATATTTGATTATTTTATTTTGTTATTTTTACGAGACTATAGATGTATATTAGCTAAAATAATTAGATAAAAAAAAAATGCTAATTAGATATAAATACGAAAAAAACAATGTATTTTTTACCTGATGATTGCTAAACGCATGAAACTTTTAGTAGTAAAAATCATGAAGTTATTTTTTTAATCTCGTCAAAAAATCAATTATATATATATATACACACACACACATATATATATATATATATATATATATATATATATATATATATATATACATTTATATATATATATATATATATATATATATATATATATATATATATATATACATTTATATATATATATATATATATATATATATATATATATATATATATATATATATATATATATAGTATATATATATATATATATATATAAATATATATATATATATATATATATATATATATATATATATATATATATATATATATATATATATATATATATATATATATATATATATATATATATATATATATTTGGGCTGGTACTGAGTAATTTTTTTTTGTTCGATTAATCGTCTAAAATTTTAATCGAGTAATTTCGATTAATTCTGAAGTCGACAGAATAACCTGCTTTTCACCACTGGTGAGGTGAAGTTGTTATCGGTAAACGTTAACTAACTACAGTATTCACAAACGTTAACAAACAAGACACTTAATGCCTGCTATACTGTATTCAGTTTAATTGACAAGTACAAGTAGGCATCACTTTAGCCAGTCACGTAAACAAACGAGGACGTTAACGTTTTCTGGAAGTAGACAAGATCGCAGTTTGTTGACAATGTTCCCTGACGAACTAAACAGTCTTTCACAAGGAACAGAAGTGGCAGGTACACACAGAACTGTCTGCGCAAAACTGCTCAGGTTAGGGTAACGATGCCTGTTCAGTTGCCACCACATGAGGTGATTCTCAGTTTCTGGAATTACACCTTCTTCTTGATATCGTGTAAGCTCAGCCAGTAAGCCATGTACTGTTTGTGATTCATCTGATGAGGATTGTCATTCCGAGTCGCTGACCAACAGAGTAAGTTTCAGTTTCTTACGCACAGGTTCTGATGCCTCGCCAGTGCTGGTAGTAGTTTCACGTTCAGCTCTCTGTCTTTGGTTACAGTACACCCGAAATGCATTAGAAAGTATTGTCCAAACTGCTTCACGTTTCTCTCTTGAGAGACAGCCGAGTTTCTTGTAACGTGGGTCTAATGCCACAGCCATTTGCAACGTTGGCAATGCATCAATGTTTTCAATGCGACCTGAGAAGTCATTTAGTGTTGCAGATTTGAAACGTGCTATATACCCTGGATCGTCATCATTAACCCGCAGAAGTCTGCGCAAAAATGCTTCTAACGGAAGTACAGCCGAACATGTAGCATACTGTTCACTACCAATATACTCAGTAGCATCTGCAAGTGGACCCAATACCGAGACAAATTTTGACATTTTCTCCCAGTCCAACTCCCTTAGATTATCTCCAGTGTAATTCTCGGGATGGTCAATATGATACTGCTTAATGGCATCTTTCACTTCCAGCAATCTGGCTAACATTAGGTAGGTACTGTTCCACCGCGTAGCTACATCCTGCTGCAATTTGTGAAACTTCACATCGTCAGACCTGTTAGAGGTACTGGCTTGGCTGGTCTTTAGCTCTGATGTATTCCTTGAACTGCGCTTAAAATGTCCAACTAGGTGTCGACATTTAGCCAGAATAGGAGATGAATCAGCTGCTTTCAAACCTGCTAGTATGCTCAGTTGAAGACAGTGTGCAATACACGGTGTATGGCTGTAATCCGTCCGTCCTATAGCAGCAACCATATTTCGTGCACTGTCCGCTACGATACAGCTAATTTTTTCAGCAATGTTCCACGTTGCGGCAAACTCTTCATAGAAACTGGCAACATTATCAGCAGTGTGCCTTTCTTCAACATTTATGCAAGCTAAAGCGACAGACGTCAGTTTCCACTCAGAATCAATCCAATGACCTGTTATCCCACAGTACGATTCATTGTTGGTGGAGGTCCAAAAGTCAGTAGTTAGAGCAATACTATGAATGCATTCTAGAGCTTTCTTGTGCTCATTCAACTTCTCATTGTACATCTCTCCAATGACAGTGTCGATTGTACGGCGACTGGGCAAAGTATAAGTCTGGTTTTGAAGGGCAATAAGAAGCACCGCCTCTAGTCCAGCATCTTCTGCAATTGCTGTTGGACGTCCAGAACTGGCAATCCAATGAGCTATTGCCACCTTCAGGTCGGCTGAGACCTTTTCACTGACAGGCTTGTTTGACTAACACGTAAATAAATTGGTGATTGATTTTATCTGAGGGGTCATCTTACGTTCACTGTCGACAACCTGTTGATATTTCAGAGGATGCTTGTGCTGATAAGTCAGCGATGTGTTTGAGCCACGGAAAGCAAACTGTTTATTGCAGTGAACGCAGTATATTTTGTCACCTTCGTCTACTTTACTATCAGCATTCAACTTGAAAACAAAATGCTTGCTTAACTTTCCGGTTAAATGTTTGACAGAAACGTTGCTTTCATTAGTTGCCGCAGCCATATTTGCAAAACAAACTTTGTTTACTTTAGAAACGGATATAGAAATGTAAGATAATGTTCCCAGGTCAGTAAGTATTTTAAAATATGACAACATTTTTAGTCGAGATTTTCAAGATACGCGCTTTCAAAATTAATTTTATATTTATCGAATTCTATTGAAAAATTCTAAATTTAATACTCTTTTTCGTCATGGCTAATGACTTTGAAACAATTGATTTTAAAAAGTTCCGTTTAGACGTTTTTAAAACTTTTAAAACTGAAAATAACTTCTTTGCGAATGATTTATATGAAAAGGATATATTTTTTTAATAAATTTTTATGCTTAACATTTATCAAATTAACAGATATCAAAATATATTGTTCATGCTAAAATTTAAATTAGGCCAAGTACCATACCACTTCACAAATAATTCACAAAGAAATTTTAATCGATTAAAGAAATTATAATCGATTAAATAAATTAGCGATTAATCAATAAATTAATCGTTAATTTCCGCAGCCCTAATACATACATACATATATATATATATATATATATATATATATATATATATATATATATATATATATATATATATATATATATATATATATATATATATATATATATATATATATATATATGTATGTATTAGGGCTGCGGAAATTAACGATTAATTTATTGATTAATCGCTAATTTATTTAATCGATTATAATTTCTTTAATCGATTAAAATTTCTTTGTGAATTATTTGTGAAGTGGTATGGTACTTGGCCTAATTTAAATTTTAGCATGAACAATATATTTTGATATCTGTTAATTTGATAAATGTTAAGCATAAAAATTTATTAAAAAAATATATCCTTTTCATATAAATCATTCGCAAAGAAGTTATTTTCAGTTTTAAAAGTTTTAAAAACGTCTAAACGGAACTTTTTAAAATCAATTGTTTCAAAGTCATTAGCCATGACGAAAAAGAGTATTAAATTTAGAATTTTTCAATAGAATTCGATAAATATAAAATTAATTTTGAAAGCGCGTATCTTGAAAATCTCGACTAAAAATGTTGTCATATTTTAAAATACTTACTGACCTGGGAACATTATCTTACATTTCTATATCCGTTTCTAAAGTAAACAAAGTTTGTTTTGCAAATATGGCTGCGGCAACTAATGAAAGCAACGTTTCTGTCAAACATTTAACCGGAAAGTTAAGCAAGCATTTTGTTTTCAAGTTGAATGCTGATAGTAAAGTAGACGAAGGTGACAAAATATACTGCGTTCACTGCAATAAACAGTTTGCTTTCCGTGGCTCAAACACATCGCTGACTTATCAGCACAAGCATCCTCTGAAATATCAACAGGTTGTCGACAGTGAACGTAAGATGACCCCTCAGATAAAATCAATCACCAATTTATTTACGTGTTAGTCAAACAAGCCTGTCAGTGAAAAGGTCTCAGCCGACCTGAAGGTGGCAATAGCTCATTGGATTGCCAGTTCTGGACGTCCAACAGCAATTGCAGAAGATGCTGGACTAGAGGCGGTGCTTCTTATTGCCCTTCAAAACCAGACTTATACTTTGCCCAGTCGCCGTACAATCGACACTGTCATTGGAGAGATGTACAATGAGAAGTTGAATGAGCACAAGAAAGCTCTAGAATGCATTCATAGTATTGCTCTAACTACTGACTTTTGGACCTCCACCAACAATGAATCGTACTGTGGGATAACAGGTCATTGGATTGATTCTGAGTGGAAACTGACGTCTGTCGCTTTAGCTTGCATAAATGTTGAAGAAAGGCACACTGCTGATAATGTTGCCAGTTTCTATGAAGAGTTTGCCGCAACGTGGAACATTGCTGAAAAAATTAGCTGTATCGTAGCGGACAGTGCACGAAATATGGTTGCTGCTATAGGACGGACGGATTACAGCCATACACCGTGTATTGCACACTGTCTTCAACTGAGCATACTAGCAGGTTTGAAAGCAGCTGATTCATCTCCTATTCTGGCTAAATGTCGACACCTAGTTGGACATTTTAAGCGCAGTTCAAGGAATACATCAGAGCTAAAGACCAGCCAAGCCAGTACCTCTAACAGGTCTGACGATGTGAAGTTTCACAAATTGCAGCAGGATGTAGCTACGCGGTGGAACAGTACCTACCTAATGTTAGCCAGATTGCTGGAAGTGAAAGATGCCATTAAGCAGTATCATATTGACCATCCCGAGAATTACACTGGAGATAATCTAAGGGAGTTGGACTGGGAGAAAATGTCAAAATTTGTCTCGGTATTGGGTCCACTTGCAGATGCTACTGAGTATATTGGTAGTGAACAGTATGCTACATGTTCGGCTGTACTTCCGTTAGAAGCATTTTTGCGCAGACTTCTGCGGGTTAATGATGACGATCCAGGGTATATAGCACGTTTCAAATCTGCAACACTAAATGACTTCTCAGGTCGCATTGAAAACATTGATGCATTGCCAACGTTGCAAATGGCTGTGGCATTAGACCCACGTTACAAGAAACTCGGCTGTCTCTCAAGAGAGAAACGTGAAGCAGTTTGGACAATACTTTCTAATGCATTTCGGGTGTACTGTAACCAAAGACAGAGAGCTGAACGTGAAACTACTACCAGCACTGGCGAGGCATCAGAACCTGTGCGTAAGAAACTGAAACTTACTCTGTTGGTCAGCGACTCGGAATGACAATCCTCATCAGATGAATCACAAACAGTACATGGCTTACTGGCTGAGCTTACACGATATCAAGAAGAAGGTGTAATTCCAGAAACTGAGAATCACCTCATGTGGTGGCAACTGAACAGGCATCGTTACCCTAACCTGAGCAGTTTTGCGCAGACAGTTCTGTGTGTACCTGCCACTTCTGTTCCTTGTGAAAGACTGTTTAGTTCGTCAGGGAACATTGTCAACAAACTGCGATCTTGTCTACTTCCAGAAAACGTTAACGTCCTCGTTTGTTTACGTGACTGGCTAAAGTGATGCCTACTTGTACTTGTCAATTAAACTGAATACAGTATAGCAGGCATTAAGTGTCTTGTTTGTTAACGTTTGTGAATACTGTAGTTAGTTAACGTTTACCGATAACAACTTCACCTCACCAGTGGTGAAAAGCAGGTTATTCTGTCGACTTCAGAATTAATCGAAATTAATCGATTAAAATTTTAGACGATTAATCGAACAAAAAAAATAAATCAGTACCAGCCCTAGTATATATATATATTATATATATATATATATATATATATATATATATATATATATATATATATATATATATATATATATATATATATATATATATACAGATGCGTAGAAAGAATTTTTTGGTGTTCGAGATAGGTAACTTCCAGACATGGAGCAAACTCTAAACATTTATATGTTTATACTATGTTTATATATGTTTATATATGTATATATGTTTATATGTCAAATAATGAGGATTTGCAAAAAATTGCGATGATTGGAGGCTGGGAACAAAAAAGCCAAAAAATTTTTGCCCCCCTGCCCCAAACGTGACAGCAACAAGTTGATGAAGTTTTTTTTGTACTATTCTTAATTAGACTTATATTCATCGATAAATTTTAAGTTTCATAGTATTATCTGTTAGCGTTTAAAAATTATTACCACATAAAATTTGCAACCCTCTCAAACTGAGGGGGGGGTTTAAACTTTACATGGTCATGATTTTTGAACGCTAAAATATTTTAAAATGAAATCTAAATATAAACATATAAATGTTTGGAGTTTGCTCCATGTCTGGAAGTTACCTATCTCGAACACCAAAAAATTCTACGCCACTGTATATATATACGATAATATATATATATATATATATATATATATATATATATATATATATATATATATATATATATATATATATATATATACGATGATATATATATATATATTTATATATATATATATATACATATATATATATATATATATATATATATATATATATATATATATATATATATATATATATATATATATATATATATATATATATAATATATGTATATATATACGGTGATATATATATCATCGTATATATATACATATATATATATATGTATATATATATATATATATATATATATATATATATATATATATATATATATATATATATATATATATATATATATATATATATATATACGATGATACATATATATATACATATTTATATATATACATATATATATATATTAGGGTAGGCCAAAAGCAAAAATTTTTGAAAATTTAACATGTCTGCAAAAAAACATGATCCTTTTCACATATGAATAAAAACTATAAAAAAAACTTTGGAAAAAAATATTATTGAGTGCTGCCGAATTTGATTTGATTATTTTCCTTTTATGTCTAAAATATCTCAAAATAAGGATTTTGTAGGAAAGTTAAAAAAGATTAAAATTTTTATATCTATAGGAAATATTTGTTATTTGAGGCGGTTCATTTAATAGGCAACACGTTTTTGAACCTTTTTGGACTTCCCCCATGTATAATTTTGTGTTACTTGTTTATCAACTCCTCCCCCGCCCCCTCTTTTATGGGCAGTGCTATTATTGTTAAAAAAGATATATCTCTAAGTAATTTTTTGCTAAAAATTTACTGATTCCGCTATAATAAGAATTGTAATTAAAAGGTTTTTTTCACGTCACATTGTAGCTAACCACCCTTTCCATGTGATATTTGGTGACACTTTTAATACCCCTCCCCCATATGGGGAGGGATTTACCACAATACAAGTAATAACTGCTTTTATAACCCCTTTTTAAATCATATATTGCCTGGATTACAGAAGAGTTATTTTATTTGGAATTTTTTTGGGGTCTAATTAAAAACAGAAAAGCTAATGAAAAAGTGGTTATTATTTATACTCAGCTAAATCAACGAATAATTGCCTACAACTTTTCTGTGATTTTCAACCATGTTAAAAACTTCGTTTCGTACAGCCTCGTCCTAAAGATAAGAAATATTATTTATCTATAATTTATTCTAAAAGTAGATTTGTATGATTATTTAGATTTTTATTCATATTTTCTTCTCAACTAATTTTACGGTTTACCTTTGTAAGTATTTGGAGATAATCAGAACACAACTTAATTCCTCTCTCGGCTGCGTCATTAGTCACTTTTAGAGTTTTGATAAACAGTTTCATTTTCAAATACTAGGCATTGTCGTCCCATTTTGAAGAAGGAATTTTAAGCCATTTTCCATCATCTTTTAAATTATGAAAAATCAACCAAGGCTTGTTCCCAATATAAGATAAAATATCGGAATTTTTTCTAATCACTGGAAGAGTTGGTTTACGGCAATTGATACCAAGTGGTTTTCCGTATTCTAGCATTTTTTTTGCAATTTTATCTTTATCATTTAGAGAAAGTTTATTTGAAAATAAACTTAATACAGACACCTGGTCGGTTAGGTACCAAGAGTGTCTGCTTAAAAACATATTGGGCTTTTTCAGCAGGTACACCGAAGTTTGGTATACCTTTAAGTGCTTCTAGATCATTAAATAATTCTATATCATTAATTGGTGCATCGCAAGCCTTTGACGCTTCTAACCAAGCTTTAATGTAAATGGCTGAGCAAAAAGTCAAAAAGATTTTATCGTTTTTTAAATCAGATTCGGGTAAATCTTTTTTAAATATTAACATCTTTGGTGCATACAGCAAATGCGCCATTCATCTTGCATGATGGTGAGCATCACATGTTTTCCATTTCTTGGGCTCTTCTCCACCTAATAGAAAAATTGCTAGTTCTACAGCCTCTTTGTAATCGTCTCTTGGGTGATGCTTAGAGTGCAATACTTTCTCTAAGAAATTGCGAGTTTCATTTGCTTTTTGTTTTAAGAATGAATTTTCAAGATCAAGGGATCTATTTGAAAGTTTGAGAGGAATTTTTTTAGAGTGAAGCCATTCTTTTTGAAAATTATTAAACTCTATATTATCATCAGATGATGTCTCTTTTTGAAATAAAGCTTTCCAAAACGACCCTAGGATTAGTTCTAAAACATGATGACGACATGCAAGCCAGAGAAGCGTTTTTATAGATTTGCATTCTTCAAGAAGAGTTGGCGCTCCGTTTCTTACTCCAGTATTACAAGCCGTTGTATCGAAAACTTGGGCAACAATATTATCTTTAAGATCCCATTTTTCTAAATCTTCTATGATTCCTTTACATATAGAATGACCTGTGCCTGACTGAATAGGTTTAATAGATAAAATTTTACCTTCCTCGCAGTTTGGAAAACCACTTACTAAAACAGTTAAATAGTCAAACTTTTTACCAGATATTTGCTTCATAAGTTTCCCATCCCAGTGAAGAGTTAAATAATCTAATCTAACTTTTTTTTTAAATATTGCCATTATATTTCTTGCCATAATTTGTCTATTTTGCTTACGTGCTCTTCTAATTGTGTTTAGTGAAATATCTACATCATTAGCTTTAACCCCACCTAAAAAATACAGAATATAATTTTTCTTATCAACTAATCACACTAATAAAAAACTCATGAAAAAGATTAGTGATTTAAATATCAATCAAAAAGTAACCTAGAACCAGGATTGCTGAAACATTCATCATAAGCTGTGCGTTTGATAGTTTAGATCTATCAGCAGTAGCTGTTATCATTGGATGACAAACATAGTTTCTTGGCAAAATTAAATTGATATTATCTGATACAACATTTTCCATTACACCTGCAGAAGAATCAAAATTATTTACTTCATAATCAATTTTAGAAGAGCTCTGAGAATCTGAGTACATAGAACCTCTAGATGCAGCAAAAAATGATTCTTCAGTTGAGTCACTATCACTTTTATAAACGCTGAAATCAATTTCTCTATCATTTAATTTTCTTTTCTTTTCTTTATCGATTCTTCATTTTTCTTTTTCCTCCTTCTCTATTTTTCTTTTGACACTCAATTTTAACAAATTATCTTTTCCGCCTAGTCCTCCGGTTTTTACTCCACTTTTGAGTGTTGAAAACCAGAGAATATCTTCTGCATTTAAATTTGATCTGGTTTTTTTAACATATTCTTTCCAATTCGGAGAACTAATATCAAAAAAATTATCCATTATTTTTCTAAAGCCTTGAATAAGTAAATCTTTTTTTGAAAAACATTTATGTTTAGACTTTGCAAGACTTCTCCATTTATCATGCAATTTAAAAATACTTTCAATAATATACTTTTCCTGCTTGCAAGGAATATCAGCTTTATCCCAAAAAACTTTAACGGTTTTCATTGTTAATTTTGCAGCTAATTTTAATTTTGAAATATTGCTTTTAGTACCTAATTCTTTTGTACATTTAGAAAACAATTGAATCGAATTGTTCATCATTTTTAATTGATACCTTAACCAGCAAAACAGAAGATGAATTTAAGTTTATTTTCAAATTGAAAAATAAAGTTATTTTTGGAAAGAAAAAATTTAAGTTATAAAAATCTTTAAATAGTATAAACCTAAAAAATCTGTAGACATCTCTAGTAGTAGGCAGAGAACTGGTATTAATATCTGCCAGCGGATATCCAACCAACCATATTTCATTTCTCGATTTCAATACTTTTGAGTATTTCTTTTTAATTGACTCAGTCAAATTATTTTTTACAGACAAATTCTCTTTTCTTTTTTGTGTATGCGATGCCATGTTAAAATGTTAAAATGAATTAAATTTTATGACTGCTAGAAAAATAATAAAACGTAAAACATCTTCATTTCTTAAAAACGAATGGAAAGATGAATGTAATTATAGAATTAATAAATTTAGTTGCTTTCTTAAAAAATATATTAGTGTTATGATACGTGCTTCTTCGTTTTTTTTATTAACCTTGTTTTTTAAATTATCTTTAAACACATCTAAGCTAACTATGTTGTTTGAAAATAACAAGTTATTTTATTTTAAATCAAAAATCTTTAAGTATCGTAAAATTTCATGGTATTTAATTATATAAAAAAGAATTTTAATTACATTTCTTTTTGTACGTAAACTTTATGATTTAGCGGCTGTTACTTATGCAAAATATTTAGAAAAAAAAGAATAATTCGAATCAAAATACAACAAATTAGTTAAAATAGATAAAACACTGCTGCATGCTGCAGTAGATTATGTTGCTTACAATATTTTTAAATAAACAAGAATGCGTCGCGTGTAGTGTTTGTTTACAAGAAATTCAATAGAAATATGCCGTCATTAGTAAATATTATGCCGAACAAATTAAAAAACGGAACAGAAGTAATGGAAGTTTTGTGTTTTGGATTTATTCATATAACTGAAACTTAAAATGAAATTCGGCAGAACTTAGAGATGAGCTACATAAACACTTTCATAACAAAAAATGATTTTTATAGTAAAAGGAACAATATTTTATGCAGCTACTAGAAAAATTGATACTTTGAAAAATATATGTGGGACTGTGGCCTACCCTAATATATATATATATATATATATATATATATATATATATATATATATATATATATATATATATATATATATATATATACATATATATATATATAAGATCATCATCATCATCATATATATATATATATATATATATACGATCATCATATATATATATATATATATATATATATATATATATATATATATATATAATATATATATATATACGATTATATATACATATATATATGCGATGATATATATATATATATATGCGATGATATATATATATATCAATGCGATGATATATATATCAAAGTTGTTTAAATATATACATACATATATGTATATATATATATATATATATATATATATATATATATATATATATATATATATATATATATATATACATAAATGTATGTATATATTTAAACAACTTTGAAAAGTATTCTACACAATAGAGTGCTCAATGTTCGTAAAAGAACAGAGCAATCATATATTAGTAGAAAATCATCAATATTTTTTTCTTTTAATTCCCATATATATTTTGACAGCATGGTGTCTTTTGACAGTTTGACTTTTGAAAGTATTCAAAAGACACCATGCTGTCAAAATATATATGGGAATTAAAAGAAAAAATGTTGATGATTTTATACTGAATTGGTCTATCCTTAAAACAGCGCCTGCATATAACAATATTTCCAAAAAATGCATACTATGCCTACAAGAAAAATTTGAAATAATTACACATGCAAATCAAAAATGCTTATTAAACAAAAGATCGGAATTAATTTCTAAATGTAGGCACGAAAATAAGTTTCTCCTAAAAAACTATAAAAATAAATGAGTTCAAATAATATTTACATTAACTACCCTTTTTAAAAAAACATTTTAAAAAAATAGCATAAGTAATCATTTCTAAAGAACTCTTTTTATAATAGTGTCAGCAAATTCCAGGGTTGCCATCTGGTGTTTTTTAAAGCCAGATTTCTCAAATCTGGTTTGTTTTTTTATCGTTTGGCTTAGATTTTTTGTTTTGGTTTATTTTAGAAAATCTGGTTCAAATCTGGTTTATATTAAAGTCTTTGGTCTTTTTTTGTTTTATCTGGTATGTTTCTTAAAGTCTGGTATAATTCTGGTTTATTTAATAATAAATCAATTTAATTAATTTAAGTTTTTATTTCATGAAAAAAGTTAATTTGAGGGAAAGAAAGATTTCCATTTTTCCATTTTATAGAAGAACAATCAAGTTAAAATAAATGAAAGAAATGCGCACATAAAAATCTTAAAACATAAAAAACTTTTACTTGTAATGTCATTAAAATGTTGCTTTTATCCTTTAATTGCCAAAAATATTAGAAAATTCTTACATTCAAAATGGCATTTTTTGAAAAAAATTTGCCTGTAATGAAAGTTGTTTTCCAAATTGAAAAGGCCTTTTCAAATCTACTGTAATATCTTATGGATGCAAAAAGTGAAGAAACTAAAAATCTTTACAGAAATCGTCATTAATCATAAATTAATTGACATTGCATCATTAAAGCGAGTCTGAAAACTTTTAAGAAAAATTAGTTTCTAAAAACACCGCTGAATTCTAAACTGCTTTGTGAGACCATTTAGAAGTTTCCTGAGACCTAGACCTCTGCAACATAAATGTCTACTGCCTTGGCTGTCTATGTGTTCCATTTCTAACTATTTTGTCGAGTCTTCTCACAGGTCATCTGCATAAAAATCAGACCAAGAATATATCAAGCCAAGTCTTGCATTCAGTCATTTGGATCAAATCATATTTAATGAGGCAAAAGATTTTTTACCAGAACTTTAAAATAATGGAGTCAATTATCGTAAAGGTTGGAGAAGAAATCTATATCCATATGCAAGTGGAAAAAATATATATATTTTACAGGTTAATAGTGTAGGATTTAGTATAGGTATTAGGGAGTGAACTACTATCCCCACGCCACTATGAAGGTTGGACTGGCACCCCATTAAACATTCAGAAACTCGTTCTACTCCTCCTCTCTCACTCTCTTAGAAATTAAATTTTAATATTCAAGGATGAATTTTTAGATAAAAAAGCATTTTTTCAAAATATAAAATATAAACAAGCTTTAAAACAAAAAATTATGATATATATATATTTTTTTGGTCTGGTTTATTTCTGGTTTATTTTTGTTTCGTTTTTGGCTTGTGCCCGAAAGAAAACCTGGCAACCCTGCCAAATTCCACAAATGTGTGAAAATTTACAGTAGTTAAGACATTTGCAACTTCCTGTAATTTAATTTTTGGTATAAATTGAAGTTTTATTAATTTGATCATTCATTTCTGATGAATCTTTGTTGATGAAACCAAGGGTCAAATGGAAAAAAATTTTGTTAAGTGATTTTCTACTAATATTTATATATATATATATATATATATATATATATATATATATATATATATATATATATATATATATATATATATATATATATATATGTATAATTGTTCCGTACTACGCTTAGTACAAGTAAGATAGTATTATATGTTTTCCGCGTTTTTTAAAATTTTGTTCAAATAAAATTTTTGAGCGCAATTAGAGATATTTTGTTAGGTAAGAGATGTTCAAATGTGAATAAGTTCTTTTATGGACTGCTTCAGAAAGCAAGAAAAAAGGTTTCCGAGATCCTTAAAGGACATATCTAAATAAGCCCAATTCTTCTCGATCTGGCTTCGGAAATTAACTAAAAAGACCAACCTATAGTTTAAAAGAAAAATAAGCTTACTAGTGACTTATTACGGGCTATTTTTTGCTACAAACCCACACTATTTTTTTAAATAAATTATCAGCTTACCAGTAGTGCTGCATTGTTCGAGCTAATTTGGGAGAAAATCCATCCTAATAATTGCACGGTAGTGTAAGTGATGTAACTTAAGTTGTTTTATATATATATATATATATATATATATATATATATATATATATATATATATATATATATATATATATATATATATATATATATATATATATATATATATATATATATATATTGATAAATGTTGTATATTGCTGGAAATACAACTCTTGTCTGTTTAAGAGTGATCAATATCTTTTTGAAAAAAATAGATCAAATAATATTATTAAAATATTTTAAAAGAGAAAATACAACTTTATAATGGAACTTGAAGTTTCATGCCATTCGGCAATCATCAGCCATATTATTCAAATATAAAATAAAAACCGTTATAAAAAATACAAATTTAGCGTTGCAACGGCATCTGACGTCAAGTGTACGTGATCCGTTTTTTGCTAATCGCCGGTGACGCGAAATAGATTAACTCCCCAAAAAGTTAACTCCCGGTTAAAACATTCTAACTCCCCGGTTAATCTATTTCGAAATAAATTAACCCCGGGAGTTATAATGTTTTTAAATATAGCGAAATGGATTAACCGGGGGCTTAAGTATTTCTAACCCCCACTGAAATAAATTAACCCCCTATGATACGCGTTTTAAATAATTTAACTTATAATTATATCTATAAAATTGTGTAAGTATTCTATTATAAAATATATTTAGTATTATATATATTAAAATATATAATATATAAATATTTAGTGAGCGTTGAATAAAATTACTTTATAACTGTTTATTATTGACAAGCCTTTATATTACATATAAAAAGGAGATCAAAACAATAGTATTAGTAGAATAATAGTATTAGTAGAAGTTCGTGCAATACTATAACTATTGTTTTGATCTACTATTACTATTGTTTTGATACTAATACTTCAAAACCATTCTCTTTTGCTAATAATAATGTCTAAGGTTATAGAGTTTATATCTATACTATAGTATAGTATAGTAACTATACTATACTATACTATACTCTCTCTCTCTCTCTCTCTCTCTCTCTCTCTCTCTCTCTCTCTCTCTCTCTCTCTCTCTCTCTATATATATATATATATATATATATATATATATATATATATATATATATATATATATATATATATATATATATATATATATCTGTGTGTGTGTGTGTGTGTGTGTGTGTGTGTGTGTGTGTGTGTGTGTGTGTGTGTGTGTGTGTGTGTGTGTGTGTGTGTGTGTGTAGTGTGTATTAATATATACTAGTTAGCTATATAAACTCTATTATATATATATATATATATATATATATATATATAAATAGAGAGAGAGAGAGAGAGAGAGAGAGAGAGAGAGAGATACATATTGTATATTTATATATTGTTATTATATTTTTTCTTTGATAGAGAAAAAATTATTATTTTGTGATTTTAGTTACCTAATATGGTTAGAAAATACAAACGTCTAACTAATCGACAATCCTGGGAAGAAAATTCAATGAAAGCAGCTATTGAATCAGTAATAAAGAAGGAAATGGGGTATAAGAAGGCATCGTTAACGTTTTGTATCCCAACAACGACACTGCGTGACAGAATAAAAAGACTTCAGCAAGGAAGTTTAGAACTAAGTAGTTGTTCAGTAAAAAAACTTGGGAATTTTAAATCAGTTTTTAACCTTGAACAAGAGTAAGAGTTAGCTAAACACCTAATTTTTCTAGAGAGTCGCTTGTTTCCAGTTACAATAAAAGATTTGAGAGAATTGGCATTTCAGCTAGCTGAAAAGAACAAGATGTCACATAGCTTTAACAAAAAAACAGGAATGGCAGGCTACCAGTGGACAGAAAACTTTTTAAAACGCAATCCTGTTATTTCTTTGTGTATACCAGAGGGAACTTCCAGAGCTAGAGCAATGGGATTTAACTGACCTGCTGTGAATAAAATTTTTGAACTATTGACTAAAAGCATAGATGAAAATAACATAACTCCAAATAATATGTATAATGTTAACGAGACAGGAATTTCTTCAGTACCAAAAAAAGTTTCAAAAGTAATTGCTAAGATGGGTAAAAAACAAGTTGGAGCTCTAACATTAGCTGAACAAGGGAAAATCATAACAATCAAAATGTATATGAGTGCCTCTGGTATATACGTGCACCCTTGATTATTTTCCCCCATGTTAGAGCTCTCAAGAATGTTAATATTATCGAAATAGCTCCTCCGGGACTATTGCATCATATCACCCTAGTGGTTGGATGCAAACAGATATATTTTTTATGTGGTTTGACCATTTTCTGTCCTTTGCAATGCCATCCAAAAAAAGACCTGTACTGCTATTATTAGATTCATGCAACACATACAAAAAATATGGAGTTCATAATGAAAGCACGTGAAAATTGTGTTACTGTTTTCCACCACATTGTTCACACCATCTGCAGCCGCTAGATGTCTCCTTCATGGCACCATTTAGTAGCAACTATTCGAACGAAGTTCCTATTTGGCTGCGTACACATTATCCTAGAGTTGTGACCGAATATCAGATTCCAGAACTATTTGGAATAGCTTATATGAAATCTGCAAACATGTTGACAGCTGTAAATTGTTTTAGAAAGACTGGAATAAGTCCACTTAATCCTGAAGTTTTTGATGATTGGATGTTTGAGCCTTCAGAAACAACCAACAGGTCATTTCCTGAGATGGATTCAGCAACACCAAATCTAACTACCAAATCTCAAACACAAACTATTTCACTGCTAGAATTATCCCTGACATCTTGCTCTGAATCTGAGTATACTCCTAGCGATTTTTGTTTAATAACATTTTCAAAAACTGTTGCATTTTTTTCTAAATTGCTAAAATAAAAAGCTTTTTTTTGTTGTTGTTGTTTGTTGAAATACACTGATAAAAAAACACAGGTCGTTTTTATTTTCATATTTCATCCCCAATTCCTTATATATACATATATATATATATATATATATATATATATATATATATATATATATATATATATATATATATATATATATATATATATATATATATATATATTTATATATATATATATTTTATATATATATATATTTATATATATATATATATATATATTTATATACATATTTTAGGGTGCGGTTGTGCCTCTCTATAGGGGCAGAACCGTTTTTTTCACTAAGTCTAATTTTTGTGTTATAACATTTTCAAAAACCGTTTTATTTTTTTCTTAATTGCAGCAATTTAAAGCTTAATGATGTGTTTATCGAAATACACTGTTAAAAAACGCATGCCGTTTTTATTTTCATACTCCATTAATCTAAACGTTACGGGGGCTGTTATGCCCCCACTTCCCCTATATATATATATATATTTATATATATATATATACATATATATATATATATATATATATATATATATATATATATATATATATATATATATATATATGTATATATATATATATATATATATATATATATATATATATATATATTTATATATTTATATATATATATTTTATATATATATATATATATATATATATATATATATATATATATATATATATATATATATATATATATATATTGCCACTATTAATATATGATATTATAATAGTAGAAATATAATTTATATCCATATCTATATCTAATTAACAGATTTAAAGTCAACACATTTGGAAAACATCAAGCTAAAACTTTTTTTGTAATTCGTATAAGTTGTTCCAAGGGAGTTAATATATTATGGGGAGTTAATTTGTTTCGCCGACAGGGGTTAATTTATTTCAAGGGGAGTTAATCTATTTCGAAATAGATTAACTCCCCGCGTAATTTTTTACGCAAAGGGAGTTAATTTATTATGGGGGTTAATTTATTTCATGACACCGGAGTCAAAGTTAAAAAGTAAATATTTTTTCCTATGCCTACAAGCAGAAACCAATTCACTTTTTTTATTAAGTAGTAAACCACTATCAAAATTCATAATAAAATATTTTTCACTGATGCAAAGGTTACACTTTTTTGTAGCTGGATTATAAGATTGGCATCGTTTAATTATGTTCCACTTAATTATAGGCATGTTACCTGCGTCTTTGCATTTCCAGATTTCTTTGGAAAGTTCTGTATCATTTCTATACCTTGTTGCATTAAATGATTTAAGGTGGTTTGCAAATCTGAGCTTGAATGAGTTTTCACTGATACCGATGTAAGATTTTTCCGTAAGACTGGGATTAGGTGATGATAAAGTGGTCTTTTATACAACGTTTTTTGATAGACATTCGTTATTTAACGGGCATGCAGTTTTCTTAATGCAGTTGCAATTTATATTATTAGTGGTGAGTTTGTTGTGCAAAATTTGCTGGTTGTGTGAATTAATAATTGATCGAATATTTGGCATGCAGCTGTAACTAACTTTTATTGTATTTCTGTTGAAAATTTTGTGGAGCTTATGATGTAATGGAAAATGTAAGTCAATTAAGTTTAAGAAAAGGAGTCCAATTTTTGTTACCACATTTTTACTGAAAGGAGAATTAAACCATATTATATTTCTTTTTCGTTTATTAGTATTAGAAGGATTTAGATTCGAATGATATTGGAGATTGGTGTGAAATCCAGACTTTTCTAATGCGTCTTTATAAATAGGAGCAGACTTTTGGAAAACTTTTTCGTTTGAAGAATTGGAAGATAATCTATGTTCAATTGAGGTTGGTAATTGTTTTAAAATGCTTGGTGGATGGTTGGAACTAGCATGGATATAATTTAGCGTACTATCAGGTTTATGGTAAGGTTGAGAAGTGCAGTTATTAAGATCAAATGTTTGTCATTGATGTTTTTGAACCAATTTATTACATTTTGTGTACTAATCCACTGATTTAATTGCAAAATATTTCTTAGGTTGGTGATAATATCTGATAAAATATGCTTACTTATTCTACCAACTTCAAAAAATGGCAAACATTTTTATAAATTCCTTATTTTCGACATCGTTGACTTTTACCCTTCTATTAATGAAAAGCTACTTATCGACTCCATAAACTTTGCAGAACAATACGTTTCCATTGATGCTGATCACAAATCTTTAATTCTCCGCGCGCGTAAGTCTTTATTATTTACCAATGATCAAGTTTGGATTAAGAAATCGAGTGGTTTGTTTGATGTTACCATGGGTGCATTTGATGGAGCGGAAGTGTGTGAGTTAGTTGGTATTTTTCTTCTCTTCCGGATTTCGCAATTTTATAAAAAATCTGATTTTGGATTGTATAGAGACGATGGCCTAGCCGTGTTTAAGAACGCAAGCGGTCCAAAAATGGAAATAATTAAGAAGCATTTTACTCAAATATTTAAACAATACAACCTCTGTATTTCCATTCAATCTAATATGAAAGTTGTTAACTACCTTGATGTTACATTTGATCTTAATAACTGCACTTTTCAACCTTACCATAAACCTGATAGTACGCTAAATTATATCCATGCTAGTTCCAACCATCCACCAAGCATTTTAAAACAATTACCAACCTCAATTGAACATAGATTATCTTCCAATTCTTCAAACGAAAAAGTTTTCCAAAAGTCTGCTCCTATTTATAAAGACGCATTAGAAAAGTCTGGATTTCACACCAATCTCCAATATCATTCGAATCTAAATCCTTCTAATACTAATAAACGAAAAAGAAATATAATATGGTTTAATTCTCCTTTCAGTAAAAATGTGGTAACAAAAATTGGACTCCTTTTCTTAAACTTAATTGACTTACATTTTCCATTACATCATAAGCTCCACAAAATTTTCAACAGAAATACAATAAAAGTTAGTTACAGCTGCATGCCAAATATTCGATCAATTATTAATTCACACAACCAGCAAATTTTGCACAACAAACTCACCACTAATAATATAAATTGCAACTGCATTAAGAAAACTGCATGCCCGTTAAATAACGAATGTCTATCAAAAAACGTTGTATATAAAGCCACTTTATCATCACCTAATCCCAGTCTTACGGAAAAATCTTACATCGGTATCAGTGAAAACTCATTCAAGCTCAGATTTGCAAACCACCTTAAATCATTTAATGCAACAAGGTATAGAAATGATACAGAACTTTCCAAAGAAATCTGGAAATGCAAAGACGCAGGTAACATGCCTATAATTAAGTGGAACATAATTAAACGATGCCAATCTTATAATCCAGCTACAAAAAAGTGTAACCTTTGCATCAGTGAAAAATATTTTATTATGAATTTTGATAGTGGTTTACTACTTAATAAAAAAAGTGAATTGGTTTCTGCTTGTAGGCATAGGAAAAAATATTTACTTTCTAACTTTGATTCCGGCGATTAGCAAATATCGGATCACGTACACTTGACGTCAGATGCCGTTGTAACGCTAAATTTGTATTTTTTATAACGGTTTTTATTTTATATTTGAATAATATGGCTGATGATTGCCGAATGGCATGAAACTTCAAGTTCCATTATAAAGTTGTATTTTCTCATATATATATATATATATATATATATATATATATATATATATATATATATATATATATATATATATATATATATATATATATATATATATATATTGCCGTTTGACAATAATTACAACAACTAAGTAAATAAATAAAAACTTACATGACAGGAGCAAAAAGAAAACTATAGTTGTCTTATCACTAAGCCCCGTAATATATACCATACATTGCATAGCTTTTTAAAAACGGCGTAAGATAATACAAAATCTTTTAAATATTAATTAAATTTTCTTAAAAATTATATTTTAAAGAAAGAAAGGAAGAAAAAAATAAATTAATTAAAAATTAAAAAAAAAAAATTTTTTAATATTTTATCCTCCTATTTCTTTTTCTTTGTTTTTTAAATTTCTTTTTAGATTGAGAATTATTTTATAAAGTTAATCAATATATTCATAATTATATAAATGAAATCATAAGAGTACTCTTATTCAACGCCTTAGAAGAAATTTAATTCATCGTCGTTTAGTAGAAGAGTTTGCCAAAGTTTTGTTTTAAATTGGTTAAGCGAAGAGAGTGTTTTAAGATCATCATTTAAAGGTGTATTCCATAATTTAGGTCCTCAATTTAAAATTGAGTATTTAATGGCTGAATAATAGGTTTTGGATCGACTAAAGTTATTTTTTAAAAATCTTGTGCTGTATATATGATTTATTTTTTTAAATTTTAAGTAAAATAAACGCGGTGCCGTTTTTTTTATCAAGTTTAAACATAAATATAAGAATTTGATAAAGATTTATTTTGAAAACATTTAATATATTGAGTTTACTAAAAAGTATTTTTGTATGGGTGAGTCGACCTTTATTTGTAATTATCCTAATAGCATGTTTTTGTTTGCAGAGAAGTTTATTTATTTTTGTAACGTTGGTGCTGCACCAAGCAATACTTGCATAGTTTAGGTATCAATGTATAAATGAAAAGTATATGTATTTCAAACAAGATTGGTTTAAAAACTGTTTAGCTTTATACAGTATACCAATATTTTTTGAAATTTTATTCTTAATTACATTTATATGTTCACTCCAATTAATGTTTTCATCTAGAATTACGCCCAAGTATTTTAACGATATTTCTCTTTTTACTAAATTATTATCAATAAAAAAATTCGGTAGTTTCCACGCAACATTTTTTTTTTAAGTTAAATGTATAGCGTCAAGATAACGGGTCTCTACTTCTAAGTAGGTCGACCTACTTAGAAGTGTTAGAAGTGATCACTTCTAACACTAATTTATTTATTTTTGTAATGACTATTGAATTCACAACGTAATTTTAAAAGTTTAAATACGATTAACAATATCAATTCGTAAAAACTACGCATAAAATTTTAAATCCAATTTAATTTACGTTACAATATAACGTAAGTTAAATTAATTAACATTTTTGGTCTTAACTTTGTTATTGTTTTTTCAAATTTAAAACTTTTTTACTTATTTTGTTCTTCTTATTTATTTACATTATTTTTCAGACAGTTTTCCTAGAAAATTAAAAAGTATAAAAAAAGTATAATTAACAGTTTAAATAAGAGAATACTTAAAAAAATTTTCCGAGTGTAACTTAAAACTGTCATGTACATATATTAGAGAAGGGGAATAGTATATTGATTTGTTCATGTATTTTCATTGCACCCCTGTAATAAACTATTGTGACGCGCATTGTTTGATAAATATTGTACACCCCAGACACACCTATGAATGCACAAATAACAAGATTAGGAGAATGTCACCTATAAAAACAAGCAACATACCTTTATCTTTAACTTATAAATATAATTAACACAGTTATTGTTAACGTAAGTAAAGTAGGTATACGTAAAGATAGATGGAATATTGTGATAATGTCAAAGTGCAACACAAAGATAGAAATTTAGATAAAAATTAAATCTTTAGTCTATGGAGAGACTTAATTATTTATACTCTTAATAATTGCTGTTTTTCTAAAGGCGTAATAAAATAACGAATAGCTGAAAAAAAGGGAAAAAAATGTTTGACCTTAGAGAAATAAGAAACTTTGAGTTAAAAGACGCCAATAACTTTTTAACAAAAAGGTTTATAACCTTGCTTGTATCCTAAATCTTTATTTCTATGCTCCACACTAATTACTAATTGTTTTTGGGCCTAAATTTGTTTTACCCTCTGTGTTGGACAAAACAGAGAGTGGTTTTGAAGTAAGCTAATAAAGATGCCTTAATAATACCTTAAAAGAATTACATGAACTAAATGTGTTACAAATAAAGCACTATAAATCTTTTACTTAAAATCGATTTTCTTAAAAAAGCCCATAAAACATTGTGAATCACCGGTATGACAGTGACCTGTAGCTGGCAAGAAAAAAATAATATTTTATTATTTAATTTTTTTTACAAACAACTAAGTTTGCCCGCACTTCTGAAAAAAAGACATTTAAAAATATTTGAATAGATTATTATTTTAATTTTAATACATTGTTTACATATTTATAACTGCACATGGTAATATAATCGACGAACTACTAAATATGCTTGTTAAATTGCAAATTTATTTTTTCTAGCTCTTTATGTTTAACAAAACTGGCCATGATAAATCTTATTACGAAACTCGTAAGGCTAATAAAGTAGTTGATCTTTTTTGAGTAGTTTCTGCAACATCTAGTTTCCAGCTTACTTAAGCTGAAGTTATCCTCTTGCTTTTTAGTTTTGGCTATGAAATTTAAACTACTTAAAAACACTGGAGGTTTAATTAATGTGAAAATTTTTGTTTTACATTAACCTAATAACATTAAAAGTTGTCTGTAATGTTGAAAATACTAAAAATTGTTTTTAATAAAAAATATGTTCTTAAAAAACTTATGTTCATCATTAATGTTCCGGTTAATACAGAAATTTTAAACAAATACAATTGTAAAAAATAATGCTGTTTTGTTTAAGAGCTGGATATTTTTTTTTACTTTTTTTAGAAATAATTTTATAAGTTTTCACATATATATTTTATCATAAGTTATTTTTTTTGAAACAAAAAATAATAATTCTGTGATGCTAAGCCAAGTATAAATTTTAAGGTTATTAAGAAGAATTTCTTGATTTTAATATTTTCTACTTTCAGGTTCATTATCATTTCAGGTTTTTTTATCAATCGGGGTACTTAGTAGCTTAGCAGCATATCTGAGTTTTGAAAAAAGCGTACTTTTTTTTTAAAGAGGAAAATTATTTGTTTTTCAATGTGCTAATTTTTGATTAAATTCCGACATTATATAGACATTCAATGTCAATTTCACGTAATTCACAAACTCTAATGATGTTTGTGGAGTAGATTGTGGAGATTGGTAGCATTCTGTTTTTTTTGTTGTTGTTGTTTTTGTTTTGTTTGTTAAATCTTCAATAAATAAAATTATTTTCAGACATTATTAATTGCTTCATCATAAACTGCTTTTAACGATTGTTTAATAAAGTAGAAAGTAAACAAAATTGAAAAATCGCGTTTTAAAAGCTTTAAAGGGCAAATTTTTCAAGAAAAAAAACTTATTAAAGTAAATCTTAATAATAAGTAATTAAAATAGCACAAATCAAAATAATGTGTTTATTAATTTAATGTTAATAAGCAAGTTTTGCGTATGACATAATTTTTTGAAACAAATTATATATACTTATTTATTTGTAAAAAAGTTGATTTAAATCGAAATGGTGTCTCCAATATATAGTAATCCACATTATGAGGTGCAACAAAAAAATGCACAAAAAAACATTAATTTTAGTTTTTTTAATTAGAAAGAAGACAGGTTTATCTATTTAATAAAAGACCGATCAGACAAATTTAATAAGTTTATTTAATTTTCTGTCTAGAATCTTGAACAAATACTAGCAATATTATTTTTAGAAGTCCATTAGTTTAATGCAGAGCTTGTGATCTGAAATCGCAAAATTTACAAACTCTTTAAATTTAAAAAAGCAATTTTTTACAGTAAGTTTAATATTGCTACTCTGAATATTGGTATTTAAGTTACAAATAGCATCAAAAAGGTGGGTGTAAGTTTTAGTTGGTTTTATTTCAAAAGAGAGTATTTCTGTGCTTAAGCAATTTCAATTGTTTTAAATATAACCATTTAAAATAACCATTAGTATGTCCATGGTTTGACCGTCAACCATTGTTTTTATGTTGGATGCACTTTCACACTCTAACATTAAAACATGTTTATGCATAGTGTCGCAACGCAAATCTTGTTTTTAATATGACTTTTGAGTGCGTTTTTCACTACAATGGTCACCTTTAAATTTTACCAATAAGCAATTTTTTTAATAACAAATTATTAAACTGACTTTTTCTATTAAAAATAATATGAAGGTTTTTGCTTTTTTTAAAAAAAAAGGAAATAACCTAAAATATTGTTTATAGTCATAAACAAATACAAATACTAATTTAGTAATTTAAATAAGACATATCGAGGGTATACTGCCAGAATGCACTAAGTCATTTTTTGTTGGTTTTAAGTCAACGTAAACATTCATTATTATATGCTTTATCACTTCCAAAACGCACCAGACTTTATATTCGTATGACTATTATAATTATTATACGAATATAAGGTCTGGTGCGTTTTGGAAGTGATAAAGCATATAATAATGAGTGTTAATGTTGACTTAACTCAAAACCAACAAAAAATGACTTAGTGCATTCTGGCAGTATGCCCTCGATATATTATTTAAACAACTAAAAAATGAAAAGCATGCTATTATTAGTATTTAACTGCTTTTTTTTTAAAGACTTTTTTTAGTTGATGTGTTTAGTGTTGACTTTAAGGAAGGGTGGATCCATTGAGGTAGTAGGGAGTGCGATGAAGTAATCTTTCTCTCTCCCCCCCCCTCTACCTCGTTAGATTTTTTTTTTTAAATAACTTTTTTTTTATATTTAAATTAATAATTTTTTGTATTTAAATTAAATTAAATTATTTAATTTATATTTAACACTGTATCTTATTTGAAAGTTAGAAAGGCTGTTCTAGAAAAGTGATATGAAATTTAAATAAAGTTGTGTGGTGCAAGTTTTATCTGTTAGAGGTAATTTCATAGTTACATAAGTTACACAGTTAGATTAAGTCAGTATAAGACTAATACTCTTAGAATATTGGGCTGTAATTATAATTTTGAAAAAAAATCAAGAAAAAGAAATTAAAAAACATTTGGTAAAAAATTCTTACAACTATAAAAAAATATTAAGATACAAAAAAGATACAAAAAAGATACAAAAAATATAAGAAAAAGTACAAGAACTGATAAAATTTTAAATTATTTAATAATTAAGTAATCCTCCAACAGTGACGGATTTTATGATTTCGGAGAGGGATGCATACCCTAGTCCCCCCTCCACCTTTCCCCACCAGAATCTCAAAGTCCTAAAATATCTTAGGAATGCAGGACCTTTTTTTTATGAGGCGCAGTACTGATACAAAATACAAAAATGCTTCAACATTTTTATATTTTGTATCACTATTGCGTCCCCCCCCTCTCCCACCACCAAAAATTCATGGATCCGTCACTGTCCTGCAACCGTAATAAAATTTTTTATATATATTTAAAAAAAAGATGTTTTATATGAAAAACTAAATTTTTTTAAACTTTTATATTAACTTAATTACATTATTTGCTTATTTTACGTAATCTAATGTTTTTCTAATGAAGCGAATTACTTGCAGTTATTGAATTATTTTAACAACTGTTATGTTACCATATCGTCGGTATACATGGGTAATGCACTAGGTCAGTATGGTGTTATTTATACCACTACTTAGTATTTTAGGTTCTCTATCGTTTGATATACCAGACAAGTTTAATAAATCAATTATTAATGAATTATTAAGATTTCAACTATTACACAAAAACTTATTATTTTAACTGTTACGCAAAAACTTATTTGTTCATTATCTCAAAATGATGTTTTTGGTAAGCATTTCCCTTGTATACCAACGATATGTTTGCGTGATGATGTAAGTTTTATTAAATTCATAATGGTTGCATAAAGAGGTTTCATTACATTGTATTACACTTTTTCTCTAATAATAATTTAAGATTAGTTTTTCTAAGAGGAAAAATATTTTAATTTCTTTTCTTTGATTTTCTTTCACACTATATCATCTGTTATCGGGATGTTAAGCATGTTTCAATAAAGAGTTAGCTTTGGTAGCGAATTTATTACTTATTAAATTTTGCGAAACCATTCTACATTACTTGTTATTTTAATAAGTTATGTATTTTTATTTGTTAGTTTCCTACTTTTAGATTGACCACAAAAAGTCTCTTTGGAAACTAGCACCTGTTCATAGCAACAAATTTTATTTTTTCAAAATCTAATATTTTATATACCAATCGAAAGCTCAATAAAAATGAAGCGAAAAATACGAAAGCGCTATATGATGCTTTAAAACGATGTTTTATATTAATTATATTAATCCAGGGTAAAAGGATACGTATTTCGACCAAAAATAAATTACAGTTATTTTATAAGGAAAAATAGCAATGGAAAAAACATTTTAATCATTTTATTTATTTAAAATATAAAATTATTTTTTTTTTTTATAAGAAAAACTTTGATAAGACAATCAAGTCCAAAAAACTTACCGCCTGAAAGTCATTCAAAATTAAATTCCTTGATTTGAAAAATTTGAAAGCCTGAGCGAGTCACCAATTACACTATCATTTGATAATGTAAATAGAAACATTCTAATGGATAGTTTATTCAGCATGATGCAAAATTTCATAAGTTGTCTTATAGTAAATTTAGCAAAATAAAATTAAAAAGGGCTGAAAAACAAGCACTATTATACCAACTAGAGTACAAGAAGAAAGATGATGGTGTCGAACATAATTTTTGTTCAAAGAATTTTCTACCAATTAATATGGCTTCTTTAAGAACAACTTTTAAATCATTTTAAAGTATTTTTTCTGTGAAAGCTCTGACAGTGCACTTCATTGGGTTTCAACATTTAAGTTAGAAAAACCTGTAAAAAAGTGGGCCACTACCCTTGAAGATAGGACGTTGTTAGGTAAGTTTAGTGCTGGTGAACTGATAGCTCCAGATGCTAAATATTACTTTTCTGCTAAGTCTCTGTAGGAGATCTAAATAAAAAAGTGTCATAAGGTAATTCTGACAAACAAATTGATACCCAGGTTTTTTTCTAAATTAAAGCAGTATATGATACAAGTAACGATGTATGATGATAACAGCGTCTTTAATTTTGTCTTTTAAATTAGTTTTAATTTTTTTAAAGTTAGTTGATCTTGCTCAACTATAAAGGGATTAGTGAACTTGGTAGAAAATTTTCTGAAAGGATCCATACCACAAAATTAAAGCAGAGATTGTTGGCACATGTAGAAAATCTAAGGGAGTATAGTTGTAAGAGGTTTTCCTACTTTACATTTGACGAAAATCTTGGAAGTGTTTTGAAGAACAGTTATGAAAGGAATTATGAAGACAAATGTTTCATTTTTTTGAAGCAGCTAAAATCTTGCGGCAAGATATTCTCGCTAATCAAAGTTATGACTTCAGCGATAAATTTTTACAAGATTAATTAAGTGAATTTGCTCATGCTTCATTTATTTGTTGACACCGTTTTACAAGAGAATACAAGAAATGAATATATTCTAAGTTTAGAAAAAGCAAGTTTATCAACCAGTCAATTGATAATTTACAATAGTATGAATCGTGTTCGTCAAAATCAACAAGCCAAAAAACCAAGAGTCAAAAAAGACAAAAATCTTGAGAAAGCCCCATAGCAACTTATGTAAACATAATATTTCATACGAAAGCTCCCAAAAAGACACTTATTAATTAACTTTATAAGCTTTGGATATCAATTTCTTATAACAGGGTTATGGAATTATCAACGCAAATGGGTAATAGTGTTTTAAACTATTTTGCAGAAGAAAAAAAATGGTTTGCTCACTGCGCTTGAATCTTAATGTTTTCACTATTGCTGCTTTGGATAAAATAGATCACAGCCCATGTTTCTTAACAGCTGAAGATTCTTTTCACGAATCAGGAATATCATTATTCCAGCATCAAATATCAGAGAAAGTTGTATCAGATCTTGAAATTTCTTCTTTAGAATTTTCTAAAAAAAAACAGTTATTAAACTGATCTGATTCATACACTGAGATTCGATCAGTTTTAAATTTTAATGAAATACCAGAAATGGAAAACTATTTTTTCGCCTTTTTAAACATTTCTTTTGGGAACTTTCATCTGAAATAAACTTAGAAAAAACGTAAGACTTACTTACTCGCCATCTTATGCCTATTATATGTTTATATAGTTAATCAAAGATATATATATATATATTTGAAAACCTTTTTTTTTATTTCAGATGGTTGTACCACATTAAAGATAGGAAATACTATAAATGCAAAAAATAAAAAGCATTCAGTACATCACAGATTAATGCCGTTAAAGTAATTGATTGTTTGGGGTTGCTACTGTTATTCCATGAACTTTCTAAATCTGCTGCCATAACCAAAAAATGGATGTGATCAAGACAGCTGTTAGTTTTTTAAAATAAAGTCTAACATCCATTATTGCTTTTGATCAGCCATTGTATTCTTTATCTAAACTGATAAAGTGAAATCGGAAGAATACTACAGAGAACAGGTTTTTGTCATTATGATGGGGCCACTTTATATCAAAATGGCGGCACTAAAAGCAACTAAAGACTGGTTAAAAAATATTGTAAATAAGGTTAATTTCATTGAGATTTTTGGGGCTAAAAATAATCCACCGTTTTTTCAAAACCAGAGTGAAGGAGTGCAAGGAGTCAATTTAATCCAAGAAAACGAAATAATCTACCACTTTTTTGTAACGTTAATACAAAAAGAAAGTTAAAAGATCAATAACAAATATCTTTGCTCCAAAAAAATTGCCAATTGTTTTTACAACTGTATATTTCCTCCATGATCCAAGATGGCAACCTAAACGAGTTTTTTTGCTCATGAAAAATATACCTTTCCACCGTCTTTTGTCAAAAGATGAGTTTCTACGCAGTTGAATCAGAAATTTAAACTTGTTTCATTGATTTTCACAGTCCACTTAAAGATATACCTATAGTTGAATGTTTGATTATTGATGGAGCTTTTGAATAACAGTTGTTGAATTCACTAAATATATTTTCCTAATTTTATATTTAGAAATTTTTCATACAGTTACAACTACAGTTTTACATAAGATTTATGGGTATGGTTCGGTACTGGCGGGAACTAACGCTTCATTTCACAGCACAATCTTACAAAATGTCTCGGCCCAAAATAGCAATTTTTACCTCTATTTCGCGTAATGACAGGCTGCGATCGAGTTTCATTTTTTGCTGGAAAAAAATTTTCCTGAAAAACTTAGAAAAATTTCGAAAATCTCTTTACAATCGATTTCCAATTGCCTTTCAAAAGATGATATCATTAGTATTTTCCAATTAATTGAAAGTTTTGGTACTTTATGACCTTCAGGTTTTTACAGTAGTATAAATGAATGCAGAAAAGACCTATTTTAAAAAAGGGACGTTTAGCAGACAACATTCCCCTACAAAAGATGCTAAGCAACTGCATATCTCCAGAGCTGTTTACCAGACTTTGTATTGGAGGGCATATTTATTGTATACGAACCCATCATTGCCTTATACATGTGAATGGAATTGGATTATGGAAGACAATATTTATA
This sequence comes from Hydra vulgaris, assembly GCF_038396675.1. NCBI lineage: Eukaryota > Metazoa > Cnidaria > Hydrozoa > Anthoathecata > Hydridae > Hydra > Hydra vulgaris. Next base: position 13,342,088 of record NC_088933.1, read on the forward strand.
AAATTGTTTGGACGACAATTCCAGAAGCTTCCAAAAGGTGCAATAAACTTACCCGATGTGGTTACAAAGTAGAGAAAATGTTGTAGAGGTCTGTTTAAATGTGTTAAAGCGTTACTTCCATATACCGCACTTTGAAAATGTTGTGGTGATTGTGTCTTGAATTCGTAATTTACCAAAAATTTAGATAACGGGTTTTAAAAGTTTATAAAAAATCTCTGGGGATAACTTTTGTTTTATTACATTATGTTTTCAATATATATTAAAAATTAAATACTTTATTATTATTCTGAAATATACTTATTACATTTTTATTGTAGTTAAAATATTTGTTTCATAAGAACATTTAAATATTATTCGAAGATACGATTCAGCACAAAAATAGATAAAATTTTTACCCCCTGACTTTCATGTTTTCAAAGCCCTCGTACTCGTTACCAATTTATTTTTAACATATAGTGTGTTAATGTTTTTTGCTTTTTTTTTTGATGAGCTTTTGATTAATTCATATACGTCAGATTCTTTTTAAAAAAATTTGTTGCTAAGGACATGATCAAGTTACCATAAAGACAGGCGGAGCCATTTTGGAAGTGGGTCTGAGTCTTTAAATGAGTATTCCAATAATATCAATGTGCTCGCCAAGTTCCATGGTTTTACCCAAAATAGCACAAAAACATATAAATTTGTTACTAATTGACTGCGCTAATGACAAAAATGTATATTATTTGGATTGTATATTAATTGACTTTTTTACATTTAAAGCACATATATTTTTTTTAAAATAAAATTGCTCAAATCAGTTGTAGTAGTAAATCTTTATTAAAGTAAAGGTCTTTAATCTTTAATCTGGCAATCTAAATCTAGCAATCTAAATCTGGCATTGACTTTTAAAAGAGTCTTTGCTAGAAAGTCGTAAATACTTAATGTCACCAATTTCCTTCTTTTTTACAAATTGTTATCAATAATAAAGAAATTTAACGTTTTTTTAAATTTTTGACCTTCTGTCGTGGTAGTGCTTTAAAAATTGAAGCAATTTTGTTAAGTTTAGCTTCAAGTCATATATTAAGTAGCAAAACTGAATTATATCTAATAATATGTTTTTCAATAAGCCAACAAGGTGTTGAGTATTTTCTAAAGACCATCACGTCAAGAAATAATTTTATATGGGAAATGCGAATCAAAATGGTGTTTTTAGACCAAACACAATATAACTAAATTTGGAAAAATTCAAAGGAAAGTAACAAAAATTCTTTACGCCCTTAGAAAGTATACTTATAAAGACAGGCTAAAAATCCTCAACCTTATAACACCAGAAGAACGACGTATAAAACGAGACCTCTCCCCAATATCTCCAAAAACACAAATCTTGACTGCTAAATGATTGCAGGCTGAAATAAGTTACAAGTACAATTAGGCAGAAAAAGAAACAAGAGTAGTATTGGTACGTGATAAAGATTTTTTATTTTTTAAGATTTTAAAAAATTTCATGCAAGATTTTAAAAAAGTTTCATGCAAGATTTAAAAAAATTTCATGCAAGATTTTAAAAATTTCATGCAAGATTTTAAAAAAGTTTCATGCAAGATTTTAAGATTTGAGTTATGTATAATTCTGAGTTTAAAATAATAAAATGAATTTTTTTTTATTTTAATGAAATTTTAGTGCTAAAGTATTTGCAGTTATATAGTTCTTACTTTGTTATTAAATTATTAAAAAGGGCTTATACTCATAATAATTCTTTATCCAAATCTAAAAAAGTATTTAAGTCATTTACATAGAGAAAACGCTCGGGTATTACCCTGCTATTGTATTGCATTGCATTTCATTACCTAGTAAGCTGTAAATAATTTTCTAGGGTAAGGGGATAACGTTTTATATTATAACAAACTTAAAAAATATGCAATGAACCTTATATAATGTAGTGGCTTAAGTGTACACGCGGAATGTATAACCTTTTTTTAGAGTTCTAATATTTCTACTAGCAATATATATGTAGATTTTTACAACTTTTTTACAAGATTTTTACAACATTTTACACTTTACAAATAAGCAATGTGAAGGGTTCAAAACTAAGAGCTGTTATAATTGTCAGGGTTATATTTGGTGATTGACAATGTCATTGAATATAATTAGAACATATTTTTTAGAGAACTCTTTTTCTATCTCCTCCACACCAAAGAATCTTATATTGCAATAAAAAACTGTTAGACAATACAATTTTATAAAACTAAAAAAAAATTAAAAAAATAATTTATAAAACATTTTTAAGGCTTTTTTATTTTAAAATGTCGTACAATGTAGTTTGTACAATGTCGTTTAATGTCGTAAAAAGTCGTACAATGTCGTTTAATGTAGTTTGTATGTTTTATTTAGACAATAAGAGTACATAAAAAACTTAAATGGAGTTTAGAGCAATCTCGTTTCCAGTGGCCTTGCTTTTGTTTCAAGTTCTACTTATTTGTTTGTATGCAGGCTTTGTAAATTATAATGAATCTGGTGAAAATCTGAAACCTCTACAAGAAAGTATAAACTATTATCCAGGTAAAATATTATTTTCAAAATGTGAAAACAGATATTTTTTAAATATACGCTTGTTTGCTTACTTATTTGATTGTTAAAAAAGTAGTTCTAGAAAGATTAAAACTTTTTTTTATCAAAATTGCTCAAGATAAAGTCCACAAAGCTGTGGCTAGGCCCCCCCCCCTCCTCCAATTATGAATTTTCAGCGAATTTAGGGGTTTATTGCAAATTTTGGGGCCCTTTTATTAAAATTCAAGGAGCTTGTTTTTTTAATATTTTTAGTTATACCTAGTGGAAAAACTTTTGAAAATTCGGGGCAATGACAGGTTTGACAATGACAAATGACAGTATTGACTGCCGCGGCACTGAACGCGTATATTAACTTTTTTGCTTTGTTTTTACGTTTTAGCTTAAAATCATACAACAAAGCTAAAATCATACAACTTATTTCAAGAGACTTTTTTTAAACGTGAAAAAAACATTCAAATTTGACATATGTATATGCATATACTATGTTATACTAAAAACGGTTTGACAAAAAAACCAATGATTGGAGACTGAGAACAACAAATATCAAAACTTGTGCCTTTCTTTAGCTCTAAATGTGATGACAATGATCAATTATTATACTATTACAGCTTCTTTAATCTCTGGACAGAGATTAGAACTATAAACAGTTATCAAGTTAGTTTAGTTATATAACTAATTATTTTTATTGTATTTTTTAATTTAATTGTGTATAATTAACTACTAGCTCGATGCTGTAAAAGATGTGTATTAGCAACATAGGCTGAGTTAAAAAATATAACAGAATAAGTATTAGGTAATTTAGATATCTTTACATTTAGTTCTATTTCTAATATTCTATTCTAAATATCCCTATTTTTAGATGCATTTAAATTTAAAAAAAGGATCATATATTGGTAGGGCTGTTTCAAGTAACTTAAGTACTTAAGTACTTAAGTATTTGTTTAAACTAATCAATTACTTCAGTAAATTTTCACTAAATTACTTAAGTAAAATCAAGTATTTTTTTTTCCGAATTAAAAGAACAGAAAACTGATATTTTATAAAAATATGCATAAAATTTGTCCGATTCTCAATTTTGAACCCTAAAATCAAGGTATTTAACTTTTAATTTAAGTTTTGATTATTTCTTGATTTTGTTTTACCGTATTTTCCAAAAAAAGATTATAGTTTAGACTATCTAAAAAAAATAATTTATAAATTATAAGAAATTATAGCAGAAGATATGTATATACGTCTTTTGTGATCTTAAAGATCCTAAAGCATCAGCAGTGGAGTGTAAAGTCTCCAATGTTAAAATTAAAGAATCTTTACAAAGAAAGAATAAGACTGAAGAACTTCACCATTTTCTGCTCAAAACTCCAATTTAATAAAGAACAAGGCTTACTTAAATGTTTTTGATTGCATCAAAAAAGAAATGGCTGAATTTGAAGAATCAAATGACCGTCCAAAAATGCTTAAAAAGCTGCACTGTACTTTAAAGTTTTTATCAGCATCATCAATTGTTAGAGAAAAATGCTTTAGTGCTTTTGACTTTCTTTTATTATTACAAATGTGAGAACATCTTTGAGTGATAAATTTATAGAAATTTTAATTTTTCAGCATTCTATCTTTAAAGTTAAGTTATGATTATGATACTTTATAGTACGATATCACACAAAAATGTAATATTAGATGTAATTTTTCATTGTTTGGAAAATAACTAAAATTAATTAAAATTACTTAAGTTACTTAAGCAATTTGAAAAAAGTTACTTAAAATTACTTAAGTAATCTTTTTCCATTACTTGAACACCCATATATATATAGGTGGTAGTCTATTTTTATATTATATTTATAAATAACATTGGTATCATTGTCATTTTGGATAGTATATCAGCTTATAATGTTAATTAATATCAGCTTTATTAAAATTAACATGAATATCTTTATAAAGCTCATAAAATAAATTAAAAGCTATATGCTTATATGTTTGCCACTATTAGAAGACTATTTTTAAAGGTTCAAATGTTTACATTTTTGTAATTTTTTATTACTTTTCTCAAACTTCATAAAATATAAACTGTGTTTACCAACTTATGTGTTTTTTACTAAAAAAGGAATATAACGGGTGATGCGGAAGTTATCGGACAAAATAAAAACGTCAATAACTTATTTATAGATAAAAAAACAAACTACTATTATATTTTTTTTAAATAAAGCATTTATCTTTTAATAAAAATATATTATTTTTTATATGAAAAAACACCACCATCTGCAATTGATCTCAATTTTACTCTGACGCCTTTCATATGCGACTGTAAAAAGTTTAAATCAATTTCTTGTAGTTTTAGTTTAATGCGATCAATCAAAACTTGCTCTGTTGAAGCTTGCCAATCTCCCTCGTAAACCTTCTGTGCCAAATGTCCCCAAAAATTTTTAATTGGTCGTGCTTTTTGGGGGATTGGATTCTTTATCAACGTAATAGACATATTGGTCCATCCAATTTAGAGAATCTTTAGAATAATGAGAACTTGCTAAATTTGGCCAAAATAAATAGTTAAAGTCTCCATGATACTTGTGAATAAATGGAAGAAGTTGTTTTTCTAAACATTCATTAATATAGATTGATGAATTGATCGCTACAGCCTTGGAAGTGCGAATCAATGGCTCGGACAAACCACGGTCAGATATGGCTATCCACATTAATAATTTTTTTGGAAATTTCTCTTTTCCTATGAAACGGACACTTTCTGGGCATGTCTTTTTGTTGTTTGTGTAGTATCCAGAATTTCCAGGCATGTTGTCCCCTGCAAAACAAAAGTATTTTTTGTCATCGATGACTAGAAGCGATTTTGTGTTATAGAGTTGGTTAACTAGTTTCCTGCTTCTTTTCTTTGCCTTTATTTGTTGTTCTATAGTGTATTTTGGAGTCTTTTCACGTTTTCTATATTTAATATTCATTTTTTTTAACTGACGATTAATTGTCGATTGATTTACACCGAATTTAATACCTATTTTTCTCTGACTGACCCCTTTTCGATTGTTGACAAGTCTCGTTAATTCGGTTTTCTTTTTTCTAGTCCAGGATGTCGGACGACCAGGGTGCTTTCTATCAAAAAACGATTGAACAGTTTCAAGTCTTTTTAGGTTATCATATATTGTATTTTGAGCAAATCCTTCCTTTTCAAAATGATTTACGATTTTTTTATTTTTATATAAGGTTTATTTACAAAAAACATTTTTAGTCGCTTTCGAAAAGATTCTCGTTCAGCTGCATTTAACCTCATTTTAAATAATTGTGTTTCTAATAATAAAGTTTATATTTTATAGAACGTTTATGCCTACGCATAAAACCACAAAAACTAATTAGTATGCTCAAATAATGAAATTAGGATTTGTCCGATAACTTCCGCATCACCCGTTAATTTAGAAATATTTAAATATAATTTGTATATTTGATTACGATTATTATATCATAATTAGTTTTTTTTTGCACTAAATGTTGTTATTCAATGCTTATCATCTCTTTTATTGCGCTATAACTATTCTGCACTTATAACTTATTGGTAGTATTTGTTCTTATAAATAGATGGTAGTTTATACAATGAAGTTTAAAAAAAAAGAAATGTGGAGTTTAAACTGTCCCACTTCTATTATAGTGTTGCGCATAACTAGTTTCATTGTTGGTGTATAGGTCTCTGCTGTAGTTAGCTGCATTGGTTAGCTAGATCATAATATTGCATAATATTTCATAATATTGCATAATATTGGTAATTATAGATATTTATACTTAGATTTAACTTGCATATATTTGTATCAAGTCATATAATTATAAATTTATATACATCTCTTAGTCTCTTTATTTTATAGTATTTTTAATAATTTTTATGCAGTTAGAGTTATTTTCTTTATTTTTTTAGTATTTCAAGACGTTCATGTTATGATCATTATTGGTTTTGGGTTTCTTATGACATTTTTGAAAAGATATGGGTATGGGGCAGTTTCATATAATTTGTTGCTTGCAGCAGTTACCATTCAGTGGTCAATACTTCTTAACGCATGGGTGTCTAATCAAACATTAAAATTCAAAGGCAAACATGTTACTCTCGGAGAAGTTAAACTTGGATTAAAAGAGTAAGAAAAAAATTATTAAAAAATAAAAACAATTTTCTTTAGTAATAAAAATAATCATAATAACAGTAATCATCATAATAAATAATACCAAACAGAAACAGAACAGAATAACCAGAAACAATAATAATATTGTTAATAACTATATTGCTCTGAGTTTGACAACATTCCTTAATTTTATCTCATATTCTTGAAACAGAAACAGGTAACAGAACTTTGGTTTTGATTTTTATTCAGTTACACATGTGTTGCGTTGTTTTTATGAAAAAAAGGAAAAATAAAACAAAAAATAGATCTTGATGTTTTCTAAACCTTGGTTTTCAATAGTTGTAGAAATGTCCCACAACAGTTGCACAATAACTTTGTATTATAATGAAAACATTTTCAAGCTTGAGTTCCACAACTTAACATCCGCACGTTGTCCGCAGACATGGACACGTTGAGGGAAGATATACATAATTTGGCTAAAAAGTTGGGTCCGTAAAACCCAGTTACAAACAAGTTTTTAAAAAATTCATTGCAAAGTGGTATACTAAAGCCCAAGCTCAGTGGTTAGAGCCTTTGCTTTATAAGCAAGAGATCCAGGTTCGAAACGAGCTCTGGACATATTTTCGCGTCGCGGTAAGAAAAGAGGCGTGAACTTCCTGGTTAAATGCACTTTCGCGGTGTTCTGTGACAAGACCGTTAGGTCTTCTTGGGGCACCTAAATAACAATATATAAAATAAAAAATTTCAATAACTCCTGGTATTAGGAAGAATATTTTAGAAGATAGCAGATTCCTCCAAAACAATATGAATTTAGAGAGAAATTGAGTTGAAAACATGCTTTATAAATACAGTTTGATTTTTTTTTGGAGTTGGTTCGGGGCACAATTTTTATTTTTTTGGAAGTGCTAAAAAGAAATTGCCTGATGATCTTCTGATGGCGGTAGACTGTTAAGTCAATTAAATTAAAAACCAAACAAATCAGTTAATTTATTGTAAGTAACCTTTAATTGGTACCTTACTTTTAGTTCAAATGTAGAAAATGGTTTTTAAAAATGTTTTGGTATTATGGGAGTTCTTAATACATTATACCAATCATGCGACTTTTTGAGACTGTTGTCGCTCTATAATTAAGGTTTAGGGCTTTACCTATATTTATAATAGAAATATCACCGCATAAAAAAAAATTAATATCGTCGGAATATTGTTAAATTTTTGTTTCTTTTTGCCTATAGTTGTTGCTTTTACGCTTTTGTTTTGTCTTATATATGCTAAAAATATTTCTGCTCGTATGATGTATAAAATCATGGATAAAGGGCAACCTTGCCTTACTCCTCTCAAAATTTCTATGACTTGCGATAGCTCTCCGTTTATTTTTACTTTAGCCTTTATTTTATTATAAATTTTTTTTTACTGATTTAAAAAAACCTTATCAAAACCAAAATGTTCAAGACTTTTAAATAAAAAAAATCTGTCAACTCGGTCGAAAGCTTTTACCTGGTCTATGGATAGAATCCATGCATCTAAATTTTCTGAATTAGCAATGCTTATTATGTCCCTAGTATAACTTAAGTTGTTGTTCATATTTCTATTTTTAATGCACGCCGTTTGATTGGTATTCATTATATTCGGTAAAATATTTACCAGTCTGTTGGCAATTGTTTTAGTTAGTATTTTGAAATCAACGTTAGTCAGTGATATTGGTCTCCAATTTCTTATGTCGTTTTCGTCTCCTTTTTTAAAAATACAAGTAATTATCGCTTCTTTTTGTGAGCAAGTCATTTCGCCTGTGTTTAATGCGTTATTTAGCGTTGCCATTAGATCTTCACTTATTAAGTCAAAAAAAGTCTTGTAATATTCTACTGTAAGACCATCTGATCCAGGCAATTTGTTATTTTTCATTTAAGTCAAAGTTGTTTTAATTTCTGATTCTGATAATTTTTTGTTAAAATAGAATTTTCGCGTGCTGTCATTTTTTAAACTTTAGCATTGTTTAATAAATATTGTTGGCAATCACTATCATTTATTTTTTGTTTATAAAGTTTTTCATACAAGTTTTTGAATTCTAAAATAATCTCATCCGCCATAGTAATTGTTTTGCCGTTTCTATTATTTATTTCTGAAACAAATTGTTTAAAAAGTTTTTGGTTCTCTAAACTAAAAAAATATTAAGAGAATTTCTCCCCCTCCAGCCTCCTTTGGATTATGGCTCTTTTGCCGCCCTTTCTGCCTGTTCTTTTTTAAAATTTTCTAGTTTTCTTTTTATCTCTCTGTGCATTATTTTCATATTTTCATTTAAATGCATTTTTTTAGAAGAAGATTTTTTAAAGATTTTAAAAGCTTAAACTCGTTTTTTCTTTTTTATTCTATTTTGTTTTTTACAAAACGCTACACGACTTTTTTAACTTTTTCTTTGCCACATTCCCACCAATCTTTTATGTTAGTAAAATTACATTTTTTGTTTCTCCCATTTAGCCGCGTTTCTTTTGCTTTTTTTTTTATTGTTATTATTATTATTTTGTAGGTGTTTAAATCTGTTTGTTTAGTTGATTTCAATTTTTATATATGTTTTTGGTTTTTATATTTTTTGGTTGTTTTACCAAAAACATCATTTTTTAATTTTCTGCTTGTGGTGTTAGCTTTACTCTTTTTATTTATTACATTTGTTTTCTTAAATTACGTTCCTCTTGTTTTGTTTCATGATCTAGATGAAACTGAAAATATTCCTTTTTGCGTTGTTTCCATTTTGCTTTTTTACATTCATCATATTTCCTCTTTTTATTTACATCTGCAGTTTTAAAGTTGAAGTTCTTAAATTGTTTCATGTTAAATCATTATTTTTATCAAAACGTTATCGTCTTCATCCTTTTTGCTTATACATTAGGGTGGCTCTTAAAACAACATTTTTGAAAAAAACCTGTTCTGACCCCTTTACTTTGTTCTATATAATACTAAAACACTAGGTTTAAAATTTTTTTGAACAAAAAATTATTTTAGGGGTAGCTCAAGACCCTTAAAAATTTGACTGGTCCCTAAAATTTTGAAAATAAAAGTTCTTCTAAAGTATGTCAACCTGGTACTCAAAAGAAGCGAAATTATATAAAAACTTTAAAAATAATAATCAATTTACAAAAAAATAACTTTTTTCTGAAATAAATTCATAAAAACTATAGTTTTTAAGCTGAAAATAAAAAAAGTCATTATTTTCAAGTTTTAAAAAAAAGTTTTTTTAAACATGCTTTTTTTGTAAAGTGATTACTGTTTTTGAAGTTTTTATATAATTTCGCTTCTTTTGAGTACCAGGTTGACATACTTTAGAAGAACTTTTATTTTCAAAATTTTAGGGACCAGTCAAATTTTTAAGGGTCTTGAGCTACCCCTAAAATAATTTTTTGTTCAAAAATATTTTAAACCCAGTGTTTTAGTATTATATAGAACAAAGTAAAGGGGTCAGAACAGGTTTTTTTCAAAAATGTTGTTTTAAGAGCCACCCTATTATACATATTTCATTTTCCTTCACCTTTATTGTTTCTTGGTGTCTTTTTAGTTGAGATTTTATAGTTTCTTCTGTTATTTGTGTTTCTACGTTCTCCTCATTTTTTCCTTTCTTTTTCCTTTTCTTTTCCTTTATCCTCAATCTTTATAATATTAATTGGATTTTGTGTTGCTTCAAGTGGTATTACTGAGGGGATATTACTAGTTGATTAGCTACCATCTTTGTGTTTGTTTTTCTGATTAGTTATATTTTCATTTTGTGGCTTTCCCACATCTTCTTGTCCGTTGTAAATAGCCCTAATTTTATAACCATTTAGGTTTATGAATCTAGGAATTGGTTTTTCTAGTTTGTCCGTAATAGCAACTATAATACCGGAGTATCAGAGAGTTTTGTCTTCGGTGTTCTTTTTTAGAGTTTTGTCTTTTTGTTTTCTCTTTTGCTGATATTTCTACCTGGTATTGATTGGTAGAAATGGCGGTCTGCACGATTGATATTTAGTCCTTTTTCAAGGATTATATTCTACATTTTGTCATTTTTTATAACAATCCTAATAATTGAGTCGTTACGAATTTCTTGGTATTCGATTGGTATTTATCGTATCCGGTGTCTTTAATAGCTAATAAAAACTCGTTGTCGCTGATTTTAGTTTTGACTTTTCTTAAAAGTGTATTTTTAAGGGAGCTATATTCGTTTACATGGTTGGTGTTTGTTGCAGCTGGTGAATATGTTTTACTAGCAGTTTGTGCATAGCATTTGGTTTGGGCTGTAGTTGCTCCAATTTCATTACCTATCTCCATAAATGTTTTTGGGTCTATTAGTGATGTGTTAAATAGTACTAACCGTATACATTACACTCTCAGCCATTCGGTCACTCTAAGGCCAGTAGACCTCTATAGAGGTCTAACCAACCTCTCTATCCTAACACTCACTCTATTTAGCTACGATCTCTATAACCTCTCAGCCACTCAATACTCACTAAAAGCCAGTAGACTTTTATAAGACTTACCTTAGCAATCCGTGGAAGCCACTTTTTTTTTTTTTTTTATTAACCAGGTTGTTTTTTTTTATCAACCAGGTTTTTTTTTTATCAATCAGTTTGGGATGTATTATAGTTACGTCTCAAATCTAGATTTAGTTACGTTACGTTACGTCTTAATTGGTTACACTTTATAAAGTAAAAAAAAAAAAACATTTGAGACGTAACGTTGCGTATTGAGACTATTTTTTTTTTGTGACAAAGTAACCAATTGAGACGAAGCTATTTTACAATAAAAATAAAATAAAAGAAAGTATTTAGCAATACGGCAATAAAGAACAAACATTTACTGCATTTTCAAGTTTATTTACTGAATGTTTAATTAGTAATTAGAGAATGTGATCTTGTTACCAATTGAGACGTAACGTAACTTTAAAATATTGTAGGGAAAATTTATGAAATTCTCTATCAAAAGAAGTAGTTCAATCACCTTCACTCAACAGTTTTAATGCAGCAATTGATTGCTGGGTGAGCAGCACTTTCGTTGTTGTAGTGTGCCTGACAAAATACTCACTAGCTATGCCAGTTAAAACATTTACTACTAACCAACTAACTATCTTATTGCAAAATCAGTATTATTTAAAAATTATAAAAAAAATTCAAAATAATAAATATTTAGTAAAAATGTATTAGATATATATTATTTGATATATATTAATTAATTTATATTGTCTGTAATTAAATTATATTATTTGATATATATTAATTAATTTATATTGTTTATTATATATTAAATATATGTTTAGTAATGTTGTTTGCATAAATTTCAGTGTAACATTTGCTGACATATCTTGCACTCCTATTCTCATCACATTTGGTGCTATTCTTGGTAAAGCAAGTCATTTACAACTTTTGGTAGTTGCCATTATTGAAACTATAATATATGCTGTGAATAATAACATTATCACTGATGTATTTGAAACTGCTGATGCTGGAGGAACTGTTTCATTGCACTTATTTGGAGCTTATTTTGGTTTAGCAGTTGCATTTGTTCTGAAAAATTCAGGGGATCCTTATGGAAAGGAATCATCTAGTTATAATTCAGATATTTTTTCAATGATTGGTAAAAATGCCAAAACTTTTTTGATTCTGTTTAGTTATTTTATGTATTTTATTTACAACATTTTTATTTTGTATGAATCATTTTTTATAATTTTAATAACAGAAGAGCCCATTTGTGAAGAGCTTTAAGTCCAAGTAAATTTATTTTGAGAAAATGACAAAAACTGAATTACTTATAGTTGCGCATCAATAGACATTAATATTTTCTTTGTGTTTTTTAGGATATTTGCAGATAGGCTCCTTAACTGCACATTACTTTTTGCTCACATAATTTTTTATTTTTTTATTTTTTTGAGTTATGTTGTATTTAAAATGTTGTTTCCTATTTAACACGGCATGTAATTAAGTTTTTTCATTTTTTTAATTGTTTAATTTATATAAGTCATAAAGTTGTATTTTTATTGCTAAATTTTGATTAGGTACATTGTTTCTATGGGTATTTTGGCCAAGTTTTAATGCTGCAACTCTCGTTGGTAGACCTTTACAGATTAACAGAGCAGTAATCAATACATACATTGCCTTGGCAGCTGGAGCTGTAACCTCATTTGGTGTTTCTTCTTTAGTAAACAAATCATATAAGTTCAAAATGGTATCAATTATTGTATTATTTGTAAAGATCCTTATGTAACTTTACTTACTTGCATTATTTACACATAGTTGCACAAAAACCCAAGTTACTCTAAATTTAGAGCTGGCTGGTAGTGCAACTCAATCCGCACCTTATCACATGGGGACTTTTCAATTAATAGCGGAATCGCAAGAACCCTTCCTGGTAGTTGTTAAATATATAAGAAATACAGACTAGCACTACTGATTTTAGTATTTTTATGTAGATTTTAGTATATTTAGTATAAATTTGGGAGAATCAAACATTATTTAGGGGTAGCACAGTTACCTTATTTAGATAAACTGTAATTTTTGCGCCTATTTTTCCACATTTTTAAAGATTTTTTTAAGTTTTTGTCATTGTCAGTTTTTCAAAATTTATTATTTAACAATTAAATATCGCATTACAGCTAAAAAAGCTGGGCTGAAAAAAATATTCAGTGGTCGCACAGTATTAAAATTGGTGATTTTGCCAATATAGTGTCAATCTTTAAATTTTCGCAGCAGTTCATTGATCTGTCAGCAAGAATGTAATAAAAAAAATGAATTTTTTTTTAAGCATCTTCACTTCCAACAAGACAGCAAGCAATCACTATTAGAGTTGGAAGTTACTGGAAGAGAAAATATGAAGTTTAAAAAGAAATTAACGAGCACAATAAAGAAATGTAATTTTAGCAGATGCTAGTTTTGCAATTGATTTGATATACAGTTTCCAAGAGAGATTGGAACTAAGTGTTAATCCTAGAAGATGAAAGGTAATTAACTCATCAAGTACATAACTGTTCATAAATATAGGAAGATCTAGATTATTGCTATAATGATTGCTATAATGATTATGCGGTAGTGGGATAGTGGTAAAGCGCTCGCCTCATAAGCGAGAGGTTCCAAGTTCGATCCCCATCACGTCCCTGGTAGTACCGCGCTCAAATTGTTTCTCCGCGCAGCGGCCTTGTTCCTCAAGGTTTGTGTTTCGGAGTTATAGAGTTGAGAGAGGGTTATAACCACTATTAAGTAGCCTCCTCATCTGTAGTGGCCTTCTCAGCCTTGAGGTGGTGAATAACAAAAAAAAAAAAAAAAGCTGAAATAAATTAAGTTTTATCTGAGTTAAAGTTCACTGGCCACTAAGTGCCCCATGCTGTAGCAAAAGTGAGATCTTTTTTAAGCTCAAATGCCATCTCCAAGCAATTAGAGAGTGTTGAGAATAAACTATGGTCAGCAGCAAGACATAAATTGAGTACAGAAGGTAAATGATACAGGTTTTCTGGATAGAGATTAGGAAAGGCATAAGTTGTGGGCCAAAACACTTGCAGAGTTACTGAAACTAAAACCAAGCCATCCAGTGTGTTGAGCATTAAAATAGTCAACAACAATGGTATTGGTTGAAGGATAAAGAGAAAGTGCTTGGTCAATTTAATTAGAAATAAATGAAAGTGAGTGATATAGAACAAAAAGAAAGATATTAGGGTGAGGTAGTGCTAAACAAAAGCATATAAAAGAATAGTCTGTGCATTTAAACCAAGTTTTCTGACAAATGAGTGAATATTTACAAATGTAAATTCCCAGGCCAAGCATGTAACTATTGGAGTCTTTATGAATTAAAGGAAGATAACCATCAACACTAAAATCACAAGATCAGACAGCTGAACTCAAATTAGTCTCACAAAGAGCAAGTTGGTCTGATGAACTTTGCAAGAGATAAGACTCAAAAGAAGAAAAGTTACTTCAAAGACCACAAATATTAGTGAATGATATATTTAGAGAGTTTGGTGATGATGATTGTGTTTTTGTTTTATGGTTTTCATATTTGAGTGATTTTTCAAATTGGTTAAAGAACTTGACTCAAAGCACAGATATTATTCAGTACACTATCTAATAGTCCAAGCAATTGCTTCATAACTATAAATAAACCATTAGCCATAACAAAGGGCTCAAAAAGGTGCATGGCAATAAACACCAAATTTACGAACAGGAACACTATCCATCCCCAACATGGCACTGTTGGTACTCTCATATTTTACAGCTGTTAATGGAATCAGTCTCTCTGAAAGCTACCACAGTGTTCAGGAAACCTGACTAACACCTGGCCTCAGAACCATAAAACTAAGTTTTGGAGCTGTACCCTCATTAGGAGATAGTAGAATGAGCTGCCTTGTCATAAAAATAGAGACACAAGCATAACCCTGCAATGAGTCAAGAAGATCCAGCGTTAAACATCCTACTTAAAATAATGTATTAAAAATACATCTAGACCAGCCAAATAGATGAAGAAAGGGTGTGAGGCTGGTCAATAGATAGAATCTGTTTACCCCTAGTAACTAATTATTATTCTAGTTAACTCAATAAAAATGTAGCTACTGATTGAAATATCACTCTTGAACTTAATAATTTGTTAAGATAATTAATATACTAAAGTTAAGATAGTACATACTTAGAATGCAAATGATTACTTACAAAAAAAAATCAACATTTAAAAAAAAATTTATTTGAAAGCAATTAAAATTTTATAGGAATTTGCTCGGGAAATTCCCATAAAATTTCTTGTATATTTTCTGGCATATCAAAAATACTGTTAACTTCTCGAGAAAAATAACCCAACTAATCCTATTAAGTACTTAGTAATACTTACAAAGTTCCTGACAAGTACTTGCAAGAGACTTAGTAGTATAAACAGGTTTTAATTGGAGTTTAGGGAATATTCAGGTTTTTATTGAGCCATTAGCCATATTCGCAAGTTTTAGTCAGAACTTAGTAGCAGTAAAAAGCTTTTTACTCAGCACTTTGTTAGATAAGCCAGTTTTGGTGAGAAATTAGTTTTTGGTGAGAAATTAGGAATTATTAGTATTACATTTAGAAACTGGGTTTTAGTTAATATATTTTTATTTGGTGTTTAATTGAATTATTTGTGTTTTAAAAATGACAAAGTTATATTTAAATTTAAAAAAATGTAATTTTAATTTACTAAAAATTTAAAAATAATGAGTTTTAAATTTTTACTTAAGCAGAAATAATTTAAAAAGAAAAAACACCCTTCCTAATTTAACTATTATAGTAGTAAATTATAGTATAACTAACTTTTGCCTAAGCAATAAAGATGCTTATTTATGAAACAGTTATAAAAATAACAAATGTGTTAGCTTGTTTAACTAGAACATTAAAAAAAATGTTTCCAGTTTTCAGTTATTTAGTAATTTCGAAGGTGCCAATGTAAAATTTCCAATTGAAAGTGCACCATCATAAACATCTTGTCATCAATTTCTTGTCATTAAAACATAAATTGTTTGACAATACTGTAGTGTTGCTGGAGATAACTTCAAATTGGTTTTCTTTTTAAAAAAAATTAAGATAAAATCTTGAACCTACAGAGCATTCAACATACTTCTTAACATGTTTATGCATTTAAGACCATTTTTGATAAGTATTTATTGAAATTCCTAACAAATAAAAGAAATTATATTGGTAACCTTTATGAATATCATAATTAAAGGCTATTAACAAAATAAATATTTTTATTTCTTTATTAGGTTGAATTTCAACATGTATGTATGTATGTTATTAGGTTGAAATTTAACATGATCAATCAGTCATTATGCTTAATTACATTATATATAAATAAGACAGAAAAGAAAAAATATATATACACATACATACATAAATACATACATACATACGTACATACATACATACATACATACATACACACATACATACATACATACATACATACATACATACATACATACATACATACATACATACATACATACATACATACATACATACATACATACATACATACATACATACATACATACATACATACATACATACATACATACATACATACATACATACATACATACATACATACATACATACATACATACATCCATACATACATACATACATACATACATACATACATACATACATACATACATACATACATACATACATACATACATACATACATACATACATACATACATACATACATACATACATACATACATACATACATACATGCATACACATACATACATAACAATGAAAACAACAATATATTTTTCAGTAAAATATATTTCTGTATATTCTATAAAAGAGTGAACCTTTCAGCCTTTATTAAAAAAAGTTTAAAAATTCACTCTAATAAAGCATGACTAAAAAATGCTAAAATTTATATTGAGTTATAACCTTCAAAATTAATATTAAAATCAGTATAAACACATTATAATGATAAAACAATGGCACGCCTTCAGTATTGCTACAACAAACGTGCTAAAATGTTTTTCGAATACAACAAATAGGATAGTATATCTTACTTGCTTTTAGAGCTCAGATTACCATCTTTTTAAACAATTATCTTAAACTATAGACATGCTTTTCGTAAACACTTGATGGCTTGTACCTTGGTAAATTACTCTATGCATTCACTTAATCAAAGCTTAAAATAATACTTTTCTTTTAAAAACTATGGACCTGGCACCTAATTTGTACATGCCTGTTGTCTGAAATATATTTTATTTATTATTATTTATTAACAAACAATCAATATTTAATTTGTAAACTATGCAGCTGTCACCAATCAAAAAAAGCCTACCACTATAGAGTTACAATCATTAAATACTAAAAATATTGTATCTAAAAATATTAGCTGACTTGTTTTCCGTGTTATAAAAAAAAGATAGCGCATAATAAAATCAGAGTTTTTATAATTGCATCGTTTTGAAAACTTTTACTAAGACTTACTAAATATTTTGTTTAATCCTGATAAGTACTTAGTAAGTACTTAATTGGATTACTCGGTAATCAATAAATATCAGATTAATTGGAACTTAATAAGTTTAGCCGTATAAGTCAAAAATTTATCAGGATCAGTCGGAATAGCTTGCACTTAACAGGATTAATAGGAAGTTAGACAGTTTCCTATTAATATTAGCTGGGTTTTTTTCTCAGTTTCTTATTACTATATATGTGCTTTAATTATGGCAACATAATGTTGTTAACTGCTAGTTTTTACTGGAGTTTATTGATATTTAAGTAAGCGCGCAATTGAGAACAGTTAGCAGTAGTAGTGTATTAATTCAATTTCGAATTTTTGTTTTTATAAATTTATTATTTTCATATATTTTCAATATTTATTTAATATTAGTTCAAAAGTAGAAAAGTCTAGAGTGGGGAAAAATTTACACACAAGAAAAGATCATCAAGACCAATTTATGGATTTGGTCTCGAAAAAAGTTCAGCTGTTGGTTCAAAACTTCCTTTAAAAGTTGTTTTTTTAAGAATATATTTGCACCTCCAAGGAGTTGACAATTTTAGTGGAAAAGGATCCTCTTCAACCCATTATACTTTGAACAAATTTTGATCAAGCTCAAAAATATTTGGGGTAGAAAAAGAAATCCAGTCAAGTCATAGTGCAAAACAAAAAAAATGCTTAGAAGATGATTAATTTTACCCAACATTTCAAAAAAAAAAAAATTGCTAATAAAAAAAAAAATTTCTTAGTTGAATCCAATGCTGACTGAATTGTTTACTGAAGTTTCCGATTGCTTAGACCTCAGCATTAGAGACACAATAGTCATTAAAACGAAAATTGTTATTTGCTGCAGATGGAGATGATCCAGTCTATTGTCATGCAAAACTTGTCTTGAAATGGGTCAGCAGTTGTCTACAAAAAATATATTTTCAAGACAAAATTGGAAACTTATTGTTTTAGTAATTGTTTATCTTGACAGAGAATTACAAAATGAGAAGTATTTTTGGATTAAGAAACCCAGTGCTTATCAACATGCAAGATTTATGGACAGTGAGGTATACATCTTCATGTACATAATAAGCAATAAATTAATTGGTTCAACCAGGATCAACACCATAAGCTTAGGAGAATAGCGTTTGCAAAGTCGAACTTTCATCAACTGTCAATCGCCAAAAGATCACAAGCATGTAGTGGTATCACAAGTTTGACAATACAGCAGACAATATCATCAGTCATGCTACTGACATCTTTGGTATTTAACTCAACAGTTAGTTGTCTTCATCTTGTTTGATGATTCTATTTCAGTGATGGAACAATGTTCTGCAGCTTTAAAATTACTTAACATCAAAAAAAGTAAACAGTTTAATTGTGGAAAACCAATATTTCCATAAATCGAACTGGATAAAATTCCTAATTTTTTGTCGCTGATTGGACCAGATTCCTGGCTACTGTTTGATTTAAAAAATCAAACAACAAAAAAATCAACATAACATATAACTAAAACTTTAATAACATATAATTTGTTTTTTACCATTATTTTGTACATTAGTAACATTATTTCAGCCCTGTGCAACCCCTAATTATTTTTCTTTTAGCCCAGTTTTTTTTACCTATACTACATTACCTTGTGAAAAATAATATACTAAAAGTTCTTAAATAAATTTTGAAAAATTGACAATGAAATCTTTTAAAATGTTGAAAAATATAAACGAAAACTACAATTTACCCAAATTAGGTAACTGTGCTACCCCAAAACAAGGTTTTGGGGTAGCACAAAATAATAATACCTCACATAAAAGTTGAACTCAAAAAAAAAAAATGCAGAAACAGGACACCCTAAGCACACTTTACAGTTTCCTCTATTGTTTTCAAACAACTCCTCCTCTTCTCCACTACTCATACCACCAACAGAAGAGTCCTTTCATTATCATCACTGTACTCAAATTAGACTCACATTTTGGATGTGTAATCATCTAACACATGATCCAAAATTTCCCTAGAGGAATATTACATCTTTTTTGTGAAGCCATTTTGGAAAAACCTACACACTTATAAAACTTACACACTTATAAAAACCTACACACTTATAAAGCTTATATTTTGTATTTTAAGTGTATAGAGTTTCTGGATAACAAACTGTTTCTGACTGGTTAATCATTATGTAATAACTATTATGTCATTACCTATTATGTTATTTATCATTATGTAATAACAAGAATGGTAACAGTAAGAAGGTTAACCAGAAAAGTATAATTATAATAAATATTTACACAATAGAAGAAACTTAGAATACAATTACTGTTTTCCATAAACGTTATATGATAAAACAGAATGTATGAAAAATTATTTAATCCATTTTTAACTATAACATTTTAACTTTTTTTTATTTTAGGAAAACATATTTATAAACTTTTATATTTTATGGAACATCTATAGAAAACAATATTCATATTCTATGAAATTAGAAAGTTTAACAAAATATGTTTGTCAGGCCAAAAAAATTGAAGCAGGAAGAGATTTAAAAATTTATATAAGAGATTAAGAAAAAGTTTAATGTGTAAATTAGTTTATAATAATAATATCATAAATAAAAAAATATAATGTGTAGTAATAGAAAACATATATTTAAAACATGTATTAGAATCTTTAAATTAGTCAAAAACTGCTGGTCTTAAGTGAAAGATAAATTAGTGTTTATGAAGCAATATTTTTTAACCCAAAATAAAATCTTAAATAAAAAAATTAAAAACTTTATGAGAATAATTACACTCAAGATATTTACTACATAATGTTAATAAACTTATATTTATAGATTTCAAATTTTCCTAACTGTTTTTGTAAATAGTTTTTTTTAATTATTATTATTATTTTTTTATGTAACTAAATTATTGATATTTTTGAATTTAAACAGGTACTTATGCAGAATGCAACAATAGCTGCAGGTGTTGCTGTTGGAATATCCAGTGACCTTTTAATTAGACCTTGGGGAGCAATGTTAATTGGTTTGACTGCTTCTACTATTTGCGTACTTGGTTTCACTTATCTCACGGTATACTTAAATACAAAATTTTCTACTTAAAATTTTTTTTTAAAGCAAATTGTTTTTAACTGTTTAGCTTTTTTTCAGATTTCTAACTGTTTTGTTCTGTAAATAAGGCAATTGTTGTGTCTTCAATACTTGCATCAGTTATAACAAATATACTTACAACTATAGTTGCAAATCTTACAACTAATAAAAAAACTATTATCTATGATAAGAAAGTCATTGTTAAAATTAGAATGCTGGAAATTTAAAAATCTGTATGTAAAAAAAAGATTTTATTGCTAGAAATATTTTTCTGGTGATTCAAAATGGTAGAGAAGTCATTTCTTGTTTAAATGCTCACTCAGTGTTGTAATAACTTGTACTAAAGGTTAATCATTTTCACAGTGTTTCAAGGCGCCTTTAAAATAAAAGTGATAAATACATTAAACTTAATAATTAAAATTATATTTTTTATATAATAAAATTGCCTACATTATACCTACATACAATAAAAAGTATTTCCTACAAGTAACAGTTACTATCAATTTTTATGAACATTAAAAACATTAAAATTTAAAAATAACGAAATTTAATAAGACTTTTATTTAGTGATGTTAATCCTTATTTTTGTTATTATTCTAGTCAAAAAAAGTATAAAGAGAAAAAAAACTTTTTTTGTTTTCCTAACACAAAATAAATTAATGAGCTAAAGATCAATAGTTGATTCATAAATTTGCGTTATATTGTTATCAAGACTGAATTTTTTACTCTTGTTCATTTATTAAAATCAGTTGCTCAACATTTAGCCAACTAGCAAAAATTAACTAAAAACAGGTCTGTGTTCCAAAACAGGTCTGCGTTTGTCCCAAGTTAAGTAAGTTTAAGGGTATGTAAGCATTAAAGTATGGTTTTAAAGAGTTTGTTGGAGTTTGTAGCAGCTTTACAAACTTTGTTGGTATTTACAGATAGAGGGTGTAGTGTCTTTAAAGACTTTGTGAAATGGTTTAACAGTTTTGAAAAGCTTTTTGAACAACTTTGTTAGCAACCTTTTTGAAAATTGGTAACCAACTTTTTTGAATAGTGGTTACCTATCTTTATGAACAGTAGTTACCAACCTTTTTCAATAATTTTCCTATTTGTCTCTAATTAAATTTTCAAATGCGTCCTACCATATGTTAGCAATAAGCAAATGACTAGCTTAGAGCTACAATTCAGCAATTTATACTAATTCAGCAATTTATACTAATGTTGGGTTTTGGTGTTTTTCTCCCAGCGATTTTGATTATTTTGATTGAGATTTAAAAAATTTTGATTTTTGCATCTCAATCAAATAATCATAGCTTTTGAAGTAAAAAATATAATAGCAACAATATTACTATGATATTTTATGATATGCAACATTTCAAGGTTTCAAAGCTTCTTATATAGTTACAACTAACTTTAGCACAACAAGCTTTCTATTGGGTATTTTTACAAGTTTATAATGTTTAAAATTTACAAAAACATTTTAGCTACAAAAAATATATTTAAAACTTTGTTGAAAATCTGTCACTTTAAAATGTTGTTCAAAGCATGGTACTTTTTTTTTTTTACTGTATTTATTTTTTAAGGTTAAAGGAGCCACTACATTGGATTTACTTTTTTTTATTATTTTTATTGTTGCAACAATAACAATAATAAAAAAATTGTGGTGTCTTACCTTAAGAGCACGAGACTCTGTATCTTAGCTTAGCCTGAAAGTTAAAAGTCTGGCACTTGAAAGTTTGATAATTCTTTTCATATGTCATTCATATTTGAACTGACATATTTAAACACAACTTTATTTACTATTGTTGATATCATTTTCAAAATAAAAATATAAACAACGAATATATATAACATACTTTTAAATATTAACACACGGTTATTCTTTAACAGTATGTTAAGTTCTAGGTTTGACTAAGTTCTAAGTTCTAAGACTTTGTGGTCTAGTTAGAACGTTTCCAAGGACATATAGGAGTTTATAGATCTGGTTGGGAACTCCTGTTCTTGCAGTATATAAAAGTTTTACAAGAGCTTGTTAGGACACGCAATGTCTTTACATAGCATTTTGTATTGTGTGAGGCTTTTACAGAGTGTGATAAAAATAATTTAATATTTATTCAACTTTTTCAAATATTGCTTTTGTAACTATATATCTTTATATAATGTAATAAATGTATTTGTTCTTTTATTTAGCCTCGCTTAAATAAACTCTCAATTCATGATTCATGTGGCGTACATAATTTGCACGGGATGCCAGCTCTTTTTGGTGCTTGTTGTGCAGCAATTTGTGCTATTGCTATTCCACCTGAAAGATACAATGCACCAGAGTAAACTTTTTTTTTCCAACTTATTTTCTACTAAATGTTTTTACTTTTAGACCTTGGAAAAATTTTTAATACAATACCAAAAAAGTTAGTATGGTGGGCTTTAAGGTGTTTAGATGCTGGTTGATATTAATTATCATGGCCATTTAAAGAAATTTTGCCACCAACAAAGATGGAGAAAGTGACAGTTAGAAGATAGAGAAAAAAATAAAGTTAAAAAATTGGCAAATTCAGATTACTGAACCCTAAGTTCAGTTATCAATCTTTAAATTGAGCAAATATAAAATACTGAGAAGTAGCCATATGGAGTATATATCATAAAAAAATATGTAATAATTAGTATTTTATGCATCTTAAACACGTATTGTGTTACTATGCTCCAGCTAGTTTATTATACCTCTTTAGTTTAACTAAATGGCACATTTAGTTCAACCAAATAAATTGCACATTCAATTCAACCATATCTTAAAAAAATTAAATACTTATTTTCTACAAGTAAAAAAAGTTTCATTCTTTTATCTCGCATAATTATTGTGCTGCATAATTATTTCTCGCATAATTATTATTAATTATTGTGCTGTGTGCCAAGACAGTTATGAAGTGTAGAATTTGTAATTTTGAAATTTGTAGTTTTAGAAATGTAATTTTTGCATTTTATTTTGCTAAAACTTGTTTTTAACTTGATTAGTATTGAAAATAACTGAAATAATTTTTTTTTTATTTATCATGGCTATTCCATATTTATAATTTTCTAGTATTACTATTGATTTTTTTGTTACTAAACACACTGAAGATTCTTACAAAATATATATTTAAAAACCCAAAGTTCTAGCTAATGATGCAAATTTGACTGACGAATTCAGTTCTATTTCACGTGAAAGAACAAGAAAAAGAATAAGATTTTTTGATGATGAACCTTTTTAAGAAGACGGTGATATACAACCAAACCAAAAATTCAAAAAGCAGTTTTTTGATGTTTTCTTTAAAATAGCTAAAGAATTGATAAATGAACGATTTGAAAGCTTTTCAAGTACAATAGAATCGTTCGAGTTTTTGTATGATATCAAAGATATTGATAAAATAGGAGAAGAAGACATAATTAATAAATGCAGATTACTGGAAAAAGTATTGACTCATGGTGAATCAAAAGATGTGTATTCAGAGGATTCGTTTCAGGAACTTAATTTGTTTACACAGAAATTAGATGGAAAAAATCATCGGAAACTGTGCTTAAATGGATCTATGATAGTCAGCTTGAAGAACTGTTTCCTAATGTTTGTATTAACCTACTATAATGTTATTAACACTACTGGTAACAATGAGTACAGGGGAACGTAGTTATTCCAAATTGAAATTAAAAAAAAATTATTTATGATCAACAATGGGCCAGGAACGTTTAAATAGCTTATCAATAATTTCCATTGAAAACAAAATTGCTGAATCTGTGGATATTGATACTTTAAGATTAAATTTTGCAAAATCTGTAGTACGTATTGTTTTACTTGTAGTACGTATTGTTCGCTTGGAATTTAAATCTAAAAGGCGCCTAATTTATTCTCGCACGCATAAAATATGTTTCAGGAGCCGGCTCTACACCTCATTTATAAATAAAAAATTTTCTAAATTAGTAAAAGAGTAAAACTACTGTTAACAGCTGTTTTTAAAAGTTGTAAAACAGTAAAACCACTATTTTTAAGTTTTAAAAGTAAAATCACTATTTTTAAGAGTTTCTTAAAAATAAGGTTTTTTGTTTTTAAGAAACTCTACAATTAAGTTGCATGAGAGGAACTGTTGAACATGGTGGTGGAAGCATAATGTTATGGGGTTCTATGTTGTGGAATGGCGTTGGTAAACTAGAATTCATTGATGAAACTATAAATCCTTATTTGTATAAAAATATTATGAAACAAAATTTAAAATCTTTTGCTAAAAAACTTTTTTTTGTTTCAATGATATAATGATTGAAGACACACTGCTAAAAAAAGCTAAAGTATTTTTTGATGAAACATTTTAGATTGTTTCACAGAGCCCTAATTTAAATCCAATAGAACATTGATGGACTTGGTTAGGTAAAAAAATAAGTAATAGATCATTTACCATAAAAGAAGATTAAAGATAGCTGTTGTTAAATCATGGTCATTGACAATAATCAAAACAAACGTCTAGTTGAATCAATGCCAAAACACTTGTTCGATATAATTAAAGCAAAAAGAGGACCAACCAAATATTAAAGTATATAATTAAAATATAAAAACTTAAAACTGTTTCTCATTTATTTTAATAAACTGGTAATTTTTAATAGCTTTAACCTGTAACCTTTTTTTTTACAATTATTATATATGCAACTGTTTTTATCCCCTTCTTTTAGTTTAAAACTCCTGATCAGGAAATTCAAAAGCGTAAAGAAAATTTTTACTTTTTTTCTGAAGGATTTTTAACAATTGAAAAATTTGACAAAAAAAGTTCTTTATAATTAATGCATGACACAATATTTTATTCAAAGATGTTACTTTTATTGAAAAATTACTTTGTGCAATTAAATTCTGTTCT
Organism: Hydra vulgaris; assembly: GCF_038396675.1. NCBI lineage: Eukaryota > Metazoa > Cnidaria > Hydrozoa > Anthoathecata > Hydridae > Hydra > Hydra vulgaris. Next base: position 13,367,606 of record NC_088933.1, read on the forward strand.
CACTGTTACAACCCTTGGAATTAGGTTTTAGTATTAATTTACATTGTTTTGGTTTATTTCATGCTGCACACCGTTTTGGTGTAAATTTACACTGTTTTGGTGTATATTTACACCATTTTGGTGTATTTCATGCTGCACACCGTTTTAGTGTATTTTACACCGATTTGGTGTATTTCATGCTGCACGCCGTTTTGGTGTCAATTTACACCATTTAAGTATATTTCATGATGCACACCGTTTTAGTGTAATTTACACCGTTTTGATATTTCATGCTGCACACATTTTAAGGGTTAATTTACACCGTTTTAGTGTTTATTTTTGGCGTTGATAACAACATACATACACAAATTATTATTTATAAAATACATAAAACTACATTCATGTTTACGTTCTACTTATAAAAAAAGCTGTGTTTATAAAAATGTTTTTATCGTACAATTACAGTAAAGATTTTAATAGTTGATTTGCCTTTATTGATAAAGGAAGATTTTTTTTTTAAATCGCAACTGTCAACATGTCCTAAAATGATTTTGATCCTGAAGGATATTCCAGGTTGAACACATAAAAAAAACATAATTTGGCGTGTATAATATCAACAAGATACTTTTTTTGGGCAACCACAACACCTTCAATGCATAGAATATATTCTTCTCCTTCAAGATAGACTGTAGGCTGCATGTCGGCCGATTCGGGTTTTTGCTTAACAATAACAGAGCGAGGATTTAAATAATGATTAATAGCTATCAAAAGGTCGTCGTCATCATATTCCTAAAATATCATTAAAAAAAATTTATAAACACCTTTTTTTAATACATGAATAAACAATTTCATAATTTTTAATTAAATTAATATTTACTGTTATAGAAACACCATAGAAACAACCTGAACTTTTATCGAAGCAGCAAAAAAAAATTTTAAACTATATAGCATACCTGTGGTGTCTTTAAAGCCTTTTTCAGAAGATCTCCGTTTGAAGCTAAAAAAGCTCTGCAAGTAGGAACTTTAAGACCAACATCCAGTTCAACCTCTTGATGCCAAAGTTCCTCGCTATGAATGATTGCTGGAAAACGATTTATAATATCAGCAACTTTAGGGTAGCTAATAGAAATCCATTCTTTGCGTTGACGAAAGGAATATTGCATACGCTTTTTGAAAAAATCAATCTTGCTCGCATTTCCTCATTTCAGCTTGCATAGCTTGCTCATGAAATTGATAGCTAAAATCATCTTCTCCATCATTATCAGCATTTTGTGTGACAGTTGTAACAGAAGAATTTATTTTACGTCTACACACAAATATGTATATCAATAAATCTCTCTCTCTCTCTCTCTATATATATATATATAATATATATATATATATATATATATATATATATATATATATATATATATATATATATATATAATATATATATATATATATATATATATAATATATATATATATATATATAATATATATATATATATATATATATATATATATATATATATATATATATAATATATATATATATATAATATATATATATATATATATATATATATATATATAATATATATATATATATATATATATAATATATATATATATATATATATATATATATATATATATATATATATATATATATATATATATATATATATATATATATATATAATATATATATATATAATATATATATATATATATATATATATATATATATATATATATATATAATATATATATATATATATGTATATAATATATATATATGTATATGTATATACATATATATATATATATATATATATATATATATATATATATATATATATATATATATATATATATATATACATATATATATTTATATATATATATATATATTTATATATATATATTGTGTGTATAAGTCAATGTGTGTACTTACCATTTTTCATAAAAATTGTTGACCAGGACATTTTTTACAAAAAAAACATACTTACGAGGCCAATAAATACCGGATACACAAAAATGTTCCCATAAATAACTCTATTGGTATAATAATGCTTTATTTATTACTTACTTGCACTGAAATGTTTTTTTTTCTGGCAATAGGTTTCTTCTAAAGTTTTTAAACTTATTTGTTAGACACTTTAACCACATCGAGCCATCTCCATTTATGTCTATGAGGGTTGGATACCGTAGAAGCATTTTATTCACTACTGCCCTCAGATCTTCGGGATAAGGATACCTTTTAAAAAAAAAGTATAATTACTGTTAAAAAATAAACCAATATAATATAAGGTCAAATTATGTTTTGCACTTTGATTTAAAATAATGTCAAATTATTAAAAGTTGTATTTAATATTATTATACTAACAATATGGTTTTGCAAATTGAGATAAACAGCAGATCTACAATCTGCAATCTTGTAGAGGATGTTAAATTGACTGGGATAGGCTGATCTCCATTAAATTGAGGAGGAAAATCAGGAAGCTCTAAGGTAAGCCTCTTACGATAAACACTCAAATTTGATTTTTTTTCAGATAATTGGGTTAAAGGAATATTCTTTGAAGTCAATGGTGGTGAAGTTAATACGGTATTACTTGTACTTTCAGCCTCCATTACACTATAAAAAACAAAACAATGCAATTAAATGTGACAGAGCTTTGGTAAAGTTTTTATTTACCATAATTGGTATATAACTTATGGTATAGAGCTTTGGAAGACTAAAAATTTGATATATATATATCCAATTTTTATTGTAATCTATCATCATACAGTAGTGATCTAATCTAGTTGTAGTGACCATTTAATCAAAGAGAAGTGAAAATCACTAACCTGTCATCAAATAGAAGTGTCATGTACGATTGTGCTCTGGAGGTACAAGATTTGCTGAAAAAATACAAAATACAGAAAAACAGGAATAAATAATAAAAAATAACAATACATACTTTGATTTAATGTTTAATATATCAAATTAATAAATAAAAAGGCAATTGTCATTTATATAGCACAGTAAAAATATTTTGGCACAATTATATCACGTTCTTTAATCAAGTATATTGGCAACGGATGATAGTCGTGTAAGTCGTTGACTGTTACAAAAATGTATTCTGACAATCTAATTATGTGAAAAGCTTGAATGTGTTCATCATATTTAACTGTAGAACATAGTTGACACTGTAAGAATATTGTTGAACTGCACTTGTAGATAGCAATAATGCTAGCAAACTCCTGAGGCCTAAGAAGAACACAGTCACCGATTCGGTACAAAATAGAATTATAACTTGCAGACTTAGCATAAATTATTTTAGTAAGCTGGGGCCAGTTTGTGTTAAAGACTTGCTTGACAAGAAATGGAAGAGAAGACACATCAATTTCCGTAGTTCCTTTAAGAATAATTTCTACATCAACAAAATAATTTCTTGTTCAATCATATGCTGCCCTTTTCTGAAATTTGCATGCCATTGTGTATTGGATATTTTTAAAGTTCTTCGAGTTTGACGCAAACTTCTTGTGCACCTGATGGACTCCTTCAAAACGCAAACAAGAAGCCACACTGAGGATTCCGTGCTGCTCAAGAAGATGAGGGTAATGCACTGTATAATGTTGTTTTGGTGATACAGAACTATTGGGAAAATTTTCCATTACTGATACCAAGTGTCTTTCACGTATTTTCTTGAACTTTGGTAGTTGTTCTATGTCAAATGATGGTGCAAAACTAATATCCACTAACTGACGCAAAAGCTTCCATGTACTCCACACTGGATCACTTTTGGGAAAGTAATCAGCAAAGAGAACACCAAATAATCTCATAAAACACCATATTTGAACTGCTTTGCCCTTAATTTCTTTTTTCACCACAGGCCCAGGTTTATGTTTTATCAGCACCTTTGAATTGAAATGTATTCATCAAAGTATTGATCTGTTTCCAAGTTATGAACTTGCTTTCAACTGCATAATTCAATATTAACTTCATCTCCTTCAGGCAACATCCTTCAAGTAGATCATGCATAATGTCAGGAGGAAGAGATAGAACAGGGTAAAAATTCTTGAGACAGTGAAGCGGTGAACAACAGACAACACCATAAGCAGTACTCAAGGAAGCATCTTCCTGAACCTTTTCTACTATAGCATTTTGATTACTGACAGTTCGTAAAATGCAATCTTTTGATGCAAATAATGTTTTCAATCTGGGTTTAGTTATCATACAATAACGACATGGTCTAGAAGAGTTAAAACCACATGTAAAACCACCAATGAGATGATATCCTAAGTTATCTCCAAGAAAGCTAACAAAACATATAGGGTAATGTTTATTCTGTATATATACACCATTTGATTGTAAATCATTTAAGTCATTTATGAATACTTTGAGAATAGCTGGAAGGCCAAATTCTATGTGTCTTGCTGAAGATAACAGAACAAGATTGTAATGCTTTAACTGACTTCTATACTTTTTTTGGAAATTTATAATACAAAAATAAAGACAGAATGTCTTGTGTTTTTTTTTAATTTGTTGCCGCAAAGGGTTTGAATTAGATCCAAAATCATCTGAGTATAATATGATTCCTATACTTTCTGGATGAATAGCAAAAAACGTATTCTGCTGAAGTAACTTTCCATGTACAAAATCATCGCGAATTTTTGGAGGATTTGTTATTGAATTTGCATTTTTTATTGCAGATAATTCTAACTGTTCAATCATATTAGCTGAAGACAATTATTGTTTGAGATTTTCTTTGATAGGAACATAAATGCAGTGTTTTTCTGAATTTGAAAGAAAAACTTTTTCAGGAGTTATATAAAAAAATACATTCTTTAACAGAGATTCATACTTTGATTTAACTGAACATGTTACAACAGATGGACCCATGATCTCATTGAAGTCTTTTATCATGCATAAGTCTGATAAAATTTCATTGAAAGTGGTTTCAGGAACAAACTTCCTGCAAGTAAATTTCAGCTTCAAGACACATAAGAGCTTTTCATAAAACGGTTGTACAACTAAACTTTCTGCTTCCATAATTTGATTTTCAGTTGAATTAGTAGTAATATCTTCATTCAAGAGTGGATCACGTATGTTTGCAAATGGTAGATTAGTCAGATTAATTTTATGCTTCCTTGATGAATGTGATGTTAATGAGCTATAACACGAAAATTGCTGGTAGCAAACATGGCATTTATATTTTTGCATAGGATGGAAGTGATATATGTGACCACAGAGTTTTCTTTCATTTATGCACTTGAAAAAGCAGTATGGACAGTAGTGCATTGGTAGATCACTAATAAAATGTAAATAATTATTTGTTTGTTTAAATGCAGATTCTTTTTCTAAAATAATTATAAATTGCTTCTCATCAAGAATTAAAAGAACTACAACTAAAAAAGTAACAGACATGATAATTAGTACAGTTCAATTTTTGAAATTGTTAAAAATTGAAACAATTAGGATTTTTTTTATGGTTATCAGTGCCGTACCCAGACGTAATCCATACCGTTTGAACAGTAGGGTACCCTAACTTAAAATTGCGTAAATTATAAATTTCAACATTACTAAATAAAGGAATGTAAATGCAAAGAAAAATCACTCTTGTATTAAACTTCAACAGAAATAAAATTTTATAGCTGATAAAAACAATAGTTTTTGAACTTTTTTTTTTTTTAATTTTTAGAAAGTGAATATATTTTCTTTATTATATTGATATTATTAATCGAAAATAACATGCATTGAATAACTTTAATATATACTTAATTCATAATTAAAATTGTATTGGCTTATACTTATAAGATAATGTCATTAAAATCATTTAAATGATTTCCAATTTAATCACTTTTAAATAACAGAAACATGTTTTTTAATAACGCCAGCATTTTAACACTTATAAAAGATATTTCCAAAGAAAAAATTTTGTAATTATTTATATTATTTAAACCTTTATTATTATTTATATTATTTACATTTTTGTTTATATAATTTAATAACATAACTCTTATTATTATATAAATTCTATTATAAATTTAATGCATATGTATTGCAATTTTTTCTTATATCATTATTAGCAGTGAGAAAAAATTTAAACAGAAAACTAATGTAAAAAAAGATAGAACCCTTAATAATCTGCCAAGATTCATGTTTTAAAAATACAAGAGGTTGCAAAGCTCTCTTAAGCACCTCACCTCCTCCTTTTTTATATTCTTTTTTTTTTATATCACTCATTACCATATCATACTATCATATTTTAATATGTATATGTGTTTATTAAAGAATTACTTCATTTCTTGAACTTCCAATAACTCAGATCATTGTGTGATTCAGGAGAAGTATGATCCTGAATAACATGGAACAATTTCTAAAAATTGAAATAAAAAGTTAATGTTAATAAATAATACAATGTCATTCAATGAAATAATGACATGATTATATAGTAACACTCCATTTAAATGCGGTAGTGGTGTAGTGGTAAGAGCGCTCGCTTTGTAAGCGAGAGGTTCGGAGTTCGACTCCCACCACGTCCCTGGAAGTACCGCGCTCAACTTAGTTTCTCCGCGCAGCGGCCTTGCTCGGCAAGGTTCGTGTTTCGGAGTTAAAGAGTTGAGAGAGGGTTGCACCACGCATAATGACTAAAAAAAAAAAAAAAATATATTAAAAAAAAAAAAAAAATGAGTATCCTCCTCGACTGTAGTGGCCCCCCTCGGGCCTTGGGGAGGTGAATAATATATAAAAAAAAAAAAAAAAAAAATTTAATCAAAAGCTATTACCTAAAATATTATTTCAAAAGTGTGATAATAAAAAATATACATTATAGTATATAAACTAGATGAAAACACTTGTTTTTTTTCCATTATTAACCCAGATAAAAAAAACTAACCATCTAAAGAACTACATAAAATAAGTTGGGTATTAGGTTCCAGTTCGTGCAGCATCTCATTTTCATCAACTTCCATTCGCCCTCGTTTACAAACAATAGTTGCATTTGTATTCAACTTAGAATTAGCTAACACAAAATATTTATATATTAGAGAACCCTATTTATAAATATTTTTTTATATTACAACCATAATTTATATTTAAACCATAGGGTTAAATATAAATATTTAACTCTATGGTTTTATTACCTGTAAGTAATAAAACCATATGATATTTCTTAAACTTATATTTATGTTAGTTAAGTAAATAACTATATAATTTATTATAAGTTATTATAACCATATAATAATGATAGTATAAGCTGGTTATATTAATAATAGTTGAGTTATATTACCTTATATTCAATAAATACCATTTGAGGCTATATTGACACCAAATCGGTGTAATTTTACACTTTTTAATTTATATTATCTTATAAGTATACCTTATATAATTGTATTACCTTAGTATATATTCCTTATATAAGTATATTACCTTATATAAGTTTAGGAAATATCAAATGGAATTAGTCCCTAATATGGTATTAACAATAATACTTTTACTTATATATATATATATATATATATATATATATATATATATATATATATATATATATATATAATAATAATAATAATAATAATAATAATAATAATAATAATAATAATAATAATAATAATAATAACAATAATAACAATAATAATAATAATAATAGCAATAATAGCAATAATAATAGCAATAATAATAATAATAGTAATAATAATATTATTTATAATATAACTTTTAAAAAAACAAAATTTACCTTTTTCAAGAAACTGTGCAAGTGTGGTTTCAAGTTTAACAACTATACCTTTAGGAATATCAGATAAAAATGTGCATATACAGGAAAAACAGGCATTTCTAATAAATTTTTTTTTATTTTCTAACACATGATAACAACGAGATAATAATCTTTCTCACTTGGAATTTAAATAAAATTGAAGAGTTTTTTTTTTTGTAACTGCCGAATTGACCTTTAGTAAACTATAAATTATTGTGAATAACTAAATAATAACTAAACTCTTTATTGATAAGAATTTCCACTTTTTCCCATTAATCAATTTATCCAAATTCTTTAATAAACTCTTTTTCACGTAATATAAACTTTTTCCGTGTACAACAGTGTAGTAACCAGACTAGTCTATGGATAGACTTACAACACAGACATAGACAATTCTGTATGTTGTAATGGACACAACAAATGTTTAATTTTTTGTCCTTGTTGTGTCTATCAAATTTTTGATGGTGTCCTAAGATTGCTCAGTTAAAAAATAATTTTTACTTCATAAGTCTACAAAGCATAATTTTTTGTCTATTTGGTGTCTATGATTTTGTCTAAATTTACTTGATTTCATAAAACCAGAAATCTTTCATTACCGTATTATTTGAAGATTGTTATGTAGTAAATTTATAATATTAAAAAAATATTGAAATGACATCAAAACTCCAAATGACGATCATTGCCCATGATTAATTATTGTTTAAAACTTGCGTACATATTCATCAATAAAATGAAAGTAAAAAACACGCACATTCACAGAGAATTGAAAAACAACTGAACTGAGTAATTAATGAACTTCAATTGAGCACAAAATAGTCCATTTTGAGGTTTTTAAATAGACATTAACTTTTTAATCAACAGCACACGCTGGACAAAAAATTAAAAAATGAACTTCTGTTAGAAAAATTGTATTTTTAATTTTGTGCTCGTTTTCAGTTTTTGAAACGATGCTGCAGTGAAAATTTAATTACTCGTTATAAGTCCAAATTATATATTAAATAGATCTTCTATACCTCATTAAAAAATCGAGATTGTTCATTTAGTGTCCGTTTTTAAAATGATTGTCTAGAAAGACAAACATTTTTTATAGACAATTCATTTTTGATAGTTGTAATTAAAATTGTTGCAACTAGTGCTTTGTCGAAGTCTATTTTTGTCCTTTTATAATAAGTCCATTAGAGATTGTCTGGTTGCTACAACAGTGTCATCCTTATCACTATTTTGCATTTTTTTATAATTAGCAAAATCTAAATGCAAATCGATTTTTATACAAAATTAACAAAGCAATTATGTAATTATGTATTAGACAAATATTAATACATATTTGCTCACTGATTAAAAAAATTATGTTATTTTTTTGGCATATTTTTAGAATTATTTTTTTATTACATCCTTAACTATTAAAATTTTTTTTTTGGATTTCCTAAATGTCCCTTTAATTACTTCAATTCAAAGTTGATGTCAATAACTCAATTGTTTTTGACATCAGCTGCTGATGTCAAAATTTGGCACAAATACCGTTGATGTCAAAAAATCAGCCGCTGATGTTTAAAATTGGCAAAAATTGGCAAAAATACCGCTGATGTCAAAAATTGGCAAAAAAATCCGCAAAATTGCCAAAATTTTCCAATTCCACCCCCCCTCCCCTCTCTTGTCACAGTGAGAGATGCATTTTTTAAAAACTGAAATTTACGTTTTTAAACTTCAATTATTTGTGTTTTCTGCTTATTATCAACTATTACTATTATATACTTTTAAAAAGTAAAGTTTAAGTTTTTCTTATATAATTTATTATTTCTTATTAAATCTTTTTTCAATCAAAGTACAAACAAAATAAAACTACCACTAAAATGCATAAAAGGCGACGTGCAGCGTCATAAATACAGTTGAAACGGTTTTTTATTGTAAATTAAAAGTTCTTCATGTTTACAGCATTAAATTATTCAATAAATGGCTAAAAACCGAAGTTTCACATTAGTTTCCACTCATAGCAATTTACTTTCTGTCCCCAGGGGCACCTTGAGGGTCGGCGGCGACCGAGGCAAACTTAGTTGCAGCGCTCCCTTTCTCAAGTAATAGTCAGGTATAAAAGCTTCGAAAAAAATTTGAAGCGGCACCTTAAGGAACGACCCTGCCAGTCCGATAGTATTAAGCTAAAACTTGAAAGGCGTAAATAATAAAATCACCGAACATTTATAAACAAAACAAAGTACCCAAAATAAATCAGCATTTTTTGAAAACGAAAGAGCCTAAACGTGATATTTCTCTCCTTAAATACGCTGAGGCGATCATATATTTCGGCATCCCCCTTTCCCCACTTTAAAAATTATGTCACATATTTCAAATTTTACACAGTTTAAAACGGTGTAGAGATTTAAAAAAAGTGTTATTTTACACCGTTTTAATAAAAATAAACCTCCAGAGTGTATAATTACACTAAAACGTTGTAAAATTACACCTTTTACTTAAATCATTTTCAATAAACACCGTTTGAGGTTATATTAACACCAAAACGGTGTAATTTTACACCTTTTAATTCAATTTTATTAAGTTTTTCTACTTTTAAACCGTTTTACACCTTTTAATAAAACGGTGTAAAACTGAGATTATAATTTTGAAAGACGGTGTAAAACAGCTTTACACCGTTTTACACCGTTCTATTAAAACGGTGTAAAAATAAAAAAAATGTTACATTATTTAAATTTTACACCTTTTTGAAACGGTGTAGTTAATAAAGAAGGTGTTATTTTACACCGTTTTTATAAAAATACACCTTTAGAGTGTATAAGTACACCAAAACAGTGTAAAATTACAACTTTAGCTTAAATTATTTTCAATAAACACCGTTTGAGGCTATATTAACACCACAACGGTGTAATTTTACACTTTTTAATTTAGAGTGTAAAAGTTTTAAAAACTTTAAAATATTGAATGTTTTTCAATTTCAGTTTTAATATGAATCCATTATTTTTAGTTTAGTCACCATGAGTCAATACTTTTTCCAGTAATTGATTCAATTATTAGTTATAATTGACACTAAGAATTTGTGATTTTTAAAATATTTTGAACAGACATTAGACTAAATTAATCATTGAAAACTTTAGGTAATGTTTACACTTGTATTTAACTATTTAGTTTCAAATCAATCTACACTGCATCACCTGAAAGATCGCCTCTTAAACAGGGTGGTTTCCAATTTGCAGCGATTATTGTAACATTGGCATTTGCTATAATTTGCGGCTTGATCACAGGTAAAGTTTTTTAATTCAAAAGAAGAAGAAAATATGTTTCTTATTTGGCTTGAAACTGTTATTTGGTTTGACTTTTTTTTTTTTTTTAAAGTCAAATTGGTTAACAATTTCAAACTAAAACAGAAAAATGTGACCGTGATATTTTTTGATAATGATGATTTTTTTTTAGGTTATATTATAACATTCTTGAAAAGTCCTTCTGAAGAAAACCGTTACGACGATGCAGGAGAGTTTGAGGTTATTTAAAGCCTAATTAATGTTGTAATGTTTTTAATATTATTATTTTTATATCTTATCTTGTCTTACACTGTTATTTTTTTAACATTAGGTTACGCCAGAGCAAACAATTCAATATGAACGTATCACTGACGAGGTAAACATTACTATGGCGTAAATAGGAAAGTGAATCGCACAAGTCAAATTGCGACTAATTTTACTGTTAGTTAAATAATTAAAACTACTTTTAACTGAAAAGTTTTAATTTTTAAACTTTTTTTTTTAAACTTGTTCAAATTGTTTTTAGATTTAGATAAAATTTTGATTGATAAATTTAATAGCAATTTTTTTAATAAAATTATACTTCGAAAAATGCGTGTGTTATATCTCTTGAAATATCTCTTCAGAACAACGTAAATAACTGTTTTGAAGTTTTGAGAAGTTATTCTTGGACTTTTTAAACTTTTTTTCCAATAAAAAAAAACAATGTGGCAATTGGTAATTAGATCCAGTGAACAACGAAAATATTTGTTTTCCTACTCTTTCTTTCCCATCTTTCCTACGTGGCCTTATTCTCAATTTAATAAAATTATTTATCATAAACTAAACTCAAAAATTGTGCATGTTTATGCCAATCTTTTTTCTCATATAAATACCTAGCAAACAATGTTGTAGTGGATTAACAGTGGACCTAGTTTGGCATTTTAAACGCTTCATTGAAGTTTTGCTCATCGGTTGTTTAGTGGACCATTATGGTGGCTAGTAATTGGCTAGTCACTTTTGGCGGCTACCACTAGTGGTCCAAAAACGACATTCAACAGAGCATGTAATTCTTGATCTTGCCAATATGATAAACCAATCACTAAACAATAACAAATTTACATTGGGGATACAGTAACTACAGCGATTTTTTCAAAATGCTTATAAATGTCCACCCAATTCCGCTATAAATGTTTGCTAGGTAGTTTCTCATATAAATACGTGGGAAACAAAATACGAATAGAACAATTAATTACAGTGTCACTGATAATATGCTTATATAAGTTCTATACTATAGTGAGAAATAAACAAAGACCTAATTTTTGACAAATCTAAATTTTCTTATCAGTGACTGATATATTTATTTATAAATATATATATATATATATATATATATATATATATATATATATATATATATATATATATATATATATATATATATATATATATATATATATATATATATATTAGGGTGGTACTAAAAACAACTTTTTTTGAAAATGACTGCCTGGCATCCCCTAAATATGTTGTATATAATAAAAAAAATACTGGATTTAAAAATTTTTTATATAAAAAATGTTTTAAGGGGTTGCTAACCGACCCTCAAATCAAATAGGTCCTTAATATTATTAAAAAAAGTTTTTCAGAACTATGTCATGTTGGGTCTCAAACGAAGCAAAATTATATAAAAATCTTAAAAATAATAATAATTTATAAAAAAACATGAATAAAAAAAAAAAATTTTTAATTTTGAGATTTATTTGTCAATACCAAGAAAAAATTAATAAACAGAGGGTCCTAATACGCGTGGGGTGGGTAGGAAAATTTTCCCAAAATTAATAAATGTTCCAAGCCGTGTATTAAGCACCTAATACGCTCACAAAAACACTACCTCGCAAACTAGCTAAATACAAAGAATATAGTATAACATATCGAGGGCCTAAGATATGGAACAGTTTTAAAAATAACCACATCAATATGGTGAAAACAGTAAATTCAATTAAGTTTTATATAAAAAAAGAAAATTTAAAATTAAATGACAACTTTGAAGCTTAACATATACACTACCGTTTTTTAAATATACACTATCGTTTTTTAACCTAATTTTTTGATATATTTAAAGGAATTTATTCCTTTTATTGTCTTTTTTTCTTTATTATTATTTTTTTTTTATTATAATAACTTTATTTTCTTTGCACTTGTTAAAGCTCACATAGGGGCTCTATGAAAAGATTGTGGTGACTCTAGTCATCCATAGCTTCTTTGAGCCCCTGTCTGTTTATATAAATATATATATATATTTTTTTTTCTTTTTTTTTATGGAATAGCTTTTTATATTATTGTATGAACAGCAAAATGAATGAAAAAAAAAAAAGAGTAACATAAATCATAACTGATATGTGATATGTTGAACGACACTAAAGGAGTCTCAATAATCTTTTCTGAAAAACTTCTCAAAATTTACTTGACAATACCAGTGACAACTTGCACAAACGAGCCATCTTATTTTTTTATTATTTGAGTACCTATGTGTTTTACAACTACCCAAGTAATCATACCAAAATAACAGATTGATGGTTTCATATGTAAAATAATAAATATCGTAAGCATAAAGTTTAATATATACAAAGTAACTATTCAAGGAACAGTCGTTTACAACTTTGATATAGTCACCATGAGTCAATACTTTTTTCCAGTAATTGATTCAATTATTAGTTATAATTGACACTATACATAAATATAATAAAATGAAAATGATATAAATATAATAAATGAAAATATAAAAACGACAATAGCATAATATAAACGTATAAGAATCCAATAAATATATCTTTATATTATAAATATATAATAAATATATCTTTATATATATATATATATATATATATATATATATATATATATATATATATATATATATATATATATATATATATATATATATATATATATATATATATATATATTATTCCAAATAAAATATTTTACTTTATCTTGTATATTTTTGAATTATGCTTGTTTATCTTGCTTGTTGTTTCAATAAGTTTAAGTTTATCGAACTGTTTCAAATATTACATTTTTTAAAAGAGAAAAAAAGCTAGATTTACTTATACTTATTTATAGAGAACTCGCAGAAGACTGAAATCAATCTTGTCATATATAACGACTTTATTGGCATACACTAGGTAGTAGGGCTTCCAGTCGGATCTTTTTTAATATTTCGAACCTGAACATGTTGAAACTATTACGGAAAAAGTTCGAACTCCTTTGAACTTTATTTTAGTTATGCAAAGACAAACTAATACAAAGTATGCGTAAAAGTATTTATTTGTTTATCATTATTAATTAGGAAAAAAGTAAATAACATCAATGAGTACTCTTCATAGTCTGCTTTCAAAAAGGTTATTGCATCTAAAGTTTCGTCACTTAAAGAACTTCATATTTTAGTAGTAGGCACTTCACACGATTTTACTATTATTATTATCTCTGGCTATAACTAATACCAAAGTACGCGGATAACAAACACGTTTTCAGAATGAGTTCGTTTTTTAAATTTGGACAACTGGTTCCCAAGTAATGACAATTTATGTTGGGCTCAATAACGCCTATTTTGCGTCAAGATTTGTTGAGTTTTCCTTAAGGATTTATGGCACCAAATTTTGATACTAGATTTATTTTTCAAATGCTATCAATGAGAAAGAGTTTCATTGCAGTACTTATGTTACATTATATTTTTTTTTTTTTACTAAAGAATCAAATCATTCATTTCTCAAAATTATTATTCTCATATTAGGGGCCCCAAGTTAAGGATCCCATTGCTTGTTTGCCCCATTTAGGGGAATTGGGTCAAAAGCTATAAAAGCTTTTTTAATTAAAAAGACTTTTATAGCTTTTGATCCAATTCCCCAAATGAAGTAACTGGGTCAAAAGAGTAATTCATTAACCCTGGCGGTTTTAATTAAAACCGTAAAAATTAACTTTAGTTAAAGAAAAAGAGCTTTTTCAAACTGTCAGAATGAATAAATTCATTTATATTAATAAATATTAAGAAAATATGTAAAAATACACAGGGCCCGTTTTCCTATTTTGGGGCAAATTGGGCCAAGAATTTTAGAAGCTCTATTAAAACCGTAAAAAAATTAACGTTATTTATAGAAAAAGAGATTTTTTTTTTTTTTTTCTTTCATTTTAGCCGTACAAATGTTTACAAGTTTCGTGTTTTATAATATATATAAAAATGGCAAGAACGAGAAGAAGACAGATTTGCCTTATCACCAAGTCCCTTGTTTTTTCTAGACATTTATATAAATACGTTCTAACTAAAATTAAAAATTAAAAATGAGAGAAAAAAGCAAAATGTTTCAAAGAAGTTTATATAAAATGGAAAATAGTTAAAGTCTTTCAAAGTTGTTTTTAATAAAAGTTAAAGAAGTAGTTAACTTACGGTCATGCAATGCTATATATATTCAAATTTCAAAGTTATTCATTAGAGTAAAATTTTAATAAATCATTCAGGAAAACCAAAACCAACAGCAAACATAAGGGTTAATTTACAACAGCAAACATAAAGGTTAATTTATAATCAGAACACACTATATATATATACATATATATATTTATATATACATATATACACATATACATATATATATATATATACATATATATATATATATATATATATATATATATATATATATATATATATATATATATATATATATATATATACATATATATATATATATATATATATATATATATATATATATATATATATATATACATACATGCACATACACATACATACACACACATATATACATATTTAGTCATGTATTTGTGTTGAATTTTATTAAATAATGGTTTGAAGATATTTGGTATTGTATTATTATTAGTTTTATACATAAAAATTATATATTTATATGGTACAAATTTGATATTTCTTGATTGTTGAACAATGGTCCAGAATGTGAGAAGCGGTGTGCATTTGATAATAACCTAATTGCATGTTTTTGCTTGCTAAATAGCTTTTTTGCCTTTGTCTTATTGGTGCTGCACCAGGCAATGTTTGCATAATTCAGATAGGAATGAATAAATGAGTAATATATGTATTTCAAACATGATTGATCTAAATATGGTTTTGCTTTATAGAGTAATCCGATATTTTTAGAAATTTTATTTTCAATCATGTTGATGTGGTTTTTCCAATTTATGTTTTCATCTAGAATTACACCCAGAAATTTCATTGAACATTCCCTTTTTACGATGTATTCTCCAATAATAACTTTTGGAAGTGCAAGAGGGATTTTATCTTTTTTATGGAGGCGATGAAAATAATATAATTAGTTTTAGTTAAATTAGTTGTTTATTCATATTTAGCCATTCGGTTAGTTTTAGAAGTTCAATGTTGACCGTTTTAAATAATGTTGTTATATTACTGTGAGAATAAAATAAATTTGTGTCATCAGCAAAAAAAATAGAATCTAGAATATTAGAAGCTTTGCTTAAATCATTAATATAGATTAAAAATAAAAGTGGTCCTATTATAGATCCTTGAGGAATGCCGTAAGTAACTGACTTATTGTTAGTTTTTTCATTCCCGAATGAAATATATTGTTTTCTATTAGATAAGTAGCTTTTAAACCAAGCTATGTTTATATTTTTGATTCCATAGTTTTCTAATTTTTTAATTAAAATACTATAATCAACAGTGTCGAACGCCTTACTAAGATCTATGAAAACACCTAAAGTGAACTTGTTTTTGTCAAAACCTTGAAAAAATATGAATGAGATGAAGAATTGCATGATCAGTAGAGTGCCCTGTTTTGAAGCCAAATAGTTTGTTATAAAGAATATTATTTTTTTCTAAAAATGAGTATTATTTGTTATACATAATGCGTTCTAGTATTTTCGAGAAGCATGGAAGAATGGAAATAGGTCTATAGTTAGAAATATTAGTATCATCTCCAGACTTAAAAACTGGTATTACCCTTGCATTTTTAAATTTTTTTGGAAAGACTCCTTGTTTAAACGAAAGATCAAATAAATGCAAAAGAACTTTTTTAATATAGAAAATACATTTAATTACAACATTACTACAAACTCACAGCAACTAATAATTTTTTTTCAGTTAACTCAGCATTTTCCATAATTGAATTACAAGGAGTCAAGTATTTCTCCTTGTTAAACTCACTGTGTTTTAATTTTGATGCTATACTCAAACCTGCATTGACAAACACCTCATTAAATGTTTTAGCAATTATAGATTCTTTTGTTATATCTTGATGATGATAGTTTAGTTTTTTTGGAAGACCATTTAGCTTAAGTGTTTTTTTTCCAATTACTTCTTTGATGACTTGCCACGTTTTTTGAGTATCGCCTTTAAATTTTATTATTTTATTTGAATAGTATTACTTCTTTGAAAGCTTTATAATTGATTCAAAGCGACCTTTATATTTTTTATACCTTAACTCATTTTCATAAGTTTTTTTTTCATAAACGCTTCATACAATCGTTTTTTTTGTTGATGATTTTATTATTCCTGGTGTAATCCAAGGGTTTATAAATGTTTTAGTTTTAATAATTTTTGTTACCAACGGGAAAGCTTTATCATAGTGTTTTTTGAATATTTGAAGGAAACTGTTATAAGCAGTATCTGTGGTTTGAACTTGTAGAATTTCATCCCAGTTTTCAGAAAATAGTGAACTATTAAAAATTTCCATAGAAATGTCATTATATACTAGATTTGTAATAATAATTTCTTTTTGAGGGGTGTGTTCGACAACTTTATGCGCGATTATAAAAATAAATATTAGGAAATGATCTGATATATCAGATATTATTATTCCAGTTTTTATTTTATATTTTGTATATTCATTAATTATTATTTGATCAATTGAGGTTGCGCTATTCCTAGTAATTCGTGTTGGTTTATTTATTGTTGGAATGAACCCATTTTGAAATATGATGTTCATAAAATTTTTTACATTTTTATTTTTGTCGTAATCAAGCGCATTATAATTAAAATCTCCAACAAAAAAGACACGTTTGTCACATAAAATTTTGTTTTTGATTAAATTTTCAAAGTATTTTTCAAAAAATTTGTTATTGCCAGATGGCGGTCTGTACACAACATGTACTATGATGTTTTTAGTGATTTTATTTATAACTTTGATCGTTAATGATTCGCAATCATTACTAATTGCACTAAATTCGGTTAGCGGTTTAAAATTTTTTAAAAGAGTTGTGAATAAAAATACATACTCCTCCACCTATTGTCTTAGAATTTCTGGCTTGATGAATAACTTTATAGTTTTGTAGTTGAAAATTTGAATCTTTTTCAACTTGTTTATCTCAACACCAGGTCTCTGTGAGACAAATAATTTTAAAATTAATTTCAACACTATATAAAAAATCTTTCAATTTATCAACATTTTTTGAAAGCTCCTTATATTTAGGTGTAAAAGAGAGAACTCATTAATATCTATATCAGCAGAAAGATTAGAAATATCGGAATTATAATAAGAAGGGCATATGTTGCTAATTATTTCATCAGTGTTATAAAAATTAACGTCTGGATCTGAATGATTCTCTAAAAGTATATTTTTATTTGTCTGGAATGCCCTAAAGCTTAATTCACGAAAATTTATACCTTCCATAATAACAAGAAAGGTTATCCTAACAAAATATTTAAAGTATGAAATAAAATAATTAATGTTTAGGAGGTAATTTCCTGAATTCTTTTACTATTAATTTATCGTAAATTACAACCGAAAATATACCAGTTTTCTTATGTATCTTCATTTGCTCGAATAGTTTTTTCCTAATAGATGCAGTTTCTGATGAATAATCCTCATTGATATATATTCCCTATCCTTTTAGTTTACTCGCACTTTTTAAAACTTTAACTTTATCTTTGTAATTTAACAGTTTCATTACTATTGATCTTGGTCTACCTGCTTCAATTTTTCCTGACCTGTGTGCTCGTTCATTTACAATTCCTTTTAAATTAAGTTTTTTTCCAAAAGTATTTAATACCTTCAGTTTGGTGTCATCCCAATTTTCATTTTCATTTTCCGATAAACCTTCTATTCGAAGATTATTCCTTCTTTGTCTATCCTCAAGCTGCCTTAGTTTATTATCTTCCGTATCTCTGCTCTCTGATTTTGATATGATTTTTTTTTCTAATTCGAGATTTTTTTTTTCTTGCATATCTTGTGAAAAGTTCAGACTTTCTTCTATATCTTTTTGCACAATTTCATTTTTGTTTAATCTTTTAACGTAATTTTTTTGTTCCTCTTTAATTAATATATTTTCCTTTGGAGTGTTGCATACAAATCTTTTACAGTGTTTATTTCTTTTAACAGACCATCAATTATATCGTTTGTTAACTTTAGATTTCCACTTATTAGTTTTAGAATATCACTTTGTTGCTTAATAAACATTTCGTTGAATATATCTCGTACAAGCTTTATTGAAATAATTTGTTCCTCGTTTGATAATTTATCCATGATGTATTAATTTATTTTATTTATGTTCTTTTTTCCGTTAATAATTCCTATTTTAAAGGATATATAAATACTAAAACTTAAAAATACTACGATTTATTTTCTTTTAATTATTACGCTCGCAAAAACACATCTGCTCACGAAGAAAGTATGCGGCAAAATAAAATGAAATAAAAAAATAATAAAAAACAAAATTTTCAATTTATCAGAGTGAACAAATTCATTTATATTTATAAATATCAAAAAAATATGTACAAATTTTAAGTCTTTTTTCTCCGAATCGGGGCGATAAGGCCGGGAACAATTGAAGCTCTGTAAATACAATAAAAATTAACTTTAGTTAAAGAACAAGTTTTCATATTGCCAGAGTAAACAAGTTCATAAAGATTTTTAAAAATCCAAAGTATATGTATGAATTCCAGTGCTCCTTTGCCCCATTTAGGGCAATTTGGTCAAAGGCAATGAAACTTCTGTAAGAATATTTTTAGAATATTTTTATAGTGTCACTGGAATGACAGCAAGGTTAAATATTCAAGGTTTATAAAGACTTTCTACCCTATCCACATTGTTATCTTATATATGCAACTAATAAGCAAAATAACAAAGCAAAACAAATAAATAAGGTCAAGGTCAAGCCATTGGAACTGAGGTTAAAAAACTAGTCTAATGTTATTAAAACATGTTATTAACTTAAATTTAAGTAAGTAAGCAGCATAATGTAGCAACAAGTATTGCAATAAATGCGAACATACTGGGTCCCCTACTTTTGAGTGGTCATAACTATTTAAAATATTTGAAAAACTTCTTAAACTGCCACAAACAATACAATTTGAAGATAAATTATAATTTAATGCCTCCACCAGGACTCTGTGCTGCAGCACAACTATTGTTGTTATAAATGATAAAAAAATGCATAAAAAATACAAACCATCAGAAATTATGCAGTGTATCAAGTAATTTAATTGGTCATTTTCTTTTTCTCTCTGTATGTACATTTATATATATATATATATATATATATATATATATATATATGTATATATATGTATATATATATAAAGTAGTAGTATGAGCAAACGGTGGCGTTGACGATTGCTGAAATTTTTTTATGGTATTGTCAGTTGAAATGTTTGATGAATTTAAAGTGTTATTTAAACAATTTGTTTCAATTGTTATACCGATTTCTTTGGATTCTTTTAGATGCATTTCATAAAATTTTTTTATAAACAATTTTGTCTTATGTAATGGATTCATATCTATTGATATCATTTTTGATAAACTCAAATTTACGAAATTTGAAATCAAGAAAAGTAGCTGCTAAGAAAAAATCATTAGCAAAAATGTATTTAAAACGCCCTTTTAGAGACCTTAATAATTCCTTTTAAAAAGTCTTAACTAGTTCTGTAAAAATGGTTTGCGATTAAAGTATTCCATTTAGTAGAGAATACAAATGTTGGAAACCGAAATGTTACTGTAACTTATTTCTTTCCGCTAAAAAGTTTTGTTAGCTCTTTAATTGGGTGTAACAAATCACATAAATCCTCCAGCACCTTAAATTCATTAGCAGTGGGAAGATAGTCTTTTATATTTAAGTATTCGATGCTTATCATATCCAACGCAGTTTTATTAGTTAATATAGATTCAATCATATCGAATTGGCTATTCCAACGAATAGCTATATCCTGTACTAACTTTATTTTAGTTTCATATTGAGTGTTTCTTGAACTTCTCTTAACTTTTTTTGTAACATCTCCGAATGCTTAAATGAACCAACAATACGCCTACAGGATGAAATTACCTTTGCGATTTCCAATTTGCCTTCGTTCATTTTTTCAAGTTCTTTAACTTCACTTTCTGTAATTTCTTTATTAATTAACTTCGTAACGCTTTGAACCATTTTTTAACTTTTTTACTTTTATATCTCTCGTGTTTAGAAGATCGTTAACCACAAGATTCAAACGATGACCAGCATATGGAATCTTAAGAACATTATCATCAAACTTATTTACTGCAGAGAAAATGTTTGCACCTGAGTCAGTAACTAGTGCAAAAATCTTATTACTGAATGACCATTCACTGAAGATTTCGTTTAACGTATTAAATAAATATTTAGCTGTTTTCACTTCAGACATAAACCTAAGATCCAGTTTTCGGTTAACCAGAATCATATTTTTGTCAATAAAATGACAAGTCACACCGAGGTAGCTGTTTTACTCAATGATGATCAAACATCACAAGTAATTGTAATGAAATGACATCCCTTCAATTCTAGCATTAAAGTTGATCTTAGATTGTCCGTAATTGATGCAATTAATTTTATATATATATGGATGACGCACTATCGAAATCGGCTGATCAGTACCAGCAATAAAGTTCATCAATAACTTGTTCAATTTTTTATGACCAGTCTCTTCAAAACTATTTTCATTACCGCTCTCAATATCGGATATATCGTCATCTTTAAGTAAAATTGTTGATTTTTTTAGATATTTTTGAATTAATGCAATGATCAATTGATAAATGGGATTGCATTGAACTGGTCGAACTGTTGTAAGGTAGAATCTTATAACATATGCTGCATTTTGTTTGATTCTTTTGGTCTTTTTCGAAATATGTCCTAACGAAGCTTCGTTTTCTTATTCCTTTCATAATAACGGATTTATTTGTTTTTGACATGTTTATTCAAACTAAAAAGTAAGTAGTTTTTTTACTCGTACGCATACAACAAATATTAATAAATTAGTATCTTATGCTATTAGTAAATGTGTAACACATGTTACTTCACTTAGGTTACAGAGCGATTAAAGAGATTATTATAACTTTAGTTACATTTTAGAGTTATGTAACAAAAAGATTGCTAAGGTATAAATATAATTGTTTGAAATCGCTGTAAATCTAAATAACTACTAGAGAGTAATTAGCCGTTTTCATATTTTTATTTTTTTTTTATTTTTTTTTATTTTAGGTGCCCCAAGAAGTCCTAACGGTCTTGTCACAGAGCACCGCGGAAATGCATTTAACCAGGAAGTTTACGCCTCCTTCCTTACCGTGACGCGAAAATATGTCCAGAGCTCGTTTCGAACTTGGATCTCCTGCTTATAAAGCAAGCGTTCTAACCGCTGCGCCACGGCCGCATATACTTGCGTTTGAGGCCCTTAGGGAATTGCACATTATATTTTTTAAACATCATAACTATATCCTTTAGGAAAAGCGCACGAACTTTTATGTAAATTCTAAATCTAAGGTTTAAACTTACGTTATGCAAATTTAAAATTAAAAAGTGTTTAAACTAGTGTTGCTATCGACTTCGACTAAATCGACTAAAAGTCTACTAGTCAAAATCAGGGTTGTTATCTGTCAAATATGTCTAAGACATATTTTCTGCTGACATAAAATATGTCCCACATATTTTCTATCGACATATTTTGACATAATTTTATGTCTGAATTATTTTCTGCTGACATAAAATATGTCCCACATATTTTCTGTCGACATATTTTGACGTAATTTTATGTCTGAATTACTTTCTGCTGACATAAAATATGTCAGGCATATTTTCTACGAACATATTTTGACATAAGTTCATGTCTGACATATTTGCTGTTTGATATTCTTCAAGAAAAAATCTATTTAACAAATTTGTTGCGCATTTCAGCCTAATTTAAAGAGTAAAGTGAAAATAGTCTAACAAATTTATTGCTTTTTTGCTTCATTAAACTTTTATTTTAATCCCTATAAGCAAATATCAGTTGTTTCATAAAGGTCTTTTTCTGCCCTTTTTAGCGATGTATCGTTTGATAGTATTGACTAATATTAACTAGTATTGACGCATCATTTGATAGTATTTGATAGTATTGATTAGTAGGGATGGCACTTTTACTTATATTGATGTAAAAACGCGAATTACTTTTACGCGTAAATTATTTTACATAACTCATATAAAAATATATAATTTACTTACTTTCAAAAGTAATTCGTTTTTTTTTTACATTAATTATATAACTCGTAAAACTTAATTACTTAAGTTAAGTTTTTTAAATGAGTAAGTGTTACTTGAAAAAGAAATTTACTTTAGCTAGTAAAAGTTATTTATATTATTAGTTTTACTTGTAAATGTAACTTACTTTTAATGGTAAGTTACGTAAAGTAAACTCAATGATATATTAAAAATAACTAGATGTCTAACTGCCGTAAATCGGCATAAGAAAAAGTGAAGCAAAAATCGGCCATTATGGGGGACAAAATCTTTACGCTATTTATCAAAATAAAACAAATACGAAGCTTAAGATTGTTTAATTTAATGTATAATCAATAAAAAATCGATACACAGATATCTGAAAAATTTGATGTTATTTTGATTTAAAATTTTATAATTAAGTAAAATATGCTTTTTTTTTTTTGTTAAACATTTCAAAATCATACTTATTTCATGTTTTTTTGATTTTAAAATTTAACATTTAACTCAAATCTTAGATTTAGTTGGATTTTATTCTATAATCTATTAACATTTTATGCACCTGTTAGTCATTAATTACCCTCTGCAGTAATGCTAGGAGGTATTATAACATAACTGCAAGGTAAACAGAGTCAAGAATTGTAATGAAATATTTTATAAAACTGTTTTGACTATTAACTAAGCTCTGTGTGACACAACTTAGAGGTTCCTTCTAGAAATGTTAGAACTTTATTTATGGTTAAAAACTTCTTGTTATCATAAAAATCATTATTACTTTTTTCTATAATTGATTTACCGTCAATAATTAAATAAATTTAGTTCAATGTTATGTTATAATCTAGTAAGGTTTTCAATACAAAAAAAGCTCCATAGGTATTCAGGTATATAAAGAATATCTTTCCTTTGAAATATTAGTCTTTCAATATAAATAACAAATCAAGAAAAGTAACAGTTAATAAAATTTAATTTAATATTTTTATTTATAATATTTTCACGTATATATATATATATATATATATATATATATATATATATATATATATATATATAAACTGAATTTTTAAGTAATTTATTATCCTTTTATATTGTTTATTTTATATTTATGTTATAAACCTTTGAATGTAATTAATTTATTAGATTGTTGACATAGACCAATCATTGATTTTTAAAACTTTTTCTGTATATAATTGGCCATATCTTTGCAGTCTGGTTTTAAAAACGTCATTTGCTAACATCTTTATCAGTTGTGTGGAATGCATGTCTTCAGTGACAGCTTCATGCTCAGCATCGTGTTCATTTAGGTCTTTAAAAAAATGTTTTTCACTAATAATTTTATTAACTGCATAAATCATTTTCAGTTTAAGGTTTCGTTCCACATTCATTTTTGGTTTTTTAAAATTGTCACCGCAGACATAAATTTTGAAAACACTCTCGCATACTATTATAGTTTGTATAACATCATTTCTTGGAGCAATAAGCCCACCCCTATTTTTTATGTTAATCAATGAAAGAACTGATGTTCCATAAGAATGTTCCACAAAATTGTTTTCGGAAATAAGTGAGTTTGCACACACAGAACATGTTATCTTTGATAATAATCTTCTTAAAATATATCCAGATATATATCCTAGTATTACTTCCTTATAGATAGAGGTATTATCAAGATAATTTTGAATTGTAACAATATCAATATCAAAGTTTAAAAATCTGTTTCAGGATTTGAATAAATTGCATATTTTTTACTCCACTTTAATGCAAAAATAGATCCATTTGCAATATCCTCAAATGTTAAACAATTAGCATGCTTTGAGCCTACAATAGAATTGCGCAAAAGAATTCTTTTTAAAGATGACTTAAGTTGGAGGGCATCTGGATTATTATTAAATCCATTCATTCCACAAATACAAGAGAACAGTAACTCAAGATGATCTTGTGAAAACTTGTATGTTAGGCAAAATTTAAAAGGATGAACATTTAAAGTCAAAAGCTCATAGGCTAAGTATTGAAGACTTTTTGCAGCCACAATTAACCCTAATACAAAGGTTTTTCTCCTATGTTTTAATAATGGAGTACCATTAGCATCTGTCAACTTTGATAAGTAGTTTATTATTTGATCAAAAGTTGCATTCCTATAAGGATAATCATTCAAAAAAAGAGCTTTCTTATACGATTTTGAAAAAAGATTTTTAGAGTTCAGCATATCAAATAATTTGTCGATGACCCTTATAAAATTTATAGTTCCTTCAGCATGCTTGAAATTTGGATCTTTGGAAAACATCAGAAATTCAATTGCATCTGAAACTGAACTACTAAGTGTTTGTGCAGCAAATTTAACATTCATTTTGTGACGCTGGAAATAAATATGTTTTATTGAGATTTTATTTGCAAATTTTAATCCTTCTTCTTCCTGTATTTCATATAAAGCTTTTATATAACTCCATTTAATGTATTTTCCATCACAATCCTTAAGTACCTCTAAATCACATAATGCATTTCTAGCTAATTTTAGCATATGACTTGGGTCAGGGATTACATACAAGTAGTGATTATAGCCTTCAAAAGTAAATCTTCCATTAATTTTTTCTTGTCTTTTCCCAAATGTACATCCTAGTGATGCAGCAGAATTAAAGTTAACATTTACACCATCAAATGTAATGCTACGTACATTAATTTTTTTATCAGAGGAAACTGGTAATGCTTTTTTAATAAGACATGAAAGGTTTTCAGCTGTTATTTTACTACACAAGATATAGCCAATAGGTGTTTTCCAATGACCTCGTAATCCTACCAGCATAAATACCAATGCTTCTGTAGCTGGTGTATCTGGTTCAATTGCAACAATATCTTTTCCATAATCTGTAAATCCAATCAATCGACCTCTCTTTTTATCGTTTAGAATTGATGTTTTGATTGCCATTGCATCTATAATAATTGCACAATCTTTATAATTAATGTCAGTCTCTGCTTTTATACTAATATAATTTAAAACATCTTCAAAAAACAAGGTTCACAATCTACAAAGGAAGTCTAGTTGGCTAGAGAGCTTGAAGCAGGTAAATGGAGTGTAGGCCGTAGAAAATTGTATGCTCTAGGTGAGTAAAAATGCAGAGTTATTGCAAATTTTTTAATTTCATCAGTATACCTATGCCCTTTTGGAAGTGAGGTATTGTTTTTAAACTGATTTTTTTTTAATATCAAAAGTCAATCCACTAAAGTTTTCACAAAGAATATTAGCAGCATCTTCAGAAACAATTTTTTTTTTGCTTAGATTTTTTAGCATAACCTTTAATAAATTTTTTTTTTTTTCTTTTCGTCGAAACTTTTGTTCAAGAATTTTAATTTTTGCCTTTAATTATGCTTTAGTTGGACTTGCATTTGTCAATAATGTACTTTTAGAAATAATAGTATCATCATTAATAATTTTGTTACTACTTTCGATAATATTAAAGCTACTATCTATATCCACCAGGCAATCAATACTCTCTGTTGTTTTTAAAAAAACAATATTAATATAAATTTCGTTACTATTAGCAGCAACATTATTGTTATCACTTACATCCGAATGGAAATCGATGTGATAGTGACTGCCTGTTTCTGAAACTTTTTTAATGAGATTCTTTTTATTTTTTTGTGGCGATATAGAACTAAACTTTCTTTTGACTTTTGGTTTTGAATCAATAATAACAGATGGAACAGAAAAAGGTTTTAATTTAGGCTTGTTATTAAAATCAGGTATACTGTAATCTGAAGGTAAAAAGTGATCACTACATATGCGGTTGTGCTCAGTAGGAATAAATGTTTCACGTTTTATAGCAACAATCCACCTTTTACAGAGTTCGCTATTATTAATTGGAAATTTATGAAATGCTCTGTTGTCGCTTTTCATTGCTCTATTTGTGCAACCAGCTGCAGCACAAGAATTAACCATGATTTATAAATTTTGAATATTAAATATCGAATATTATTTGATCCAAACGTGATTTACTATTTTTTAAATTAATGGCCGATTTTTGCTTCAAAAAATACGCTGAAGTTAGACATCTAGTTATTTTTAATATATCATTGAGTAAACTACTTTAAAAAGTAATTTTGGTTATAATTACGTAAAAAATTTACATCGAAATGTAATTTACTTTTTAAATGTAAAAAATTTTATCTATGAAATAAACTTACGTAAATATAATATTTAAAAGACATAACACTTACTTTACAAAGTGAAATAAAACTAGATCGTAACAACAAATTACTTTTAAGTGTAAAAGTAAGTAATTAGCAAAAACAGCATACACAAAAGTAATTTAATAAAAATTGTTATTTACTTTTACAAATAAAAGTAATTTTTTTCTTTGAAATTTTATACTTTACTTGGTAAGTAAGAAAAAAGTAAATTATATTATATACTTTCTCAAAGAACAGTCTATTCATGTTGATTTAACATAAATTTTGAGATAGGTAGCGTATTCAAATCTATTGCCTATTTTTTTCACGTATATCGTAAAGGGTAGTTCTATTATAATTAGGGGCAAATATTGCCTATACTAGTAGTATAGAGACGGGCTCCCTGTCGCATGAGTACTAATAGGGGCTGCTAAATAATCATTGATTTTTTTATTTCTTTTTGTTTGTTTAGCAGATTAGGTTAATGGCCATAATGAAAGCTTGTCGGGGGAAGATGGGGAAAGGGGGCATAATTTCTAATCTATGGGTAATTCATGCATGTATAAACCTTCCAGCATTTGTGTAAACTTAATAAAAGTACAAGTTGAAATTGTTTTCAGAGCACTGGAGAAAACTCCACTTTTTTGAATCTTTTTTTTTTTTAATTTTACTTTATCATTCCGGCTTTACTTTGATTTTACTTTATCTTGAAAGCATTTGGGTAGTCACGATGAACGTGCATGTTAAATTTGTTTCCTGTGCAAGGAGGTCGTACCCTTACTTTGTTTCACAATATTTTATTTTTCTTTAAAGTTGGGGTTTATAACTTTTTAGAAAGAAAGATTTTTTGCATAAAAGCTTTGAAAACCTTTTTTTGATTTATTTGTTTCAGTATTAATTTTTTTTCGGGAGGAAATAAGTTAGTGGCCCTGATAAAAATTTACCGTAAATGAGCCGGGCATATTTGCAGTTATGCTGCTGCTTTTTGCTTCTTTTATTCAGCGTGGTTGTTGTCAGAGCCGTCCCAAAGAGGTCTCTGATTGAGGAGGGGGTTCGTATGTGTTTTTTGCCAACTAGACACACACGCACACAAAAAAAAGGGTCCTCGATATTTGAAATTTGCCAACAATACTTCAAAACTTGCCAACTAAATGTACAAATGTGCTAACTCAAATGCATATAATAGCTTTGGGGTGGGGGATACCCCTCACCCCCATTTGGGACGGCACTGGTCAGCTCTGGTCGAAATAGCCACTCAGAAATTAAAATTAATTTTTTTTTGTTTATTTATTAATAGCTATTCATAAAACTGTTGTCTGGAATGAACTAAATTCAATTAGTCCATTCCAGAAAACAAGTATTTCTTTATTATTCTATTATCTAACAATTATTCGAGTATGTCATTTCCAGAAATAACTTTTTTTGGTTAGATAGGTTTTTAACAACCACGCTGAATAAAGGAAGCCAAAATACAAAACTTAGAATAAAATTGCAAAATGTAGAGTCATTTCCAAAGCAAGAACATTAAACCAGACAGTCTTTCAAAAAAAAAACTTTAAAACAACTGATGTAAATAACATCAAGATTAATTTGAAAAAAAAATTAAAGTTAAAAAAGTATAAATGTAAAAGTATTTAACTTGAAAAAAAATTTATAACTTTTTATAACGGCAAAAACCGCTTATTTTAATTTAGCGTATTTAATTATTTTAATATAGCGTATTGGTAGGATGGTTCAAAAAAGGACACTTTCAAGTTTAAAATTATATGATCGATTGTAAAGAAAATTGTCTTGATGTTGTTTTATCATACAGATGAAATAACATCAAATTCTTTTTTTTTTTTTCAGTAAATTTTTGTTACTTTTTTTACTTTAAATTTTCAAAAAATTTAAATAACGACATGAAGCAAACTCCAAACATTTATATATTCATGTTTATGTAAAGCTTTTCAAAAGTATTGCGATAATCGGAGTCTGCTAAAAATAAACCCTTAAAAATGTTGACTTCCCTTTTATGCCATTGGTGTGAGAGTGATGAGTCTATAACATTTATAAATACATTTTTTTAACATTTTAAACTAAATTTAAGTTCATTAACAACTCTCTAATATCATGCAATAATCTCTTAATGTTCAAAAACGATGAACACATAAATTTTGAGCAACCTCTTCAATTATTTAGGGGATTTAAATGGGATTTGATAATTATCAAATTAATTTTTTTTCAAATATAATTTCGTCATTGGTTTTTTTTTTATTATTACATAAAGACAATCTTTAATACAGTGATGGATTTTTAATTTTTATAATTTTTTATTTTTCTTAATTTGCCGTTACAAATTATTAACTTTCTTTTGAAAACACCATGTAACAACATTTTTGTTTATGTTAATTTTTTAATGTTTCTTACATAATTTTTGTATGCTGATTTCAGTGGTACCATTGGTTTTTCTCTATCATCAAGATTTCCTGAGAAAAAGCATAAAGTATATTTCGGAGTTTTCGTATATGTGTAATGCAATTAAAACATTATATATATATGCTGATTTTAACTATATTCGTGTGTTTATTTTCAGTTTAACTAATTACAACTGTTACATGAAGTGGTGAATATGTCTAGTAGATCCTGCAAGCTTTGTCCTGACTCATTCTGTTATGTTTGTGGTTACTATATTAGTCCAACACAAGCTAAACATAAGATTGTCAGTGGTACAAAATTCTTTACTGCATATCATGCTTATTTTGGCATGGCTATGGGAGATCAGGACAAATCGTGGGCACCACACTACAGTTGTGGTAGCTGCAGATCAACTCTGGAAGGATGGCTGCGTGGAATCCGAAAGTCAATGCCCTTTGCGATTCCGAGAATATGGAGAGAACCGACGAACCATCATGATGACTGCTTTTTCTGCATTGTTGACATTTCAAAGTATAAAAAACCGAAAGATAGGCTGACTCTAGTTTATCCAAGTACACCATCTTCTATTGGACCAGTTCCACACAGTGATGAATTGCCTGTTCCTACTCCACCTCAATCCGAAGAAGCAGCTGCATATCATTCTGAAGTAGACTCACCGGATGAACTCAATGATGACTGTGATTTCAGGGAACCGAATGATTCACCTCATTTCCCTATCCAACAAGAACTTGATGACTTAGTACGAGATTTAGGTCTCACTAAATCAAATGCAGAACTTCTGACATCACGTTTGAAAGAATGGAATTTATTAGATCCAAGCTGCAGAACCTCGAAATACCGAAAAAGACATGAAACATTCGCATACTTTTATGTAGTATCAGAATCACTGTGCTATTGTCATGACGTTCGTGGTCTTTTCAATGACATTGGCATTGTTCACAATCCTGAAGAGTGGAGATTATTCATTGACAGCTCAACAAGAAGTCTAAAGGCAGTTTTGCTCCATAACGGAAACCGATTTCCTTCGATTCCAGTAGCTCATTCCGTTCATCTAAAGGAAGACTATAAGAACGTGAAGTTGTTGCTTGAGAAAATCAACTACGACAGTTACAAGTGGGATGTATGTGGAGACTTTAAGATGCTAGCATTTCTTCTCGGTCTGCAAGGAGGATACACAAAGTACTCGTGTTTTCTTTGTTTATGGGATAGCAGGGCTGCAAACCAGCACTTCACAAGACGTGAGTGGCCAGTGAGAGAACATTTACAGCCTGGTTTGCACAATGTTATTAATCAATCTCTGATACCTGTTGAAAAGATCTTACTACCACCCCTTCACATTAAACTTGGTCTTATCAAACAATTTGTCAAAGCATTAAACCCAGATAGTGCAGCATTCCAGCATATTCGGCAGATGTTTCCAAAGGTGTCAGATGCAAAAATTTCAGCAGGTATATTCGTTGGTCCACAGATTAAAGTTATGTTGGCATGTAAGGAGCTTGAGGACAAAATGTCTGCTAATGAAAAAGAAGCATGGACTGCATTTAGACATGTTGTTCATAGCTTTTTAGGCAACAATAAGAGTGATAACTACAAAGAGATAGTGGAAAACTTAATTGTACGGTACGCAGATATGAAATGCAGAATGTCAATAAAGCTGCATTACCTGCATTCACACTTGGAATTTTTCAGACCAAATTTGGGTGATGTGAGTGAAGAGCACGGGGAACGTTTCCATCAGGATATTCTTGCAATGGAGAAAAGATACCAGGGCAGATGGGATGCAGCTATGATGGGTGACTACATCTGGTGTTTGATACGCGATGACAAGAAACTTCATAAAAGAAAACCTCGTTCTACTGTTCACTTTTAGTGTTTTTTGAGATTGTGAGAGACTGTTACAATACAATATAATGTAACATTATGTAATATATGTAAGAAACATGATGTAACATGAAGTTTTGTAACATAACATAACACTTTTGAATTAGTAAATGTTTTATATTGACTAAAGTAGAATCTAATGCAAAACGATTTATATTAATTATATGTTTAATTGATTTTTTTTTTTTTTACGACCAAACGATTGATGCAATAAAAAATCCAATGTCATATTCAGACTCAGCATACTCAAATTAATTAAGAAACATCAAAAAACTTTGATAAACAGAAATTTTTTTTTTTTTTTGTTACATTGTGAAATATACGAAAGGCGGGGAAAAGAAGAAGACAAATATAGTCCTATTGCCAAGCCTCTAAATATCCGTACATAATAAAAACTTGTCATTAAAAATTGATGATTATTTGTTTTTCTGAAGTTTGAGTTTAACAACCTTATTTTAGTTGACAATTATAGTTTTGCATTTTTTGAAAATATATCTAAAAAATTAAAATATATGTATCTGAAGTACCAAGTTCTCCTGTTTTAGTATGTTATTTTAAAAAAAGGTGAATCTTTTTCTAAAATAACATACTAAAACAGAAGAAATATTGCATAAATAACAGAGATTTTGAATATATTTTTTTTTTAACATATAAATAAAATGGTTAAAAAAAATTTTATCCTTGAAAATATAAATTAAACAAAATCATGATTTAACTTTAAATGGATTTAAATACAAGTATTGCGTGGTATTATACCACATTAAAAGCGATGTAATAAAGTTTCATAATTTGAAAATGCGGCGTATTCTTTTATTACCAAACCTATTAAAGTTACTTAATCAACAGCATCTTTAACTAATAGTATTATGAATAGCTACGTACAAATAAAGTCTTTAAATGTGTTGTTAAAAACCATATTAAACTCATTTAAAGACTTTATGGTAACCAATAATATAATGATGTCTACTTGCGTAAACTCTGAGATGTAATATTATGGTTCTGAAAAACCAATAGTTTTGGTTAATAAATATACTTTTGGTAAATAAAACATACTTAAGTGCCAAACTCAAGTATGTTTTTGTTTATATCACATTAGAATGTTTAGGAAAATGTAAAAAAGTTTTACAATTTGTACATGCGACGGTTCCTTTTATCAACAAACCAATTACAATTAATTAATCAATAGCTTCTTCCTTAACTAATAATACTATTATATAGTTACGTACAAATGAGGTTTTCTAAAAACCTTTTAATGTGTTGTTAAAAACCACATTAAACTCATTTAAAGACTTTATGGATAACCAAATAACCAATAACACAATGATGTCTAATAATTACATCAACATTACATCTCAAAATTTACGCTCGTAAATTATGAGATGTATTATTAATATAATTATGTAAACACAATAATTTTGGTCAAAATGGTTTTTATAAGATTTCATATTAAATTTTCTTTAAAATTATGCAATGTTGCGGTATAAACAAAAACATACTAAAGTACCAAACTTAAGTGTGTTCTTGCTTATCACATAAGAATGTTTAGAAAAAGATTGAAACAACCACTTCATTTGGCGAGGATGTAAATTTAGTGTAAGAAAACAAAAACAATAAAAATTACTAATTTGTTGCCCTCACATTTGTAGTAGGGATGGTAAATGTTTAAGGGCATTTTTGTATCCATGCTCTAATCACCACAATTTTTATTTCTTTATCTACTTATAAATTGTTTTTACGCTACAGCTCGGGAGATAGGTATATTACACAGCGGCCAAGCAAAGTGTATATTGTTATTAGACATACGTGGCCAAGGTGCCAAATTACTGTTTCTCTGGAGCGATAACTTTTCTAAAAAAAAAAAAAAACTCTTTAAATATATCTTAGTGCTTCTGAACCTTGCGGTTTTTGATTTAGTTGCTTGTGGGACCGTAAGTTTTGCTTATACTGGCCTTGCGGTAGCTAGGTCACTGGTACTACACGCAGATAAAGATATAAGACTTTTAGAGTCAAAGGATATTCTTGAGCAGGTGAACTTTTTTTGTATCAAAGTGGTGAAAAATCTTTACAAAAATAATGAGTCCTCTTAATAAAGTTCGGGGCTCCTTAATCTTCAGGCCATGGTGTTTTAGCTCCCATAATTCAGGACAAGTTTAAACTTTCCTTAGTTTTTAAATAATAAATGCATTTACGCAAAAAAATTGTAAAAAATAAAAAAAAAAATCTATTTTACTTATACATTTAAAAGTTAATTACTTTTGAAAATTACATTACATAATATAAAAGTTCCTCAAACTGTAGTTTACATTTGCCTATAAAAGTAACGAATTAAAGAAAAATTATATTATAGAGTAACTTGGATATGAAAGTAAATTACATAAAAGTAATATGCTACCAAATGTAAATTAAATTTACAAATAAAATAATATTTTTTAAGTAGGAATTTTTTATTTTAAAAGTAATAACAAATCTTTATTAAAAATAAATTACATCAGAGCCATAACCAGCTTTTTTTGGTCTTTGAGATAGCTAACTTTCAGACATGAAGCAAACTCCAAACATTTATATGTTTATATTTATGTCAAATAAGGATGCTATGCAAAAAATTGCAATGATTGGAGGCTGGGAACAAAAAAGCGCCAAATTTTGACCATATAAAGTTTAAACCCCCCTCAATTTGAGGGGGGTTTAAACTTTATATGGTCATAATTTTTGAAAGCTTAAAAATTTTACTATGAAATTTAAAATTTATCGATGAATATTAGTTTAGTTAAAAACAGTACAGAAAATATTTCATCAACTTGTTGCTCTCAAGTTTGGCTAAGGAGGGGGCGCAAAATTTGGGGCTTTTTTGTTCCCAGCATCCAATCATCGCAATTTTTTGTATAGCATCCTTATTTGACATGAGTATAAACATATAAATGTTTGGAGTTTGCTCCATGTCTGAAAGTTAGCTATCTCAAAGACCAAAAAAAGCTGGTTATGGCTCTGATGTTATTTATTTTTAATAAAGATTTGTTATTACTTTTAAAATAAAAAATTCCTACTTAAAAAATATTATTTTATTTGTAAATTTAATTTACATTTGGTAGCATATTGCTTTTATGTAATTTATTTTCATATGCAAGTTACTTTATAATATAATTTTTTTTTAATTAGTTACTTTTATAGGTAAATGTAAATTACAGTTTGAGGAACTTTTATATTATGTAATATAATTTTCAAAAGTAAAAACTTTGAAATGTAAAAGTAAAATAGCTTTTTCACGTGATTTACTTTTACATGTAAAAGTAAATTACTTTTTGATCTAATCTTCTTTTACATAACTTTTTTTTGAAAGTAAAAAATCTTACTTTAAAAAGTAAAAGTCGTTTCAAAATGAAATAAATAAAAAAAACTTTTTAAAAATAGCTTTCTATTCAATCGACTAAAAAGTAGAAAATAACTTTTTTCTGTTTCTGGTACTCGTGGAAATCATGTACTTAGTAATAATCACTTTTGTAAAGACAATACTGGAAGACATTGAAGGCAATTCATGTACGTATGTAAACAAACAAACTCATCGAAGTAAAGGAATAGAAAGTTTGGCGCCTTTTAAGTCAGATGCTTTCAAAATCAAAATCGTTTTAAATGTACATAAAGCAAAAGGCGCCAAACTTTCTATTCCTTTACTTCGATGAGTTTGTTTGTTTACATACGTACATGAATTGCCTTCAATGTCTTCCAGTATTGGCTTTACAAAAGTGATTATTACTAAGTACATGATTTCCACGAGTACCAGAAACAGAAAAAAGTTATTTTCTACTTTTTAGTCAATTGAATAGAAAGCTATTTTTAAAAAGTTTTTTTTATTTATTTTTATTACTGAAAGTGGTTTTTATTAGTATGAATAAACTTAAAATTATTTTTTTGATTAAAATAATAATAAAAAAACAGTTGCAGTTATTTTTAATTAATAGTTGATCCTGAAAAAGGTTTTATTTTGAAAAATTGAATTCAAAAGATTCTATGAAAAAAACGGATCACATACTTTTAAAAATTTCGTGCCAAATTAAATTCGTTTAAGCTGAAGAATTTGAAATATTTCGCAAAAATTATATTCAGCTCATTAAATTCATATTAAGAAGACTAACCGGTAATAATTTATAACTAATTTCGAATAATATTCTTATAGTTATAATAGTTATGATTTATTTAACAATAAAATAATTGAACCTGTCATTTTGAAAAAGGCACAAGTCCATTTATTTAAACTATTAAAAATTAACAAAACATGGTGTTTAATAAAATAATTTCTACACTACTAAAGAAATTAAACATAAAAGTAGATAAATCAAGAACGTATATAACTTATGTAACTTTTATTTTTTATAAAAAAATATAAATCATGCAGAAATTTTTAATCTAAATTTATTAACTAATTGTTAAAAGTTTTCAGCTTGTGTCCTTTTCAAAATGACAGGTTCAATTGACAATTCCTAAAAGGTTTTCATAATGAAAAATGAAATCTCAAAAGATTCAATGGAGACAAAATTGAATCTCAAAAGATTGTATTGCAAATTAAGAGACCTTGTAGAAAAACAGTTGTTTGACTAAAAAAAAAGAGAATTGTTTTTTAAATAAGTAAACAAGTTTTTTAAATGAATTTTATTTTATCAATTAAATCCAGATTGTTTTTTACCACCATGATAGAGTTTAAGAAATCATTTGAAATGCGAGTACGTAGATGGCTATAAACCAAAGCGAATCCAGAGAAATCACGTTCAACTTTTACGCTGGAGAACGCTGCACCGTAAACTACTCGCGAAATTTCATAGAGCCGATCCCATTTTGTTTTTTGATTTTTCTTCCAATAAGCGAGAACGTTGAATTCAACGTCTAATGTCACTTGCGCTTCATCAAGAGCCCATTTTAAATTTAGTTGACGAATATCTTAATCTGATTCTGAAGACGCATTAACAATGTCTTGCCTTGCTCCTCCTCCAGTATGTTTAATGAAACGGCGTACTTTTTCAGCTTCAACATCTTCTGAGTTCATCGGAAGTATCTCTTCAGAAGTGATGAATATGACGCATTTAATTGTATGGATTTTTCTGTTGATGAAGAATTTGACTGTTTTTGTCGAGTGCAAAGTTTTTGATGGATTTTGATCAACTGTGTGATTCCTCTATTCAACAGTTCTGTATTAAACAGCTGATGACCCGATATAAAGCAAAATCTAGGATCCAGAACTAAAGCAGCAATAAATGCTTCACATTTAAAAAACTTGTTCTCGTGTATTAATTGCGTTGGTCAGTAACAATTTTAATCCCAAATCACCTGCTGGAACATCCTCAATTTCAATTTTCATTTGAATCCATCGAACGTAGAATTTACTCATTGATAATTTTGGTGATTGAAAATCCATCATGGCCGAATGTATTGGTAAAAATGCGTTGAAATATTCATCTATTAATCTCCATGATGCATTATTTAACTTTAACTTGTCGTATCTTATCCTTCGATATGATTCTGCGTTGGTATGAAAATATTTAATCGTCAAAAAAGTGGAATCCCAATGAGGTGCAATGTCTATACGAGGCTTTTTTAGATTTTTTTATGTTTGAATATATGCTACTTTTTTGGATTCAATAGCAACCTTTCTTATATTATTCAGTGCATCTTCAAACATTGACGTTACGTCCTTGGCAGCTAGCTGACACACATGTGCGCCACAAAACATGGCTGAACAGAACAATCCTACCGATTTTTTAACGCAAACAGTGTGGGCTTCACTATAATTCCCTTCTTCATTCTCTAAAGCGCCAATATCAATCCCTTCGTCTTCGAAATCTATAAATTCGTCACCATAAAGTTCAAGGATTACTTTCATTTGATCTTGTGCATTTTGGAGAATATTTGAAGCCTTCATCATATTCTTTCCCTGATCTGTGCAAGTTGTGTAGATATCATTAGCACATTTTCCAATTTTTCCAATCAAATTTTCCAATTGAGCAGCCAAAATTTCGCCAAACTGTCGACCTTCTTGAGTAATTATGCCTAAGGTTCTGTCAACTATTTCCCCGTCCTTGATATATCTGCAACTAACTCCAAACACGTTTCTTCTTTATTTATTTCAAATTGAGTTTTGCTCATTTAATAAATTATTCTCCATTTTTGACTTTAAATCGTAAGGAAAACAAAATAAATAATTATTAAAATATATATTTCACTCAAAACATTTTATGCAAGTTTATGGCAGTTAACTATGCAATTATAATGCAATTGTCAGTTTTTTTAATGATAAATGTATCATAACTATTATAATTAAAAGTATATTATTCGTAATTAGTTATAAATTGTTAGAAACTTTTGAATTCAATTTTTCATAATAAAACCTTTTTCAAGATCAACTATTAATTAAAATAACTGATAATGTTTTTTTCTATTATTATTTTAATCAAAAGAATATTTTTAAGTTTAGTCATACTAATATAAACCACTTTCAGTAATAAAAACTCAACTTGAGATGGTTTTTAAATTCTTATAAAGGAAACCGCCAATACTAATCGATCAATCAATACTAATCAATACTATCAAATGATGCATCGCTAAAAAGGGCAGAAAAAGACCTTTATAAAACAACTGATTTTTGCTTATAGGGATTAAAATAAACGTTTTATAAAGCATAACTGATTGCAAAAAAGCAACAAATTTGTTAGACTATTTTCACTTTACTCTTTAATTTAAGCTGAAATGCGCAATAAATTTGTTAGATTGAAATAAAATATTATGTCAGACATAAAATTATGTCAAAATATGTCAATAGAAAATATGTCTGACATATTTTATGTCAGCAGAAATTAATTTAGACACAAATTTATGTCAAAGTATGTCCATAGAAAATATGTCTGACATGTTTTATGTCAGCAGAAAATAATTCAAACATAAAACTATGTCAAAGTATGTCGATAGAAGATATGTTTGACATATTTTATGTCAGCAGAAAATAATTCAGACATAAAGTTATGTCAAAATATCTCTATAGAAAATATGTGGGACATATTTTATGTCGGCAGAAAAAATGTCTAAAAATATGTCGACAGATCTGCCAGACATATTACGTCGTATCAACCCTGGTCAAAATTAGTCGACTTTGAAAAATCTAATAGTGGATCTAATCGACTTTGGATTATTTACTAATCGACTAAAAGTCGATTTAGTCGAATAATAGTACTTATACATGCATTTCTAATACCTTTTTATTTGATTGAACATTATAAATCTTTTTAATTTTATTTTGTTAACAAAAGCAAATATGACTGTTGAGTCAAGGGCGTAAAATAAGATGGATGTTCAACGCATTGTTAAAGATCAGAGGTGCCGCTAAATGGCTAAAATCTATGCGTTTTACCGTCAATTTTCTAAATTTAAGAAACAGACATTCCGATGTCCACCTGTCAAATTTGTTTCGCTATACTTTACTTAGTAAACACATTATAATTATGTCTATACTGAAGCTTAAGGTTATAAAAGACTCTTAAGTTATTCAAAAATAATTCATAAGTTTAAAAAAGGTAGAGTTGAGTTATGTACTTTGTTTAATAAAAAGATACCTAAGGTTAAACTTTGACGTCTAAAACTAAGCTTTTGCACAAAGGCAACGTATAGTTTATAAGAATAGAGAGTATAAAGTTAAGCGAATTTTTTACACTAAACTGAAATTACTATGATATAATTTAATGGTCGAATAAGATATTTTCAGTGTTCTTTTCACCCCACTCTCTGAATATACTTCCCACTTTAGGGTTTGAATAAGGGAATATTTCAAATTTTTGTAGGAAATGTCGAACTTATTTGCCTCACTTTTTTTTTAAATAAATATTTTTTTTTTTTTTCCGCGGACAACCTTTTTATTAAGTTTCTTATTTTTGTTTCATCGCATTTTAATGTTTATTAAGTTTAAAATATAAATTTTAACTAAGAGCATCTTACAATTCGTATAAAAAGTTATTAGTTTCAGAAGCTAGAAAGAAATATAAAGTATGCATCTTTAATTAGTATTTTTAAAAAAACATTTTTAAACAGTCAGTGTAAACTACTTTAATTAATAATAATGATAGTAAATGAATAAAACTTGATAATAACAAATATAGTCATAAGATAAATAAGATTATAATCTTATTATTATTAACAATAAAGTTATAATAATATAAATTAATAGTAAGATTATCTTATTATTAACAACAGTGTTGTTGTTGTTATAATAAGATAATCTTACTATTAATTTATAATATTAAGAATAATAAGATAATCTTAATAATTTTATTATGCAATTGTTATTAAGATATTGCTATATTGTAGATTGTATCTTTAGTGTCAAATTTTATGTATTCTACAAATGATGCACAACTTAATTTTTAACCTTTTATAGGTATTATATCAAAAGAAGTATGTCAAATCCCGCGTTTTACGGAACCGATTTTTGTGCTAAAAAACTGTTCCACGTTTTTAGAACTTGGCGTTTAGGCAGTATAGTAGGATGGTGTTTTGTAGCATATTTTTTTTAGAATTTTATATTAACTCAGAAGTTTTTTTAAAAGTAGTTGAACTTTTTTAAAGAGTAGTTTTTTATTATATTGACGAAAGTTAAAGTGTTATTTATTGATATCAAAAAGTGTGTTGTACTTCTTGTGCTTAGTAAATGTTAAAGATATTATCTTTTTTTTTTCTATCCTATTCTTTTTTTTAAGTTTATACGTTTTCTATGCACATACCAAACTTCAAGAGTTTATTTTAACTAGTAGATACCCTATTTTTACCCTCACTTTTGGTACCTAAGTTTTGTTTTTCCGACTTCTGTTTGGGGGAGAAGAGGGAAGGGGGTGCTGATGGATAGTAAATATTCGTTTTTATAAGCCAATAATATTTATTATTAAAAAATTTATGTGATTTTTCTATACAATGATTTTGTGATATAAGTACTAATATTACATTTATAAAGTATCAATGTAAAAATAACATTTATTATATATTAATTCAATAATACATTTTTTTTGCTCAGTCCAATCATATTATTACATTTTTAAAAAGCTTTATATCATATAATAATATAATATATTGATTTTTTATGTATTTAGAATATATCATATATTAATAGTATACTAATATTTGTATAAAAATATATAAACATGTATAATATATTTATAGTATATTAAATTTAATATACTATTTATATTATATTATATTTATAGTATGTTATATATTTAATATATACTATATTATAGTATATATTAAATATATACTATAATATAATATATATTTAATACATACTATATCAATAATAATTATGAATGATATGATTCCGATACAGCAATGACAGTTTTGCATAATAGCAGAATAGATAAACTTAAAAAAAACATAGAAAGGCTATTACTATTTCTTACTGGACTAGAAAAGAAAATGATTCTAAAGCTGTTAATTATTATATGAAAAATTTCCAGCTAGTTGCTGACATTGTAGTTGATGTTTCCAGTGAGTTGGTGTTTTCCTAAAGTGAATATGTTGCCATTATTTTTTGATAATTGGACATGTCTTTTATTATCTTACTACATGATTTTACTATTTTTTGACTATATATATATATATATATATATATATATATATATATATATATATATATATATATATATATATATATATATATATATATATATATATATATATATATACAGTATGCACCAAGTAGTGGAACTTGCAAAAAAAATGTCCAGCGAGTAGTGGAACTTTAAAAAAAAAAATATACAGCGAGTAGTCGAACTTGCAAAAAAAATTTACAGCAAGTAGTGGAACTTGCAAAAAAAGTTACAGCGAGTAGTGGAACTTGCAAAAAATATGTACAGCGAGTAGTGGAACTTGCAAAAAAAATTTATAACGAGTCGTGGAACTTGCACACAAAAAATTACAGCGACTAGTGGAACTTGCAAAAATATAAAGTGAGTAGTGAAAGTTGCAATTTCTTTCCCTTGAAACAAAAGGTGCGCTGCTAGTGATGTTGTAAAGTAGTAAAATATAATTTTTGATTTGATACTAGATTTCTTTTTAATTATAAAGATAAATATTTATAAAAAAAAGCGTCATTTTTGACAATAGGGTGTTTGAAACCATCACCCTTACATCCACCCAAAGACAATGATAAAACTTCTATATTTGACTGTGGTCCGATAGCTAATTACAAAATATCTTGTATATAAAGATTTACATTTTCATTAAAAAAAAAACTTTTTTATAAATATTGTTAGTCTTTATTGCCGGTATCGATGGTGGTTTTGTGCCCCATCTTGCCCCCAAATGCGCCCGTAATCTAAAAAAAAACCTTTATAAATTTGTAAATAACTCTTGTGTCTATCTTTTGATACCAAGATGTAAACTTTTGGATGAGAATTGATTAAGTTATAATAGTTTTATTTAATAAAAACTTTATTTTGACCACAGTTTCTTCAACAAATCCTAATATCAAAAAATCGGTACTTAAAACGTCAAAACTTTTTGTAGGGTAGTTCGATTTTGAAAATTTTTTTCACTTTTGGAATATTGAAATGAAGCTCTTTTTAATGATACATAAAAACCTAGAATTTGATGAATTTAAAAATTTCATGTAACATACCTATACATGTACATATCTCTTATCTCATTACTGGATAAATAATGAGTCTTCATGAGGAATCTTTGAAAAATTTATGTAGAAAGTGTGGATTAAAAATAAAAAAGGAAAGTCACTATCAATTAAAACCTGTTATTATCTATCAACATACAATTCTTAGTTTTTCCAAGCTGGATATAACTTCAGATAATCAAAAGGTTCACCATGAATATTTATGCAAATCATGTTGTACGGTCTTATATAGGTTAGATTTAAAAACAAAAAATAGCATTGTAATTGAAAGGAGTGATAAGTTCTTCAATTTTACTGAACAAACAGAAACCTGTTATGTATGTAACACAGTCACAAAATTTGGAAGAAATAAAAAAGTACCTGCGATAAATACAAATCAACAGTTAAAAGCAATTGCATCGAAACATGGTTTTGACTGTTACAATGAATACAACAAAAATTATTTTGTAATAGTTGAAATCAATAGTTGTCGCCAAATTATTAGCAAAATCCAGAATCCAGAAGAAAGAGTAACGAAAAACAATAATCTATCTTATCTAACAGTAAGAAAAATGACCGGTATTTTTCTAAATCAGAACTATTAACAAAAATTATATTTTTAGAGAAAGTAAGAAAAGAAAATCTTGCAAAACAACAACGTATGCAAAAAAAAACTTGAAAAATCTATAATAGAAGAAGGGATTCTTGAAAAGGAGGAACACACAACTATTGAGGAAGCATATGAAAAATATGGGGAAGAAAATCCATTTACTGAGGCCTCACCTCAAACATTGTTGTGGCAGCAACAAAAAATTCAGGCTGGACTTAAAGACAGAAGGTCTATGAGGTGGCATCCTTTAATTATAAGATGGTGCATCAGTTTATATTTGCAATCTCCGAGTGCCTATTGTCATATTTGTTCAACACCATTTTTAAATCTACCTTGCAAAAATACTGTTCAGAAATATATCAACTTTACTGATCCAGGTCATTTTTTAATAAAGATGTAATAAACAACTTGACAAAAAAAACTGATTTACCAAATATAAAAGAGCACCAGAGGTATGTTTCAATCATTGTTAACGAAATGAAAATAAAAAGTGGGCTTGTTTTTAGATCATCTACTGGAAAGTTGGTGGGTTTTTCAGAAAGTGGATCAATTAATGAGCTGCTCTTGAATTTCGAAAATAAATATACAAATAATAAAGGAAAGAGCAATGCAGAAGATCCAACAGACATACCGTTGGCATCATATGTAACTGTTTTAATGGTGAGGGGCATCACATCTTCTCTAAAATATGTGTTTGGCCATT
This sequence comes from Hydra vulgaris, assembly GCF_038396675.1. NCBI lineage: Eukaryota > Metazoa > Cnidaria > Hydrozoa > Anthoathecata > Hydridae > Hydra > Hydra vulgaris. The sequence goes on from NC_088933.1 coordinate 13,411,406, forward strand.
TTGCTTCTGCTGGAGGACTTTCTAGTAGCCAATTGTACTTTACTAAATGGGATGGTGTAAGGCAATTAGAGTCTGTTGGTCTAAAGGTGATGGATATTTTAGCTGATGGTGCATCTCCAAATAGAAACTTTATGCATCTCCATTCTTGGAAATCTGAAGAAAATACTAAAGATGGCGTCATTTACTGGACTTGGAATGAGTGTTATCCTGGTATGTATAAATAATTAGAGTTATTAAAATTTTAAAAAGATGAATAAAAAATTTCAAAGTAATGAAATAGTTACACTAAATTTATTAGCATTTATAATCTACAGGTGTCAGTTTTCAATAAGAACCAGTGAAAAGTGGCTCAACATTAAATTGTTCAAAAAAGTTATCTTTTAAGTATTATTGAAACTATTTCTTAGACCGGAAGATGTTTTTTATTTGTGATGTACCTCACTTGACAAAAACCACTAGAAACAACCTTGAAAAATCACATGAAAACTCTTCAAGTAGAAGTCATATGGTATGTATATGTTTTTACACTAATGCCTATTTTTAAACAACATATTCAATTTTTGCTGTTTAATTTCTATTAAATAAAGATTTATTTAGTTTCTATTAAATATGTAATTTCTTTAATGTCATTAACAAGGAGGGATGTTTGAATTGCTTTAATACCTTTACTATTTCAATTTGTTCCATATATTTTAGGAGCACTCATTTCTGATGATTAAAAAATTCAATTTAAATATTATATGCCTATGCAATATTATTAATAATATATTTTATTGCTTATCAAGAAAAAGTAGGGTTGTAATGTTTTCTAGGTCTTAGGCAACATTACAACCAACAAATGGTGTGCAAAGTCCTATGGCTTACCTTCCAGATGGTGCACTTTGTTAAGTAAGTTAGACATGTTGTTAAGATTCTGTGGGATTGAAGCAATTGAAAATGAAAGTTGGGAAGACAGTGAAAATAAAGTAAGGGAGTTTTTAAATAATAAACTTCAACTACACGGAAACTTTGAAATTGAAAGGGCGCATCGAGTTGGCAAAAAGTTACCTGAAAACAATAAAAAAAAATAGATCGATCGTAGTAAGATTAAGGGTTAGGACTATTGTAATTGCAATTGTAAAAATTGAATACAATTACACATTACAATACAATAATATTGTATTTTATTATTACAGAAACAACAAAAAAATTTTATTTTGGTATTGTATTGCTGTGATGAAAAATAATTACAATAAGTATTGTATTGTTTTTTTTCTAACAATACAATAAAGTTCGAGAACTATTGTATTGTATTGTTTTAATGAAATAAAATTACAATAACTATTGTATTGTTTTGATGAAAACAATTACAACAACTATTGTAGTGTATTACTTTACATAAAAGTAGAAAAGCTAACGTATTTTAACGTATTTATATTTACTTACTATTACTTTTGCTATTTTTTATTTACGGATTTGCAATATATTGCAAATTTTATTTTTTACATATTTAGATTTCGCATCACCTATCTTGTTATATATTTCTAAGCTCTAAATGCCCGCAAAATATTGCCTGTCTGATGATAGCCTTACTATTATGTAAAATAACATTCATAAATCATTTTATTCAGCCCTTTTATTTTTCCCTCTTGATTTTAATGCTGCAAAGGAGCTTAAAACATATATGAAAATTAACTTTAGTAACACAAACAGTTAAACATAATAATTCTTCTTAAATAAAAATGTTAATGTTTTTTATTACAATAACAATATATTGTTATTGTATTACAAAGACAAATTACGATACAATATTTATTGTCATTGTAGTGGGTCATTATAATGCTTCTTTTTTTGAGATATTGTTATTGTTTTATAAAGATGAATTGCAATACAATATTTATTGTTATTGTATTACAGAATTACAATAGTTGTAAATCACAAGTATTGTTAGTGTTTCTAAATTAAGTTAATACAATAACAATAATTGTTGTTTCTATTATTGTTTTCATTACAACTACAATAGTCCTAACCCTAGCCACGATATTAAGAAAATATACGACGATGAAATTATGGACTCAAAAGGTTTACATAAATGAAGATTATAGTGATCATACGCTGGAATTGCGGAAAAAACTCCGGAATGAGGCAAAAGATTTAAGGGCGAAGGGTAAGTACGCTAAAGTTGTATATAATAAATTTATCATAGGGGATTTATAAAAGAAATTCTTTGATCTCATTTCGAATATGAAAATACAAAAATTAAATGGATTCTAATAAAAATTTTGAGTCTAGCTCTTATGATTTTTTTCGAACTAATGATTTCTTATTAGACGAGGAATCTGATCCTGATCTTAATTTTTTTACTGATTCTGATGCTTTGCAAAATAAATGCAACTACTTTTATACCCATGAAATTGAAGGATTTTTTGATTAAAATAATATTAACACAATTCACATTAATATTCGAAGTTTAAAAAAAAATTTTGAAATCTTTAGTAATTTTATTGAAGAAACTAGTAATCTTTTTAATATATTGAAATTTTAACCAATAAATTAAAAAATAAAATTCTAAGTTGCTGTTATCGCCCACCTTCAGGTGAAATTAAAAATTTTAATTCGTTTTTATGTAATGACGTTATTAAAAAAGTAACCGCGAAAATAAATTTATCTACTTATTGGGCGATCTGAGTTTAGATTGTTTTCAATACCACGTCAATAATATTATTAAAAAGTTTTATAATGGCATTCTCGAAAATGGTGCGATTCCTTTGATTAGCAAACCGACAAGAATTACTCAATCAAGTGTTTCTTTAATTGATAATATTTTAACCACTGATGTTTTTAACGTATCCTTAAAAAAAGGCATAAGAGTAATTCCATGTCAAAACAACCAGGCCATGCAACCCTATGTCTTTGGATTTTTTTTATATTTTTACCATAGTTAATACATTATATAATAAGATAAATCCCAAAATTTCAAGGTCTAACTCCCAACGGTTCGTGAGTAATGGTTGTTTTAATTTTAGCTACTATTATTGATTTGGTCATTTTCCGCCATTTTTAATTTTACATTTCTCTTTATAAAACCAAGCCTTTAAACGTGTGAATTCTAAAAATAAGTGACTTAGTTATTCTCAAGGTAAGGAATTTAAATATATAAATAAAAAACTCATTTTATAATTAAAAAGTAATTAACTATCAATTATAAATGTTAAAATAATGGACACCTGCCACTGTAAAATTTTTAGGTGTGCGGTAAATTTTTTAAGCCTAAAATTTCAAATTAGGTTATTGTATGTTTGAAGAACATTGTGTGAAAAAATCATTTATGCCAAATACATAGTTTTGTAAATATTTTACTTTTGTACTAAAAATGTATATATAATTGCAGGGGCAAACCACGATTTTTTGGTGTTTGAGTTAAATAACTTCCAGCTAAGTTCTATACTCCAAACCTTTGAATGTTCATACTTATGTCATTTAAGGATTTTTTTCAAAAAATTGCGCCTGGGAACAAAAATATCCTACAAAGTAGAAATCATCAGCCCAAACGTGAAGGGAACTGATTTTTCCAAACAGAAAAATTACTTACTTTAATAAAAATTGTACATATTTTTAAAATTTTGTCAAAAAATCATTTGGCATTCAGAATGTATAACCATGTAAAGTTTACAACCCCCTCAAAACGAGGGGGGTTGTTTAATTAGGTATGATTTCTAAACAAATTATTATTTTTCAATGAAATTTTATTACCTTAAAGAATTTCTACCTAGTTTAGGATATTAGAATTCATATTTCAAAAAATTAATTTCCCCCACGTTTTAGATTTCTAATTTTTAGGGTATTTTTGTTCTTAAGTTTTATGCAGCGCAAATTTTTGCAAAACATCTTTAAATGACATAAGTATGAACATTAAAAGGTTTGGAATATAGAACTTACCTGGAAGTTATTTAACTCAAACACCAAAAAATCGTTGATCCGCTGTGAAGAACTATTCAGCATTTGTAATCACCATTTTCACTAAAATTTTCTTTTCAAATCTTTGGAAAAAGATTTGAAAAGAAAAATGGGAATTGTTGTAATGTTTATAAAGTGCATAAAAAAAAAGAAAGGTAATTTGATTTCAAATATATTTTATGTAATTATATCAAAGAAACGCTTCTTTAATTTTCAAATTGTTTTACTTTTCTGATGGATGTGGAGGATAGTATAAAAATTTTCAAAATCTATGCCATCACTCAGAAGATTTTTTATTGAAAGCTGAATGGATATTTTTTGCAACCAGTCATGGCAAATCTTCTTGTGATGCAATAGGTGATACAGTAAAACAAACAACAGCAAGAAAACGTCCAAATAAAAATCAAATACTGACAATCGATGCAATGTTTGAATTTTGCACTCAAAAAACGCTCACAATAAAGTTCTTTAAAATTGATAAAGGAACTATGGTTAATGTTAGAGCTACATAAAATAAACGATTTGAGAAGGGAAAAACAATACCAAGAAGTCGAGGATTTCACCATTGCATACCAGTTTCGAAAGCATCTATGTTATTTAAAAAAACTAGTTACAATATAAATCCAAAATCTATTAACTAAAAAATCAAGTTACCAAAATTTAAGTTTAATAAATTTTGAGCTGATGCAGAAATACAAATATTACACATGTAAATATGACTCGTTTTGGTGAATTGCAGTAGTTAAAGAAAAAGATGAAGAATATAATGATATAAAAATAAAGTTTATGCATCCACACGGTCCATCTGAACAGTTTTTCTGGCCGAAAAGGAATGATTATTGTTGGATACCAATCACCAATAACATTTTGGTGCACTTATTAATGTAATAACCTTAATAAGTGCACCAAAAATAATATCAGACAAATATGAACTTTCAAAAAAAGATTTTAACAAAATTAATAAGTATATATTTGTAAATCAATAATTTTTAATGGATATATTATAAAAAATTGTATATCAATTCAAGTATGCATCATTTTTATTTATTTTGAATACTACGATAAGCGAAATATGCTATATTTGCTTTTGTTGTAATATTTTTCATTTAATTTTTAAACTATGTATTTGGCAAAAATGATTTTTTCACACAATGTTCTTCAAACATACAATGATCTAATTTGAAATTTTAGGCCTAAAAAATTTACTGCACACCTAAAAATTTTACTGGGGCAGGTGTCCATTATCTTAACATTTATAATTGATATTTAGGTACTTTTTAATTATAAAATAAGTTTTTTATTTATATATTCAAATTCCTCACCTTCAGATTAACTAAGTCACTTATTTTTAGAATTCGCATGTTTAAAGACTTGGTTTTATAAGGAGAAATGTAAATTTGAATATGGCGGAAAAAGACCGAAACAATAAAAGTAGCCAAAATTAAAACAACCATTACTCGAGAACCGTTGGGAGTTAGACCTTAAAATTTTGGGATTTATCTTATTTTATAATGTACTAAATATGGTATAAATATATAAAAAATCCAAGGATATAGGGTTGCATTTAAAAAAAAAATTGGTTGTTTTGACGTGGAATTACTCATAATTAAAAATAACATATCTGATCATTTTCCTATTTCTTTTCTATAAATATAGATAATAAATTACTTCCTAATGAAAAACGAGTCTTCAAAAAGCGAATTTTTACAAATAAAAACCTTGAATCTTTTAAGGAACAATTATCTTTTATTGATTGGAACTTTATTACCGCCTCTGATAATATAAACTTAGTTTATAACTCCTTTTTTAAAACTTTCTATGATATTTACGACACTAATTTCCCTGAAGTTAATTTAAATCTCAAAGCTAAAAGTATCAAATCGCCTTGGATTACAAAGGGTTTGCGTAAGTCTTTAAAAATTAAACAAAAGTTATACATTAATTACTTAAAATGTAAAACAAATGAAAATAAAATTATATATAAAAATTACGCTAAACTTTTTGAAAGCCTCAAAAAAAACAACAACTAGTAAATCAAAAAAAAATTCTTTTTTCAAATCCATGCTTTATGCAAGCAGAATTCTATTGGGCCTAGAAATTCTTTTTTTGTTATCTTTTGTAGAAGGAAAAATTACTGTTACGTTTTTAAATTTTTTTTTTATTAATTCAGTGTTCTTATGGGGAAATACAAATTAAATTTTTGTTAACTTAATTAACTTTTTTTGGTCAAATTTTTCCATTTCCTTGTATTGTCATCGAAAATGATTAAGTGTGCAAAATTTGAGCAAAATTGGTTGAGAAAAAAGCTTTCAAAAATTGATTTCAAATTTTGTGGCACACAAACATATATATATAGAAAGTAACCTTATATAAAGCATGGAAAAAAAAGATATTATTTAAATTTACTAGATAAATATAAATTAAATTTTAAGCGCACTTGGTTTATAATAAGAGAAATTACTGGCAGCAAAAAAAGTACATCTCACCCTTTGCCAAACATGGTTCAACATAATAATGAATTTTTATATGATAAAAGACAAATTACGGAAGAGTTTAATAAATTTTTTGTGTCTGTAGGACCAAATTTTGCAAAAAACATTCCTATAGCAAACAGCTTAATGATTGATCTATGTTTCCCTCTAAACTCTTACTTGAACTTTTTTGAATTATCTTTTGAAGAGTTTAAAATTGCATTTAAAATGTTAAAATCTAACAAACCAGTAGGCCCTGATGGTATTAACGGCAACATTATTATAAGTTCATTTAATGTTTTAAAAGATATACTCTTTAAGATTTTTTCGATATCAAATAAACACGGAATTTTTCTACAAGCTCTAAAATTAGCAAAAGTCATACCAATATTAAAAAGTGGTGACGTTGAGAATATAAGTAACTATCGTCCAATTTCACTACTTTCTGTATTCTCTAAAATTTTAGAAAGAATTTTGTACAATAAAATTTATAATCATCTTACTATAAACAATTTATTATAAAGCAATCAATATGGATTCCAAAAATACAATTTCACTGAACATGCCATTTTACAATTTACAAGAAATATATCTGACTCATTTGAAAATTCTCAATTTACTTTAGGTGTTTTCATTGACTTGGCAAAAGCTTTTGATACTATTGATCACAAAATTCTTTTTAAAAAGTTGGAGTGGTACGGAATTACTGGAAATATATTAATTTGGCTTAAAAGTTACCTAAATAATCGGAAACAATTTGTTTATGCAGATGATAACGTATCATCTAATTTGTTAAGTATTTCATATGGAGTTCCTCAAGGATCCATATTAGGACCCCCAATATTTCTAATATATATTAATGATCTACCAAAAGCTTCTAACCTAATGACAATTATGTTTGCTGATGATTCTAACTTATTTCTTTCTCATAAAAACATTTTTACACTTTTTAGCAACATGAACATTGAACTAGCCAAAATTTCCGAATGGTTTAGATTAAACAAACTATCATTAAATATTGATAAAACTAAATGGATTCTTTTTCATCCTTATGGTAAAAAGCACCAGTTGCCTAGCAACTTACCCTTTCTTTTTATCGATAACATAATTATTAAAAGAGTTCTAGCGACAAGATTTTTAGGTGTATATATCGATGAAAATCTTACTTGGAAAAGCCACATTGCTAACTTGTGAAATAAAATTTCGAAGAGTATAGGCATTTTATACAAAATAAGAAACTTTCTAGATAAACATACCTTAATTCAGTTATATTATTCGCTAATTCATTGCCATATTAATTATGCAAACATTGCTTGGGGTAGCACTTATAAAAGTAAACTTTTATAAGTGCTACCCCAAATCTCTCTATCGGCAACGGAAACATGTAGCACGCCTTTTTTTTTTTTTTTATTTTTTTTTTTTTTTTTTTTTTTTTGTTCATTTAACAATATTTTCTGGTAAAAGTGTCGTGGGTACATAATATATAAAGAACACGGAAACTCGAAGAGGATCATAAGATCCTGTCACCGAGAACCGTTTAACAATACAAAAATTATAAACCAATTATTTCAAAAAAATATAAAATAAAAAGTAAACACCGTTTAAGTGTAAAACACTTTCATACAAATAAAATAACCTCAATTATAAAACACCGTTTAACTAAACAATAAAAAAATAAAATCAAATATTTGAAATTAGTAAATAACGTTTTTATGAAAACCGTCATACAAATAAAATACCGATTAAAAAAACAATAAAAAATAAAAACAAATATTTTAAATTACATTTAGAAGCACTTATAAAAGAGAAACGAGATCAGAAGAACTCGAGAATATTTTTTATTGAGAAAATAACTTTTTTCAGTTTGTTTTTGAAAGAAGAAAAATTCCAACTTTGGGAAAAATCAAAATTTTTTAAAACTATTTGGTTCCACAAATAAGCTCCGCGATAAGATATAATAGACCTTCCAAAATTTGTATGCGAATAATGTTGATAAATAAAATTGTCATTTCTTAGATCATATTTGTTTTTGGGCTTTATTGCATATAAATTTTGTAAAGGTAATGGAGCTAAGTTTATCTTACATTTGAATATAAAGCAAAGAGTGTTAAAAACATTTAGTTGGTATATATTAAGAATACTCATTTTGAATAAAAGTGGTTTTGCATGAGTAAAACGATCTTTAAAATTTATTAGTCGTGCTAGATGCTTCTGTTGCCGATAAAGAGGATCTAACTGACATTTTTTAGCACTGCCCCATGCGATATTTGAATAATTTAGATGGCATTGAATAAGTGAGTAATAAAGTTGAATTAATGCGTGTCTATTTACAAAACTTCTCGCTTTATATAGTACTCCAATATTTTTTGAAACTTTGTTGCGCAAGGTTTCAATATGATTTTTCCACGTAAGGTTTTCATCAATAAAAACACCAAGAAAAAGTATAACTTTTGATTGTTTTATTTGAATATTATCTATATATATTTGAGGCATATCATTTGGCAAAAGATGTTTTTTGGATTTTGGATGAAATAGAGTCCATTTAGTTTTTTCTATGTTAATTGATAACTTATTAGACTTAAACCATTTTGAAATTTTAATGAGCTCTATGTTCATGTCATTAAATAGTGTTATGATATTATTGCTAGACAAAAAAAAGTTTGTGTCATCAGCAAACATTACTGTTTTTAAATTTGAGGCATTATAAAGATCATTGATATAAATGAGAAAAAGAAGTGGTCCTAGTATAGACCCTTGGGGTACACCACATGTTATATCTAGTAAATTTGTTGTAGAGGATACATCAATTTGCACATACTGTTTACGATTGCTTAAATAGCTCTTAAGTAATTTTAGAAAATTACCACAGATTCCATAATTTTCTAGTTTTTTAATAAGAGTCTCATGATTTATCGTATCGAAGGCTTTTGATAGATCTATGAACACTGCAAGAGTAAATTGTGATTTTTCAAACGAATCTGCAATATTTCTAGTCAGATGAAGCACTGCGTGTTCAGTGGAATTATGTTTTTTAAACCCATATTGGGTTGTACTTAGTATTTTATTTTTAGAAAGATGATCATAAATTTTATTGTAAAGGATCCTTTCATAAATCTTTGAAAAACCAGAAAGTACAGAAATTGGACGATAATTAGTTATATTTTATAATTTCCCCCCCCCCCCCCCCTTTAAATATTGGTGTAACTTTGGCTATCTTTAGTTGATCAGGAAATATACCTTGTTTAATTGAACAACTAAAGACCTGAAAGAGTATAGTTTTTATGATCTCGTACGAACTGGTTATAACGTTACCATTTATTTGATCTGGGCCTATCGATTTATTGATTTTTAGCATTTTGTAAGCACATTCAAACTCTTTAATCGAAAGTTCAAAGTTATTAAGTATAGAAAATATCGGAAGATTAAGATCATTAATTGTGTTATAATTGGAATATTTTTTTCTAAATTTGGACCAATTGTTACAAAAAAATTATTTATTTGATTTGCTATATCTTTAGGATTATATAAGAAATCATCATTGTTTTTAATAAATTTTGGTAAGTTGCATGTTTTAATTTTTTGATTGCCAGTAATTTCATTCAAAATTTGCCGTGTGCGTTTAGCATTATTCTTAAACTTCTCTAATAAGTTTGAATAGTATTTTTTTTTTAAGTTTTTTTTTGACTTTCAAAAAGCTTTACATAATTTTTATAAATTTCCTTATTTTTATCTGTTTTTGACTTTAAATACTTTATATACAATTTTTGTTTAACTTTGGAAGATTTCCTGAGTTCTTTAGTAATCCATGGTTATAAACCACATTTGCTTCCGACGAAAAATTTATATGTTTCCAATGTAGTAATGATAGTTGTTCATTAAATGATGCAATATTTACTTCAATGAAACAGCGTTTTAGGATAACTTGTTTTTTTATTTGTGATTGTTCAATATCAGTATTTATTGAAAAGAAGATAGGAAAATGATCTGAAACATCATTTTTAATTAACCCTTTTTTAAGAGATTCATTAAAAGTGTCTGTTGTCATAATATTATCTATTAAAGATACTGACTTTAAAGTTACTCTTGTTGGTTTATTAATAAGCGGAATTGCACCGTTTTCAAATAAATCATTATAAAAACTATTAATTTTGGAATTTACGTGATATTTTAATGCGTCTAAATTTATGTCACCAATAATGTAATTTAATTTCTTTTCTATTGTACATTTTGTTATGATATCAGTAATTAAAAAGGACTTGAAACTATTTATTTCACCAGATGGTGGGCGATAAATTTAAAGGTGGCCTTATAAATTTAAAAGACCGTTTTGCTCACGCTAAGCCTCTTTTATATGATATGAAAGCACTCAATATATATGAGTTAAATGTTTTTAATATTCTTTGTTTTATGTATAAATGCAAGACCCACCTATCACCCGTTTCTTTACGTAACTTGTATTTACAAAGAGATAGAAATAAATATATTTTAAGGAACGATAATTTAATTCGACAACCATTTTCTCAAACTAATTTTGGAAATTTTTTTATTTCATTTCGCGGACCATTTTTATGAAATAGTATAATTCTAAATACTTCTAAAGATTTTTCTCAAGAATGTAATTTTGATTCTTTTAAACAAAATCTTAAAAAACTCATTTTTTCAACTAATAATATACTAATATATTTTTAAATTTTAAAATTTTTTTGAAAATCCCTTATCTATATTAGCATATGTATATATTTAATGTATATTCTTTTTTATTTATTTTTTTGTTTGTTTTTTTATCCACAAGCAATTAGCGGTTCTCCGTAATCCGCGCTCTTTATATTTATTTTCAATATTTATTTCTTAATGATATCTTGACTTGTTAACTTTTATTATTATAACAAAGTTTTGTTTATTTAAATTGTAATAAATATTGTAATAAAGAACAAAAAAAAAATTAAAAAAAAATAATATGGTTTTATCTCTATTTTATAATGTTGAGAGAATTTTACTTCCGACTTTTATTTATTAAATTATTTTGCAGCATGAGACCTTTTTTGATGTTATTCATGTTTTATAATCATTAATTTCTAAAATTGTCTGCTTGGAATATTAATTCTTAATAAAGTTGGAATTAACTAAAACAAACAACCTTAAAAATTATATAAATAAGATTAATAAATTGAAATTTTATAATTAATATTATAATAATTAAAAACCGATAGTAATAATTGAGAAAGCGTCTCTTTTGAATTTTGGTCTTTTTTAATTTTTTAAATTTAAACTTTTTGTTTGTTTTTTAATTTAAGAAAAGTAATCCAATATTCAACTTATTTCCGACAAAATCAATTTATGAAATTTTTTGAAGTTCGCCGATTTTTAGGCCTGAAATTGATAATAATAAGCTTAGGATATGCGGGGAAATTTTCAGAAAATTAATTAACTTTTCATCATTAAATACCCCTCCGTGTAGTAAGAGTACAACAAATGAAAAAATTTACTATTAAAAAAATAATTACCAAATCTATGAAAAATATATCAAAGCAAAGATAAAAACCAAAAAAAAATACTGTCAGTTATTTTAACATTTTAACATTAACATTATAATTCCAAGATGATTGTTAAATAAACACTTTCATTTTACTTTTAATATATTAATACAACAAAATCTAGTTAATTTCCATCAAATTTTTAAATTTAATCCATCTATTTTTAAAAAAAGAATATTTTAATGAGTTGCTCATTATAGTGTAAACGAAAAATATTTTTAAAAAAGCAAACAAAAATGACTTAGTAGTGTTTATTTTTACCAATCCTTTTTTAACAAAAAACAAATATAAAGATATATAAAATAAAGCTAAGCATAAGATGTTAAACAAACATATGTAAGATGTTTATTCTATATATAATAATATACAAATTTCTAATTACTTTAAAAGATTTTTCTTTTAAAGTAATTAGAAATTTGTATATTATTATATATTTTTCACCATTTTCTGATACATTGTTTCCTATTTTTCCACTTTTTCTATTTATTATTCGAACCCAGGCTTTTAAAAATGAGCGCGTACGTATGCTCACCCACTTTCGAAGTATAATTTCTTTTAATAAATCCTTTAAAGATTGACATTCAATATTTTTAGTAAGAGATGTCCAACTCAAATCGATAAGGAAGCTTGCTTGAAATTTTTTCATTAAAACGTCTCTCAGATCTTCACCTTTATATTTGATGATGAGATGAGAGTTCAATACAGCCCTGGCAACATTTTCAACCCTTCGAATGAATATAAAAAAAATCATCATTTACAGAAAACAGTCCACCTCTATTTATTCTGTCTGTCCAACCTCTAGTATATTCTCAACACGTTTTATTTAATAATCTGTTATCAGAATCTGATTCCCATGACTTAATTAGGACTATTACAGCTTTGGTCAAAACAGTGTCTTTACGATTAGAATACATTTTTCTCAATGAAAATAGAATAAATCCAGCTACATAGCGAATAGTTTCTTCTTCCTCTGCTGTTAATTTAAATCTGGCTCTTTATAATTTGATTCTAACAATACACGATTTCTCCACTCAATGACATTCTGAAACCATGTCTTTAATAGAAATATATATAGAAGGTCAAACCCAGCTTTATAATTAGAAAAGTCAAAAACTAGTTCATCCCATGAAGAGCGAAATACATTAATTCTTGAAATTACAGTGCAACATCGTTCACTGTTGCTCTCTTAGCTGAGATGTGTTTCTACGCAAATTAACAATGGGAAGAAATACTTCAAAAATATTTTTGCAAAAGTCAATCTTTTTTTCTCTAGGACTTTCAAGTATGCATAACGCTAACTCAGCTGCATAATTGCCTGGAGTTTTAAACCCTTCAATTGTAATACTAAAAGTTTCATTTAATATAGCTGTTTTTATACTTTCTTCGAAGAATTTAACAGAATTTCCATACAATTCTTTTTTAAGTTCCAATGATAGAAGTTTTATAGAAAAAAAAATTGGATTCTTAAGATAAAAAATTATATATTTGAATATTATTTATTGACTGAATATTGTGTAATAAAATTTGAATTCGATAAAAATTGAAATCGATAAGTGATTTCTACTAATTTATATATATATATATATATATATATATATATATATATATATATATATATATATATATATATATATATATATATATATATATATATATATATATATATATATATATATATATATATACAGTGGCGGCAAAAAGTCATGCACCCAGCAACTTTTACAACAAAATCTTGATTTTAGAATAGGTTTTAAAAATAAAAACAACCAGATTTCAAGTTCTTTAATGTCAAGGTTGTTTACTTTGTGTAGGAACTTTAAATTTTTTTGTGACTTTTTTTTTTAGTAACTTTGTGGTAATTTGGATGTTTATTTATGCGATCAGCTGATGTCCCTTTAAATTTTGTTTACAACTGATATATTTGATAATACTTTATTTATTTGTATTTTGGGTTTATAACTTATCAGTCCATGTTATTTTGTATTTGTTTTTCGGTTTTTAGTGGATATTAATTGTAATTTTTACATTGGTTGCATTATTTATTGTTTTATTTTGGAAAAAGAAGGTTAATATGATGGGCCTAATTGTGCAATTAAGACTTGGCATTGGGGGTCACAAATTTTTTTTTGCTTAGCATTTATTTGGTATAATTTTTCATTCTAAATATTGTTTAATGATGTATTTTATATTACTTGGTATTATAAAACAATTTTTTTATTTTAGATTTATTTTTATAGCTGGCTGCGGAGGATTGGCTGGAGGTGGTTGTGCAGGTCAGGAATGGGTCGACTTTTGATGCAGTGGCTCAGAAAATGGGAATAAGCAAGTCAACAGTAACTAGGCTGATGAGGAAATACAGGGAGACAGGATTGATGGCTGATAGATCCCGCAGTGGTTGTCCGAAGAAGACGTTGACTAAAGATGATCGTCTTCTTGTCCGAATGAGCTTAGCGGATAGGCGATTAACTGCCCCTGATATAGCTGCCAGGCTGTATAGACTATATAGAATCAGGCTGGCTGTTAGGACTGTTAGAGCCAGGCTGCAGAAAGCTGGTTTAAACACTTGTGTGGCTGCGAAGAAACCACTGTTAACTTGTGATCACCGCCGAAGGCGGGGAGCATTTGCACGGATACATCGTAGCTGGACCATCGATCAATGGAAACAGGTTCTCTGGAGTGATTAGAGCAGTTTTCAAGTGTTTAGTGGTGGGAAGAGAGTTTTAGTGAGGAGAAGAGTGGGTGAAAGATACCACAGCAATTGCATTAATGCTACTGTGAAGCACGGAGGAGGGTCTATTATGGTTTGGGGTTGCATGTTATGGTCCGGGATAGGTCAATTGTACCGCTGTGTAGGTGCAATGAACCAGGACCAGTACATTGGAGTCCTAAGAGATCTTATGCTCCCTTCAGCTGGCAGACAAGGTGAGTTTGTCTTTCAGCAAGACAACGCACCCTGTCACAAAGCTAAGCGGGTATGTGATTTCTTAACCTCCAAACGTGTACGAGTCTTGGAGTGGCCTCCTCAGAGCCCTGACCTCAATCCCATTGAACATCTGTGGGAGATCAGCTTCCGAAAGCTGTAGGTATCCAAACCCACTGGTTTGGAAGATTTGTGGAGGTGTTTGAATGAAGCGTGGGAAAACATCACCCCAGAAACCTTACATTCATTGGTCGAGTCCATGCCACGACGTATCATGCATGTCCTCAAAGCCAAAGGCGGTCATACAAAATATTAAACATATCATTATTTTTATTTTTAAAACCTTTATATCTCATGTTGCTAACATTTGGGACAGTTATTAGTGTTTTTTAAATAAAATTTATGTGTAAATAGTAAAAAAGTGTTATTTTTCAGTTGGGTGCATGACTTTTTGCCGCCACTGTATATATATATATATATATATATATATATATATATATATATATATAATATATATATATATATATATATATATATATATATATATATATCCCAGCCAACATGTTTATCTGGGCACTAGGTGGACCCAGTATGGGTTTATTGACCCAGACTACCTATATGGTGGGTATAATAAACTTTATATAATGAATCACCTTATCATACGTATTATATTTGATATTAAATGGGTTAAAAATACACTAGTGTAAAACATGCTAGTGTAGCAGTACTTTGCAAATGAAAGAAAGTGTTTTACCTATAGTTGAAATAAGTTTGTTAGTCTAACTTAGTTTTGAATTAACATTATTATTTTTTTAATAAATAATTTGCTCGACGATCTAAGTGGACTGTTTAGACAGATAGTTTTATATTCTGTACACTGTTTAGCGAAAGTATTCGAAAAAATAATGTAGTAGAAAAACAAAACAATGCATAGTATTATAATATATTATATACTTTATATTATTCATTATTTTATGTCCAAAGATATTTCTCGGTGAGGCATTGTGTTGAGATTGAAGTTAAACGAGAGAAAGTCATGAGATGGCAATTGAGTAAAACGTGCTAAAACCTTCAAAGACTATAGCACGTTCGACATAATTGCTATCTTAGTTTTGTACATTTCTCTTTACTGTTTCTGCAAACAAAATAATCTAAATTTGAATAACTCATAAAAGAAACTTATTATAAAAAGTTTTAACAAAACTAATTATTTTACTAATTAAATTTTTTTTTTTTGTAGTTTAACAAAACTAAATATTACTTAAAAATTTTTTGTAGTTATATTTACTTCGGTTCATATGTATTTATATTTATTGCCATTACAGCACTATTGCGGCCAGTAATCTCCAGTGTACAACCTCCTTAATCAAATTAGCATCCAACCTGTTAAAAACAATAATTTTAATATTTAAAGAAAAAAAAATTAGAAAGTTGAAATGGTTTCTAAAGTACTTAGTAGACAAAACACACAATAAATTTTATATATTTATAGATTATTCTTTGTTCAGTGAAGATGAGGGATCCTGATATCTTTAAAACACAAGTATGTTGAATGTTAGTAAGCATCTATTATATAATACATTTTATAATATAATATATTATATAATGATGCCTATTAACATTCAACCTACAAGGTTTTCGTTAAAATCTCTCAGCTTTAAATTAAACTCAAGCAAATTAAAGGAAATTCAAGCAACTAAGGAGCCTAACAGTTAATGCTACTGTTTCCTAAGAGGCTGCACAATAATATTCTTGTGTCATTTTTATCTTTTTTAGTATTTACATTTTAGAATCGTATTTAGCAGCTTTTTGAATAAACAAAGCGCTTTTAATACAGAAACAAAAATAATTCGCATTTAAATTAAATTAAGCAGGGATGGAAAGACTTTGCGAAGCTTTATGATTAGGAAAAGTTAATTTTTATGTACTTATACCAAATTCCAGATAAAAAATGTACAATGTATGTTTAAAAATGTACTGTTGCAAAAAATCTATTTGCAGTCAGTAGAAAAAGCAGGTGGTAACCATTCTGAAAGAAAAAAGCATTAGATAAAACGCTTTTTTCTTTCAGAATGGTTACCACCTTTTCAATAAATTAATTATAAAATCATTTCAACAAACTTTCAGAATTTTTACCACCTTTTCAATAAAATAATTATAAAATCATTTCAACAAAATGTAACTGAACAATAAAATAAATGTACCTTTATTATAAAAACTTATTTACATATTTATTAGCTTAATAAAACTTTCTATAATTTCATGTATACAAAGTTACTAAAAAAATTTATATATATATATATATATATATATATATATATATATATATATATATATATATATATATATATATATTATCCAAAAGTATAGGGCGTGTACATAACAAAAAAATAATAGTAATTTCAAATTTTTTATTTCATTTTTCAACGTAAATAGTAGTAAAGTTACTTTAGCATTTTATATATTTGTAAATGAGTTCAAAATTAATTACTAAAGATATTTTTTTATTATAAAGATATTACCTTTTTATTTTTAGCATACCTGTTGAGTTTGTGTGTGTGAGTTTTTATTTTTAGTAATATTTAAATCAGATGAGTTTTTTGAAAACTTTAGTTTTTCTCTTGCTCTTTGGAAGTTACTAAAGTATACAATATCTTGTGAGTAATGATAGCTATGCTTAAAAACAAATATTTTATAACTTGGGACATAGAATTGGATAGCATGTTAAAATGTTAAACTACCTGCTTTTCTTTAAGTCCAGCATTAAATTTTTCTATGCAGGATTAGGTCAAGCTAGATGGCTGACCAGTAGAACCATTTCATAGAAATCATTACGCGGATTGAATTACTATGCTATGTTTTTGTAAAAGTAAATACTTTTTATATGCTATGTAAAAAAGATAAAAGATTTTTTTTTTAGTTTGATAACTTTTATGTCATTAATGTTACATTTATACATGTCACACTTATACATGTAAAAGTATAAATTAATTATTTGTTAAATGATAACCAGTGCTAAATGATAACCTATTATAATTATGATTATGCTATATATATGCTTGATTACTACAGATATAACGAAATATTATTATTAATGCCATTTAAGTCATATATGATTTGATTATTAAATTAACTAAATGTCAATTACTTAACATTTAATTTTTTACATATTAACACATTATTATACATATATAATAATTTAAATAATTATACATATATATTACATATCATGGTATATGATAATATATTATATTATCATATATCATGATATGTAATATATATATATATATATATATATATATATATATTATATTGCATAAAACAATATGATTACTTTAATTAGAGTTAAATTGTAAGCATCTACTGCTTTGTGTGCTTTGAATGTAACATAACTATGTTGAATTAATAATATTGCATATTTAACTGATACCACTTTTAATAACTTTTGCCAACTTTTTCACACATTAATAAATCAAATTTTTTGAACAAGTGTATAACTCTTTAAACTTTATATTTTGTCAAATTAGTTAAATGGGCTGGCTCAAATGGAACCCATATAAACATGTTTGCTGGGATATATATATATATATATATATATATATATATATATATATATATATATATATATATATATATATATATATTAGGGAGATTCATATTTGACGAACTTTTGAAAATCAAGTTGATCCTACCTGGAACGGTTGACCAATAATATAAAAATAATTTTAAGCCCAAAAATTTTAATGTCACGTGACTTTAGAGGTCCCCGCCAGTCAAATTTGTGTATAAAAACATATCTTCAGGGGTCTGGCGGGGACCTTTAAAATCAACACGGAAAGCCAACTTTTATTCTATATGGTATATTTTAGACTACTTATTTATAATAGGGTAGGACCAAAAAGAAATACGGTGGTATTTATTCCACATGATGCGGAGAAAGTGGCGAAAAAACGGTTTTTTTTACATCAAATGACGCATTACTATGTATAACTGACGCTGGTTTATTCATCATATTTAGGCCAAATTTTGAAAATTAATATTAGATCTAAGTATTAATAATGTTTATATAGAAGGGGCGTGTCAATAGCTACCCGCCCCCCTCACCCTATTATTGGAGATTTATACCCCTTCTATGCCTTCTTTGTTAGAAGGCGGGGGGGGGGGGGCGAAGTTATTTAAATTTTATTATAAATCATAATATTTAAAATTACTTTATTTTCTTTAGCAAAAAAAGACAATATAAACATTAAATTATGATTACATTTTGATTCTTATTTTGGAATATTTATTCATATTCGTATTCGTATCATATTGTCGTATTTGCGGAAGACATATTATCGTAATTTTACATTCTGTGTACACACACATTTATCTATAACACACAGAAAATAAAAGGTATACTATCTGCGGTTATATACAAAATTATTATTGTAAAATACATGTGACTTAAACAAAGAATGAATATCAATTGCTTTTATAAATCAAATTACTGTTTAGAAACTAAGATGCCAAGATCGACAAGACTTAAAACAAGGGCATATCTTTTTGAAGAAGAGGATCTTAAAGAAAATCTTTCAGAAATAATGTTTTCAACAAATACAGACATTATTCTCTTCTTTCAGTTTAGAAGATCTGGAGACAAAATAACTCCAACAAAAAAGCTGATTGCTTGTACCATTGGTTGTCAAACAGCAAAGTGTTCTGGTCTTGGTAGCTGTCCTGAAAACTGCATTATGTTCGCAGTTAAGAAACCATGGATAGACGGAGGATACAAGGATGGGATACTCACTGACCCATTTATAAGGTAGGCCAAACAAAATTTAATTCAAATCAAAGGGACAGGTTACCATAAACACTACACAAAACTTGAATAATATAATATTTTCTAAACCTGTTATATATATTATTACAGGAAACATATCGCTGATCTGATCAACAGCTGGGAGAATTTAAAAAAAGTAAATGTAAGAACTCAAAAGAAGCAGGAGAAGCTAGACAAGATTTCAAAGAAAAAGGAAAGAAGGTTTTCTGGATTGCTAAACCAAATATACAAGATATTCTAAAGAAGACTAGTCTTAATAAGGAATCGTATTGTACCGATATGAAATTTTTGAGAGATCAAAAGACCAGTTGCAAAATGACTCTTGGTAAAAAAGACAAACTTTATAACCGGATAATTAAGAGAGAACAGAGAAGATTAAAACATCCACAGTTAGTACACAATGCTGAACAGTTTTCTCAGAGAGATGATTTTACTACAGAGCTTCAGTTTTCCTCAGAAACCAGTGATATAAATACCAGCATAGACTCAGATTGTTCGTTTGATTTCGATCAGCCAGGTCCAAATAATGACACGCCACAGTTAGCCAAGGATTTTGTAAAAGATATTGCCATGACTTCAGTTTCCGAAAATATTTCCTCCAGAGATTTGCTGCATGTGTGTACAGATTTGGTTGTTAGTTCAGGTGGAAATGTTGAAGACTTTTTGCTGTCTCAATCTGCTATTTGGCGGGCACAAAAGAAAACCATCCGGCGAAATGCTGCGAAGCTCAAAATAGGGGTTGAAAAAGCTGCTGAGAAAGCAATTTTCCCTATAATAGCGCGCTTTGATGGCAAAATTATTGAAGATATTACTGATCGGGAAAAAGAAAGA
The DNA here is from genome assembly GCF_038396675.1 of Hydra vulgaris. Classification (NCBI taxonomy): domain Eukaryota; kingdom Metazoa; phylum Cnidaria; class Hydrozoa; order Anthoathecata; family Hydridae; genus Hydra; species Hydra vulgaris. The sequence continues at coordinate 13,431,920 of NC_088933.1, forward strand.
AGAGACGGGTTTGCTGTTTCAGCTAATGTTGATGGAGGCGTTGGGCTTCTTGGGGTTCTGGCAATGGAGCATGGGGCTGGAGCTGCTCGGTATGAAGCTTTGTTTAATGTGCTGGGGGATTGTGGAATGCATGGCGGTGTGAAGGGACTATGTTTTGACAAAACTGCCACAAATACTGAAGACATTCAGGAACCAATATTAGGTTCAGTCAAAGACAGGAATATATTTTATTAGAGCTTGCCTGCAGAAGACATATATATGAACTTCATCTCAAACATTTTTGGGAGCAGATTACCTCAGGCAAAACAGCAGCTCCAGAAAATTTAATGTTCAAACGGTTTCATACAAACTGGAATGACATCAAGGAAACTGTCGATTCTTCCAATTTAATAAGGTTTGATATCAATTCCATCAGCAATACTTTCTTGGCAACCCAGATTGAGGAAACTATCCAGTTTTGCAAAGATGCATTAAACAATGACATATTTCCAAGAGGGGATTATAGGGAGTTATTGGAACTTTCCCTGATGTATCTGTATCCTAAAATATTTTTCAAAGTTCGAGCTACAGGCTGTGTTTCTCATGCTAGGTTCATGTCGAAAGCCATTTACTACTTGAAGGTTCAGATATTGAGTAAACATCTGCCCTATGATTTGACTGCTGCCCAAAATAAAGAGTTGAAGACAATGGCAGAATTTATCTCGATTTTCTATTCTGTCTGATTTCTGAGAACCTCATTGCCCTCAGCGGCACCATTTCAGGATGTAAAAGCCTATTGGCAAATGGTGCAGTACAAAGAATATGTAGAGAAACGCGACACTGATTCCAAGAGAGTTCTAAACGGAATTGAAAGTACAATGATGTCAATGAGGAGACACAGACTGGTACTTAGATGAAACTTTGGTTCCACTTGCTCTCCTAGACCCTACCCTTCCTGATGTGGAGAAAGAAAACATCGCAAAAGCATTACTCTCCAAACCAGTTCCTGATTATTTTCAGCATTCAGAGAAGTCAAACTTGATAAACGAGTTAAAGTTTAAACAAGAAGTGCCACCAGGACTTGCTCCATTAATTGGAGAGAACTCTTGGTTTATCTTCAGTTTATTAAACCTGACAAGAATGGAGGACGAACTTTGGTTAAACTGTCCTGCTCCTATGTGGTGCTATGTTGACCAGTTCAAAACATTCTCCAATTTTGTAAGTAAACTTGAAGTAGTGAACGATTGTTCTGAAAGGGCTGTAAAACTTGTATCAGAGTTTGTGAACAATGTTCACAATGAGGATGATTGTCAACAATTTATACTAGCTGTGCAGCAAAGACGAGATCACTTCCGTGGGTCAGAAACCAAGGAACAGTTGAAGCTAGCGTATGAAGCAATAGGAAAGCAGAGAAAAAAATAATATGATTTATATACTATATTTATGCATTGCAATATATTATATTATATTTACATGTCATGATTTTAATATTTATATTGCCAAATTATGTTTTTTTGCTAAAGAAAATAAAGTAATTTTAAATTTATAATAAAATTTAAATAACTTCGCCCCCCCCCCCCCTTCTAACAAAGAAGGGATAGAAGGGGTATAAATCTCCAATAATAGGGTGAGGGGGGCGGGTAGCTATTGACACGCCCCTTCTATATAAACATTATTAATGCTTAGATCTAATATTAATTTTTAAAATTTGGCCTAAATATGATGAATAAACCAGCGTCAGTTATACATAGTAATGCGTCATTTTATGTAAAAAAACCGTTTTTTCGCCACTTTCTCCGCATCATGTGGAATAAATACCACCGTATTTCTTTTTGGTCCTACCCTATTATAAATAAGTAGTCTAAAATACACCATATAGAATAAAATTTGGCTTTCCGTGTTGATTTTAAAGGTCCCCGCCAGACCCTTGAAGTTTGATATGTTTTTATACACAAATTTGACTGGCGGGGACCTCTAAAGTCACGTGACATTAAAATTTTTGGACTTAAAATTATTTTTATATTATTGGTCAACCATTCCAGGTAGGACCAACTTGATTTTCAAAAGTTCGTCAAATATGAATCACCCTAATATATATATATATATATATATATATATATATATATATATATATATATATATATATATATATATATATATATATATATATATATATACATATACTGTATATATATATATGTATATATATATATATATATATATATATATATATATATATATATATATATGCATATATAGTATATGTATATATATATATATATACATATACTATATAATATATACTGTATGTATATATATATATACTGTATATATATATATATATATATATATATATATTATATATATATACAGTGCTCGAAGTGGAAAAAAAAAGGTAGCGTGATGGTTTTTAATATTTTCTAATCACCATCCCACATATCCTAAAATTATAGATATAGAGTATCCCTATAGTAAAAAATCTATATTAAAAAACAACTCGAGGTCCGTTATATTCTTAAGATACTGTCACAGTAAAATATTGAGTTGAGTTTCGCATCAAATGTCATTAAGCAATCAAAAAACAATGGTATATTCAAACATTTTATTTTTAAACAAGTCTTATTTTTTTGTATTTACCAATTTTAGAATAATTGAAAAAAAATTTGGTCAGAATATCTGCCAAAATGTTTCACTTTCATTTATTCGTGCGGCCGTGGCGCAGTGGTTCGCATTCGTGCGGCCGTGGCGCAGTGGTTAGAATGCTTGCTTTATAAGCAGGAGATCCAGGTTCGAAACGAGCTTTGGGCATATTTTCGCGTCGCGGTAAGGAAGGAGGCGTGAACTTCCTGGTTAAACGCACTTCCGCGGTGCTCTGTGACAAGACCGTTAGGACTTCTTGGGGCACCTAAAAAAAATAAAAAATAAAAAATTTATAGACTTTAATGCCGGCGCTTCACAATTAGCATCGCGATGTTCTTTCCCAAACCACTTAATGACATAATCCTTTGGATCGAAATGCATAATTGGTGGACCTACTAATGAAATGAACATTAAACTCGACACAGTTTTTATTAATAAAGAGTTTCGCAAGGAAGATAAGATAGATTATATTCATAGTAGAAAAAGAACGCTCACATTCAGCTGTTGAAACAATCAAGGTATTTATAGCAGTTCTCAGATCATTAGGGGTTTTATTACAGTCACCAGTGGAAATGTATTCACGAAACCCTTGGACTGCCGTAATTTCACAAATATTTAAAGTTTTTGCTAATTGTCTAATATCGTTATCTCCAAAGCATGGATCTTGGTCTGCAAACCATTGTGGCTTATCAAAAATTTGTAAATTTTTTATTAAATTATCGTATTTTTCTTTGTTTGGATCATTTTTTTTGTCTTGTAAAGATTTATGCGCAGCTCTAGTTGTAAACATTCTAGAATCAAGATTTTCACTTTACTAAAAAATTCATTTTGATTAATTTTAGAAACTTTTCCGATCTGTAGTTTGACGCCTTTAAATTCAAACTTTTCTGCTGCAAGCTGCGTTTGCGAATAATATTCACCGGAATTATTTCTCATTGATTGAAATATATGGTATTTTAAGGTGATAAGCCGATGTGCATCAGGTAAAGAAGTTTGCCTATCTTGTAATTTTTTAGAAAGATGTTCTAGTTCTATTAAAGCATATAGCATTAGTTCCATGTTGAGTATGAAATTGATATCACATAATTTATTTTTAAGATCTGCATATTGGGCTCTATCTCCTACATTACGCCTTAAATCCAATGAAGATTCATGAAAGTGTTGATACAATGCTGCATAATTATTTCAAACAGCCATCACAGATCGAGCGCTAGACGACACCCATTTAGTGACTATTATTCGTCCAATGGAATTTAGTTTTACACTTAAAGCCATAGCAACAGTTTCCAGTTTTTTTTTGTTTTTAGGAGATGCAATGTAAATGGAATATAATTTATCAAAAAAGCTTTTCATGTGACAAATTGGTAAGATATCGCGCATCATTTACTGCTAACTCTAATCTGTGATTGCTACAATGCCATAAAATCAAATTAGGAAACTGATTCAAAAGTAACTGGGCCACGCCTACCTTTTTGCCAAGCATATTAGAAGCACCATCACATGCAAAAGATACCCAATTACGTAATAAAAAATTGTTGTCAAAACCAAAATCGTGTAAAGCACATATAAAAGAGTTTGCAATAGACGAGGCTTCTGTATTTGTTAATTCGATAAGATCAAAATAAATACTATTGACAATATTTATTTCTGGAATGTTCACTCTCAAGCAGATTGACAGAGCAGACTTTTTGCTCATCATGGTAGATTCGTCTATCATAAACCCTACTTTATTATCGTTATGAAGAATATATTTTACAAGCTTAGTGCGCATTTCATTTGAAATGTGATAAACAATATCAGCGCATGCGTGATCAGATTGTAAAATACGTCCCATGTCTAAACCATTTTCTACCTGTAATAATATTAGTTCTTTCATATCAGAAAATGGACGATTCATTTTTGCAATGTGATAAACAGTGAGAAATATGCGGTAGGTAGTTTTGTGTTGATTGATCTGCATTTTTGAACTAAACATCTCTATGGTGTTTTTTTTGGACTGAGAAATAAATTTATAATCCTTTTCGTGTGCAACTGATAGTTTATGGCTTGAAAGCTTTTTCCTCATTGATTGTTGTTTTTTTTCTTTTGTTTCGCCATACTCCTTAACGTTGCCAAGCGTCCACTCGTTAGCCAATTTTTATTACTTGAGATTTTTCGGCACCTAAATTATTTGCTGGCTTACAAATAGAACAACCAAGACCTGTTAATGAAACTGTCAACCAGTCAAATGTTTTTAATTTCTCCTTCAACTGTAAATCTGACTAGTAATCTGGAAAAATACCATCACATTGAGGAAAGGATTGGCAAGTTTCAATACTCGAAAAATCTGTCACCTTTATTTATTTCAGTGTCATTTTCCAAATTACTTTTAGAATTATCACTGCCTAACTTTCTTTTCCTTCCGCTTGCTAGCCATTTATCCATATTTATAATAAGTAAATTTTTTTGTAAATCATAACATTTAATATTGACTAAATCTACTGTGTACTATATTTTATTTCACCAAAAAAAACTCTAATGATACTTTAACGAAAAAAAAAAGCCAATGTCGCTTTTTGTTGCTTGGCAACTTTTTATTTAAAATACAAAAGAAAAGACGCAATGTTTTATAATTATCGATTTAGTTTTTGAACATCGTACCGCAAATTTTTAAATAACAGCTGAGACTTTAGTTCATTTAAATTCGCATATTGCCGCAAACTTTAAAATTGTTTTTACAAGTTTATTTATAGGAGGAAAATAAAATAAAATTTCCATTAATTTATTATGTATCGGGATGGCATCCCACCCCAAAATATGCATTAAAAAAGGAGTGGGATGGTTTTCAAAATTTAAAAAGGTAATGGGATGGCATCCCGTCCCATCCTGCCTCACACCTCGAGCACTGTATATATATATATATATATATATATATATATATATATATATATATATATATATATATATATATATATATATATATATATATATATATATATATATCAATATATATATAAATATATATATATATATATATATATATATATATATATATATATATATATATATATATATATATATATATATATATATATATATATACATATATATAGTGCTTGATGTGGGAAGAAATAATTGAGAGTATGGTTTCACAATAATTTTAAAATACTATCCCATCTAGTCATTGTTATATTAGAAAAAAAATAAAAAATGACAAGATGGTTTGTGTTTTCTAAACACACTATATATATATATATATATATATATATATATATATATATATATATATATATATATATATATATATATATATATATATATATATATATATATATATATATATATATATATATATAATTTTCAATAATTATCAATAATTTACCTTTTTCTATATAATTTGATTTGATTTTAGCAGCTCCACCATTATTCACATTATCTAAGTAAATTTATAGTATATTAAATTATCAAAACTTGAATAAATTCATTCGTTGGTTTTATAATAAAACTATTTATGAATTTAAACTAATGGCCTTAGTTAAACTTCATAAACAATTATATAATGACATTAAAAAAAAAACATTCAACGATGGTAATGAAATTATAACATCAAGGATTGATTTATATTATATAATATAAATCAATTCTCGATATCATAATTTATAAAGGTATACTCTCTTTCAAAACTAAATTTTTAATTTCCAGGAATTTTTTTTAAGTCTTTCTAGTGTTTGTTTTAGAAGTTTAAGGCCCAATTTATTATTTTACAGACTGTGAATTTTACAGACTGTGAAAAATTAAGAGATATTGTAAGCATATTTTAACCAATCAAAAGTACTGGGATATGTTATAATTAATCTTTTAAAATCAACTGTTTCAATAAAACCAAACCTTTAACCTGCCATTTCTAACTTTACTAATTTTCTTACAGTTTGTAAAAAAGTAACAAAAAATGTAACAAAATAATCTTCTATTGGAGATCCAGTAAACTACTGAGTACTGTACTACAGAGTAGCACAATGCAACAATTTATAATTTTGAGTAGTTTATAAAATCAAAATTAGAAACTGTTACAATATATTTTCATAACTTTGGAGTGATCTTAAACAGTAGCACCAGTTTAGAAATTAAGTTTTATAACATGTGACCAACATGTTGTGGAATTTCTAACATGATTAATGTCTGGTAATGTCTAAACTGGTAAACTCACATTATGAGTACTATAATGTGAGTTTACCAGACACTACCAGACATTCATTGAGTACTAAACAATAAATACTCGAGTATAACCCACCTTTCGTACCAATGTAACATTTCTTTTCATGCTTTTTAAAATTCAATTCTCTAATATATTTGTTGTGACATTTCGGACAAGTATATTTAGTTATTATTCGCTCTTCTATTTTTTTGAGCTTATGTGGTTTTTCTTCTGAAATCGATTTTTCTGTAGGTATTGCTGATGGTATAAGCTCTGATTCCAAATCATCTGATGAGAAGTCTGCTAACTCGTCATAGTCTAGCTCGATAAAATCCTCCACAACTATTTTAATTTCAGAATCAATATTTTTAAGCAAAAAAGAATAATCTTATTGATTAATATTAAACTCATCTGTCATATTCATTTTATGTTTAATTGTTCAAAAAATATTTTTTACGAAATCTTAAGATATTTTATTGGATAGTCGAGACCTACTTTTTTTGACGTCAAATTCATATATATATTCTGAAATAGTTGTTACATTCACGGAAGTTTACAAATAGTACATGTACTAATCTTAAGTAAAAACCTTGTAAATAAAAGCTACTAAATATATTGTTAATGTTAATAGTAGTAATCGTCCACAGCTGTAACAAAGCAAACATTAAAAGTTTAAGGATTGAAATACTAATAATGATAATAATAAGAGTGGTAGTAGTAACAATAATAACAATACAATGATAAGAGTATAATGATAATAATAAAAATAAAATGACAACAATAAAAATAATTACAATAATCATAAAAAGAATAATAGTCATTTAGTATTAGTCACACACATAGACCTTTTATTAATGTGATTTATATTATTATCATATTTTATTAATGTGATTTATACTATACTGTGATTTATAAACTCAAATAGATAATCAAATATATTAATAAAGTTGGTTATATAAAAACCTTACACGACAGTAATTATGAAAATATTAGAATATAAAATTATGTTCATACACACATTATGTTACATACACACATATATAGACACATATATAAACACACACATTTATATATACACACACATACATATACATATATATACATACACATACACACATATATACACACACACACACACATATATACATACATATATATATACATACACACATACATATATACACATATACATACATATATATATACATATATAAATATATACATACATATACATACACATAGACACACACAAATATATATATAAATATATATACTTACATACACACGCACACATATATATACACATATAAATATATGCAATTATACACATACACACATACACATCCATGTATACATATACACATACATACATATACACTCACACTTATTCACATGCGCTTATCACAAACACTTATACATATATACGCATATCTTTGGATTTATAAACTGTATTTGATTAGGAAGGAATGGAATAGGTTACTCTTAAAAACATAAATTGAATGGAGAGCTTTTAGGTCATAGGGAAGGTTATTCCAAGATTTTATACTTTGGTTTTTTATGGACTTATATCCATAAGTAACAGAACGATGATTTAAGACTGCAAGATTGAGATTATCAGTTGATCGAAGATAGTATCGGTTATTTGCATTTTTTGGGAAGAAATTGTTGAAGGTAAGAGGTAGGTTTTTGTGTTGGTGGTTCCAGACAAACTGGCAATTCAAGAATTGAACAAGGTCACATAGTTTAAGGATCTTAGAAGTAAGATAAAGCACATTAGGATTGGATTTGTAATTCTAAAAATGTATTATTTTTAAAGCATTGTTTTGAAGATGAGATATCCTTAAAACTTCTTGCTGTTGAGATTGTCCCCTATTTGACAAGCATATCGTATATACGAGCCAAAAATGGCATGATATATGTTTAACAATGCTTTCAGATTGACATAATGGCAAACTTTAGCCAGCATTCCATTTGATCTGCTCAATTTTAAGGCTAAGTCTTTGAGGTGGGATACAAACGATAGGTTGGAATCAATTATAATTCCAAGATATTTGATTGAGTTTACAGGAATGAATTTCTGGCCACTTAATCTAAAGTTTAAATTTTTATTGATTTTTGTTTTTTTAGATTTGAATATGACCATTTCAGTTTTGTTACAGTTGAGGGAAAGCTTATTTGAGCGAAGCCACTGAACTAAATTGGCAAGATCATGATTAATGTATTTGTTAATTTTTTTTAAAGATTTGTTGATAATGAGCAAGTTAGTATCATCAGCAAAGTGGTAAGGAGTTGCATACTTAATTGAGTTATTGAGGTCATTAATATAGAGAAGAAAAAGTAGTGGTCCTAATACTGAGCCTTGAGGAACACCGTTGGAACATTTTATTTGAGTAGATTTTGAGTCACCGACTAAGACAAACTGAGATCTGTTGTGAAGATAGGAGGTAAACCATTTAAGAGGTATTCCTCTGGTTCCATAATATTCTAATTTCTTGAGTAGGATAGAATGATCTACTGTATCAAAAGCTTTTTGTAGATCTACAAAGACACCGCATGCAAAGTTTTTATTATCAAGAGCTTTTCTAATTGACTCAGTAATTTTAATAAGTGAGTCGTGGAATGATTAGCACGAAACCCATACTGGTGTTTGTAAAGGCATTTAAATTTATTCAAAAATGCATAGAGCCTCTTATGCATAGCTTTTTCGAAGAGTTTGCTTAGGTTTGAAAGAAGAGAGATAGGTCGGTAGTTAGACATATCCATTATAGAACCTTTCTTAAATATTGGAATGACTTTCGCAACTTTGAAAGCATCTGGGAATAAACCGTTTTGAAATGAGTTATTTATAATAATACTGAGAGGTTTAGAAATTATGTCTGGAATAAGTTTAAGAAGGAATGTAGGAAGGCTATTAGGACCAAAGCTTTTTCCAGTTTTAAGAGTGGTTTTAATAAGACCAGAGATTTCATTCTCTGTGACAGGATCAATAAAGAACGTATTAGAATTTGGAGTTGAAATAGTCAGTAAAAAAAAGTTTTTGTTTTAAAGTTTATTTTGGATAGTAACAAAAAAGTTGTTTAATATATTTGATACAGTAGTTGGATCTGTTAACTCTAATAAAACCTAATAAAAATATGTCAAACCTAATAAAAATATTTCTACATTTTGCAATTCTCCCTATTGTTTTCCTATTGTTCTCCAAACAGTTCCGTAACTCGCGTATCTTTTTTTTAAAACAATGCGTCGAACGTCCATCTTATTTTACGTTCTTGGTTGAATAGAATGTAGTTTTTTCAGAGCCGGTATTGCGAAACAAATTTTCCCCCCATATTTTTTTCCTCCCGGAAAGTTTGTACCGGGACAAACCTTCCCCCCGGAAAGTTTATTCTAGAATAAACATTCCGGGAGGATAAAATATTTCATCCCCGCCCGTAATAAATGTTCTCCCGCTAAAAATGTTGCAAAACTTTGGTTTTTTTGATAAAGGGTTTGTTTGTTTTTTTATTTATATTATTATAATTATTGTTACGCTATTTTAATTATAAAATAACATGCCATAACGTTAAATACGAGAACCTATACCAAGAACGTCGATATGCATGGCGGTGCTTAAGGCGAAATTTTCACATGCCTTCCATATTTCATTAAAAAAAAAAAGAACCAATAAAAATAAAACCGTAATTTAGCAGTATTACCTGTATTTTACAGCATTTTACAGTAATAACTTATAAATATTGTTCAGTAATTGTTCTAAATGTGAATAGTTTGCATCGCTTTATTTTTTCCACGTTTACGTAAGACGGTTATCGGAAAAGGTTTGATGATTGATGTTTCCAAACAGCTAATGAGATGTGAACGCATCATTTTGTTTTTAAACGTCTGCGTCGTACCATCTTTTCCATAAATGACCAACTGAAATGCAAAGGCAGCTGCATAAACACCACAGTCTGATGCATTCGGTTGTAGTGCGCATGGTACCACAGTTACTGGAAGAAAACCCTCGGTATTAACAAAATTAAAATACAGTTGTCTCACTTGAGTTTTAACATAGTTTGAAACAGAACCATGAAGGCTATCTAAATACAAAACCTCTTTGTCAATACATGCAGTTGTCACCCAATGGTTGACGTCGTGAAGAATGATGATGGACTCACAGGTAACTACTTTAAACCCAGATCGTGTCTGAACTAGAAGAGTTGATTGAATGTTTTTGTTACCAAGATGTGTTGAAACCATTTTATTGACTGCATCAATAATTCTGTCGTTCAACCATGCGTTTGAAAACAGGATCTGTTTATCTCCAATGGTCAGATTGTACTTTGAAATCCAGTATTCAGATTTTGAAACCATTTGTTGATTATCGATTGTTTCTGTTGCTATAACTTCATCATTATTCTGATCGGAGGCATCAGACTGATTTGACATAGCTGTATCCCGTTGTTCACTCCATCTTTTTAAGTTGATACCGTTAACAGTTTGTTTCGGTATCAACTTAAAAAACAATATTCTTTTTTTATCTTGCAACCGATAAACTCCTTTGTCCAAAACCTCTATTATCGTGTAAGGGCCGTGAAATCTCTGGGCCAACTTATCGCCCATTCGTGTGTCTTTACGTCTGTTGCATTTCAAAACTTTGTCACCAACTGCAAACTTTTGACTTGAATGTTTAATATCGTAACGTTTCTTCTGAATATTTTGTGCCATTGCGATGTTCTCTTTAGCTGCGTTTCTTTTCGCACCAATTTTTTCAGCGAAATCTTTCATTCGTAATCCTTGTTTGGCTTCATCGATTTTGGTATCCCATTGAAAAACTTCTCTTGTCTGGTTTTCTAAATCAATTGGAATCTGAGCTTTAACTCCATACATAATCTCAAAGGGAGAGTATTTCGTAGAAGCTTGTTTATTTATTCGATATGCAAAAGCCACCGGGTCCAGTAGTTCATCCCAGTCGTTTGCTTCATTGTTTACGAGCTTCATTAAATGGGTAATCAATGTTTGGTTAAACCTATTGTGCAGATTAAATAAATAAATTATAGTTAGTAACTGTTGTATTTAAAGCAAATAATTAATGCTCCTTTTTTAAACAAAAAACTAATTTTAAAGTTACTATTAAAACTGTACAAAGATAAAAAAAAGTATAACCATTTATCACCTTTCTGTCAGTCCATTAGTCTGAGGATGATATGCTGATGTTTTGGCGGATTCCATATTTAATATCAATAAAAGATCTTCCACGAGCTTGTTACAAAACTCGCGTCCTTGGTCATGAAGTAGAATGTAGCAAGCTCCAAATCTGAATACCAGACGGAGAATGAAACGATGAACAGATTCCGCGTCTTTTGCTGCTATGGAATCAACTTCAGCCCATCTAGTAAGGTATTCTGTTGCTACTACAATATATTTCTTTCCGCTCTTAGTTTCTTTCAACGGACCAATTAGATCTATTCCCCAACGGTGAAAAATGTCATGTACTGGGATTGCATGAAGCGTCGCATGTGATGGTTTGTTGTTAGGATTCGCACGTTGACATTCAGGGCAGGATGCTACAAATTTTCGTATGTCTTTTGAAATCGACTTCCACCAATACCTATCAGTTGCTTTTTTGGTAGTGGCGTTTTGCCCAAAGTGACATCCTCCAACTATGTTGCTGTGGAGAGTTTGTATTATACGGTTTCGTTCATTTTCTCCAGTTACCACACGTTGTAGTTTTTTTTCATTTCCGATATGAAATAAATCTCCATGTACCAACCGGAAGGATTCTGCTTTCTTTCGAAGTTTTCTTTTATCGTCTTTCGTATAATTAGAAGGATATTCATTTTTCCCGAGATACATTTGCAGAGCTTTACTTTCTTCATTTTCCATATTCTTGTTTAAAATAACTAAATCATTATATCGAATAAAAACAACTTATTTTTGCAAGTAATTTGTAATTTTATTTAACTAGTTGAATTATAAACGTTAGCAAGTATTCGTGTTCGTTACAGAAAGCAAATAACTATAATAATTATGAAATGAAAGTTATATCATAAAAATTATTTGCAATTTATAGTATTATTTTACTAAACGTAACAAAAAAACTTATATAGATTTGAATAACATAATCAATAAATATACAAACAAAAATTCCAAACAACCTTTTCAAAACATTTAAAAACGTTTTAAACTTGCACGAAGTTATTTTTTTAACAATATACAAGTATAATTTGTTAGCAACTTATTAGAGATTTGCATGAAAAAACTTTCTATAACAAAAAAAATTATGAAAGATGCGTTCGATTCAAGCGAAACTTTGTTTTTTTATGTAGATTTTGTTAATTTAGCATTTGAACCAAAAGTAGCATTTAGCATTTAGATCTATCTATATGCGCATTTAATTGCGCAAGTTATGTCAATTTGTATATTATTAAGTATTAAGGGGGAACTAATATCACGGAGGAAACTTTATTTCGCAGATAGGGGAACAGATATTACGAGGGGGGAAATATTATTTCGAAATAAATTTTCCCCCCGGAAAGAATATTTTGGCCGGGGGGAAATTCTGTAATGGGGAACATTTATTTCGTGACACCGGAATAAAATATTTGCCCCCTTCCTTTCATGTTAAATTAAAAAATTAAAATATAGTATCTCCCTCCATCCCAATGACCTCTCTCCTAATCCAGCACTAAGTTTTTTGTTTACTCTCTTGAAGTTCTATTAAGGGTTTGAGGATTTCAGCAACTTCCAAAAAAATTACTTTTAGTTACCGGTACCGGTATCTGCAGTCACTTGAGAACAACTAAAAGTACTCAAGAGTAACTTAAAATACACTGAAAGTAGCTTCACAACGTCTCCCGGTAATTGTGTATGGTAACTAGAATTAAATTCCGCCAAAGTTAACAATTCATATATGAATTGTAATGTTAACATTATAATGTTAACAGTAAGTAACTTGCCGAATCTTAGTTTTAACATAATATCTAAAAAATAATATACAAACAACCAGGCCTGAAAAGAGGTTGGGAAAGATTCATTGGGCGTGTGTTTGTAAAAATAATATTATTACAATATCATCATACACTATTTTTGTATACTTTTTCTCTATTTTATATTATATTATTATATTTACTATATTAACATTTTATTTATATTATTTTTTCATTTCTTTAGTATTTTTATAAATAATAAAAAATCAAAATTACAAATTTCTTTTTTCGATATCCCAATTAATTTAAATCCAAAATGTTGTTAGTTAGCTTCTGTATTTCTTGGTTTACGACTGATCATTTAACGAGGGCTCGCCAAAAAAGGTTTTTCCGCATGCTTTTTGGCATCTGCCTTTTAATGGTCCAAAGATTTTTCCTGACGGCCCTGCATTATTAAACAACTTCATAACATATGACAATAATTATTATATTAAAAAAATTTATTATGTGTTTTTTTTTTAGCAGTCTTTGCATGTGATTATTAAAAAGATTTTCATACTATATCAATCCGATACACAGTGTCAATCCGTTCTTTAACTAGGGCTCTAAAGATAATTAAATTGTGAGACCCTTCATATCTAAATAGTTTATTTTAAAACTTATATTTACTTTTATTTTACTATTATAGACATATTTGTTTTATATTTATCAAGAAATCAAAAGGACTTTTTCACAATATTAAATCATTTGGACCAAACAAAATTTATCCTGCGTGGCGTTCATATTGTTTTGTTTCATTAATATTTAAGTTATATAATTTAAAAATATATAAAACAAACATAAATTACTTGATTTCTTTTATTAATCCACCCCCCTCCCCCTCACATTTCAACTAATAAGCTATAGTTTAACCAAATATAATTTTGAATTTTATTTTGAATTTGAAGTTCAAACTTTTTTTATTCAATATTGAATGAAGATGCTTTTAAGCATTTTTAGTAGCTTAAACACTTAAGTAGCTTTTGCTATAGGTAGGTTTTATTCACTTTGAGAGAGCTAATATTTTATATGAAACATTTCACCGTGTAGATGCAAGGGGTCATTTGCAAATTATGTCACGCAAAAAACTTTTCAGATCCCCCTCCTCCCTTTTTCACAAAATTTCACAAAATATCAACCCCCTATCTTATCCTGAGGGTTCTAATCCCTGCAAGAAGACCGTTGGGGTTCTAATCCCTGAAAAAATATTTCGAAGAAAAATTTAGAATTTCGAAAGTAAACTTTTTTTTATCGAAAATTCAATTTTTGCTTCCGTGAACAACCTTTTTTCAAAGCATGCTTTGTTTTCAAAATACAAAAAAAATTTGTTTTAAAATGCTTTGTTTTCAAACGAATTATCAAATACGCACTAAGAGTTAAAAAAAATTAATAAAAAAAAGAATTTTCTGTTGCACCGTAGACAGGTCCAGTTACAAGGAGTTGATTTGGTAAAGATCGACGAGTTTACCTACTTAGGGTCGAGAGTACAGAGTAATGGAGGAAGTGAAAGAGAGGTAAAGAAGAGAGTGCAAGCAGGGTGGTGTGGATGGCACAAAGTGTCGGGTGTGATCTGTGATAGAAGGGTGTCGGCTAGAATGAAGGGTAAGATCTATAGGACAGTAGTGAGACCTGCTATGTTGTATGGACTGGAGACAGTGGCACTGACAAAGAGACAAATGAGGGAGATGGAGGTGTCTGAGATGAGGATGCTAAGATTCTCATTTGGAGTGACGAAGAAGGATAGGATCAGAAATGAGTTTATTAGAGGATCAGCACATGTAGTATGTTTTGGAGATAAAGTAATGAATCGAGATTGAGATGGTTTGGACATGTACAGAGGAGACAGGAGAGCTATATTGGCAGGAAGGTTTTTGGGATGGAACTTCCAGGTAAGAGGAGGAGAGGTAGACCTAAGAGGAGGTTTATAGATGCAGTGGTGGAGGATATGAGAGTGGCTGGTGTGTCAGTGGAGGACACTCACGACAGGGCTAGATGGAGAAGTTTGATCCGCTGTGGCAACCCCTAAATGGGAAATGCCGAAAGAAAAAGAAGAAGATAAAAAAACCCCTGCATAAAAAGAGAATTGAGTGTATATATATATATATATATATATATATATATATATATATATATTACCGCGTGTGATTTAAGTTGGTAAACACTCGGATTTGAATTCTGAGGTAGTTTTGTTTTGTTGTTGCATAACATGTTATTTAAATTAGGAGCTGAAGTAAATATGACTCTGATGTTTTGCTTTCAAAATTTTCTTTGGAGTTTTGCAACGATAATAAGTAGACACTAGATAATCGGTCTCGAGTCTTGTTTTCTCATCTGGTATCAGTGCGATACCATACAGTATTGGTATCGAAATCACGCAATACTAGTATCGAAAGTATTGTTAATGTTGGTACCGTTTGGTATCGTTTGGTCTCGATGCGATATTTTACAGTATCGACTTCGAGATCATGCGATACTGGTATCGAAAGTATCGGTTATGTTGGTATTGATTGGTATCGCTGCGATACCATACAGTATCGATATCGAGATCATGCGATACTGGTATCAAAAGTATCGGTTATGTTGGTATTGTTTGGTCTCGGTGCGATACCTTGCGGTATCAATATCGATACTAGTATCAAAAGTTATCGGTTATGTTGGTAATGTTTGGTACCGATAGTAACATTTGGTATTGCATTTCGGGTCATCATGAGAACTTCCATGTTATTTTTATAAACGATTTGTAATTTGAAGTAGTAAATTCGTATAATTAATGAGATATATATATGGCTCATTTATTATTAAAAAAAGTTCTCTAAGCTGGTTGTATGACATCATGTTTATTATTTAACTTCTCATCTGGTTTCTTTGTTTTGATTTAAATGATTGTGTGGTATTTCTGTATTTTAATTTCTGTATTTTAATTTCTCATCTGTTATCCTCATTACAATTTTTCTTACCGTGAATAAAAGGGAAGAAAAGATTTTTTCAACATTTATTTCTATATTAAATTTTTACAAATTATTAAATTATGTTAAACAGTGTGTAAGGGCAGACAAAAAGGTAAAGGAGGGGGGTGGTATTTGGGGTAACTACCCCCTTCCCCTACCTAAGAAACGTCAAACTTCAAAATATTATTGATAAAATTAAAAAAATAAGAAAAAATAAAAAAAATTTATATAACCATTCAATATATTATTACTCACTATCTTATAACCTTTCTAAAATCATTCTAAATATCAAATGAAACAGTTGTTTTATTTTGAAAAAACGCAAACCTCATTTTTTATATATTTTTTTGGTCCGACTACGCCCCTATAACAATGACCTGGATCAGCCCCTGCAATGTGTAATTTTCCATGTCGTTATTCCAACTCTATCGAATTTTTATTCCATTCAAGCGAAAATTTTCTGTGCGGATATAATCTCCAAAGGAATAGTTTAGCAATCATTAAAGAGTGTTTTTCATATAATTTTTCAAAGAAAATTGCTTGTGATGCAATGGTTAATGATTATTCTAAACGAGTATTAGAAATGGTTGTTCAAAGGGAATTAGTTTTGTAACTATCATTAATTAGAGTTTTTCATATAATCCTCCAAAGGGAATTGCTTGTGATGCAATTGTTAATGATTATTCTAAACGCTTATTAGAAATGATTGTTCAAAGAGAATTGATTTCGTAACAGTCACTACAGTTATTTTAATTTAATTAATTGTGTGATATCGCATTCATATTTTAATTTCTCTTCTGGTATCGTTACTTTAATTAAATCTCTCGTGGTATCGTAATTCTCACTTTGTTCTGTGATCAACATTCAACAACTAAACTAATCTTCACTCGTTATGCCTTTAATCTGGAATTATTTCAAGAAAAATATAGGTAAGCACTACTTACTAAGTATTTTTTATACTTTATCTCAAAGGTAATTGAAGGCAATATCGGGAAATAATTCTAAAATTAATTACCGGCAGAATTATTGTTACATATATTAACTTTATAACTCGTAAGCTTGCGTAGCCAAGCGGATAAAGTTATGGCATGGCATATAAGCACGGAGTTCTATGTTCAAGTCTTTCATGAGAATTTCATTTTTTTTAATTTTTTTTTAACTAAAAATGCAGGTTTTTTTTACATTTTTACGTTATAACTATTATCGTTTATTAACTATTAAGATGTAAAAAAAAATTAATTTAATTGGCGTAGCATTAATTCGTAAATCGCAAAGCACAGTGTGCTAAATTGATGGCCAGGTTGTATGACGACCCACTCTGAATTTGTTTTTGTTTTATATAAAGATACCTAGTACTAATTGTAAAAAAAAAAATTTAATTCACGCTTATCAAAGGGTCTTTTTTTAGTAATAATATTTTTGAAATTATTTAACTCTTTTGACATTTTTTAGAGGTAAAATTTACAGTAAATGCCCCCAGAACTTAGTTTTGCCTCAGTCCCAAGTGAGTTCGAAGCGTCCCGGTTGTTTTTAATAGAAATAAAATAATAATAAAAAAGTAAAACCATTTTATTTGTTATTAAACTGTATTTTACATTTTCAGAAGAATCTGCTCTGTGTAAAACTTGTGGAAATAAGTTTGCAACAAAGCAAGCAAATACTACTGGCTTGCGAAAACGTATTCAAACACAACATAGGAAGTTATTCATCGAACTTCAAAAAAAAGAATACCGCAAAAGATGTAGCCTTCAAAACTCTCACTCCACCGAAGAAGGCGGTTACAAAAAAGTGGCCACTTCAAGATCGGCGTCAATTAGTAGTTGATCATGACATCATTACTTTGATTGCTACAGAGTGCTTGACGTTCAGTTTTGCTGATTCTGAAAATTTTAAGAGGTTTATGAACAAAATATTACCAAATGCTACAATAAAACATTCAACGACTTTCTCAAAAAATAAACTCCCTCAGCTTTACCATACACTGAAGGTAGTAATGCATGAAGTTATGGAAAAAGAGCTCATAAATCCTTATCAGGTTGCCATAACCACCGACATCGAGGGCAAATGGTTCTTACATGTCCGTGACATTTCATTATATCTCGCCAGACTTTGCCCTAAAGAAATTTACATTAGAAGTGTTCCTATTCAAAGAGCGACACACAGGTATCAACATTACAAAAGCACTTGATAACACACTCTCATACCCTAAATCATTAAAAAAAATACCCAAAAAACTGTGTGTTATTGATCAGGCATCAAATATGGCATGTGCTCTAAACACCAGTGTGTCTTTAATAACTAAAGAAGAAGATTATGTTACATGCAGTGATCACAAACTCAATACTGCAATTCAAAGAACAGTTGAGGGTACCCCGGAACTGAAAGATGCTTTTCTTAAAGCCAGCTCGACAGCTTTCAGTGCTTCGTTGAAAGATGCGTGTTCTAGGTTAGATGTGAGTTATCTCAAGTTACCCTCCACAGTAACCACGAGATGGAACAGCCATTACAATATGCTGCACGTCATGCTTCGACTGAAGGTTCCACTCATATACTTACGCGATACAGAAGGTGATGATTGGAAGAAAACTGTACCTACAGATGAACAGTTTCTACTCTTTGAAGCTATTGTTCCAGTGCTTAAATCTGTTAAAAAATTACCAGTTTTTTTATCTTCTGACACAGAGATCCGAATTGACATGTTACTTTGGAAAGTAACAGCACTCATCAACTTCATCGAGAAAGAAAAATAATTATGTTACTCATGGAAACAACAAATTAGTAGAAAATTTCTTGAAGGACTTATTATCAGAACTAAATAAGAGATTCCCAGACAAAGGCCGTAAATTACCCGCATTTGCACTAGGACATTACCTTCATCTATTTTTTCGTGGAAATCTTGTTGATGTTGACGATGAAAGTATTCAAAAACTGGTTGAAAACCATCCCAACCAAAGAATACTTTGAGAATTCTTCATTGTCTGTCTCAAGCTCCAGTAATAACAACGGTAGTAACGATTCCGTTGCTGATAATGCACAAGGTTGGGAGGAAAATGAGTACAATATTATTTTAGGAAAGTATAAGGAAGATACTTTACATCATATACGCGAAAACCTTCCTATTAAATTTGAAATGGAAAAATACCAAAAAACAATAAGATCCAAAATTGCAGGAAAAACTGACACCTTAGCATGCTGGAAGCAGTATGGAGCGGAACTTCCTCTCCTTTCGGGTGTTGCAAGATCTTGGTTGGCAACTCCACCAACATCTGCATCATCTGAAAAAGCTTTTTCTGCTTCTGGCCTTGTCATCACTGATCGTAGATACAATCTCGATAGTGACAACGCAGACAAGCTTGTATTTATAATGCAGAATTATTCCGCTTTTGAAAATTACATTAAAAAATGGCCCATCGAACAAGAAAATGAAAGTGATATAGGACATGAATCAGACTTATCATTGCAAATATTAATAGAAGAAAATCCTAAAATACCAATAAAAGTACGGCAAAGGAAAAAACAACGAATGGACAATAGCCAAAGTATTGTAGATTATTAAAAAACAATAACTAAATCTCTAAAAAGCAATTGTACTTGTATTTTGTTAATAAAAAACTCAATAAGTCACACTTCAATTTTTTGTTTTTTTGTTTTATTGAGAGTCTCAATTCGAGACCATGCGATACTATACGATTCTTTTTATTATCGGTATCGTTTGGTATCGAAGCGATAGTATCGACATTCGAACATAAGCGATACCACACGATACGAGACCTTCCTTCTCGGTATCTAGTGGTATCGAACTAATACTGATAGTATCGACGTTAGTATATTAGCGATACCACGCGATACGAGACCATTTTTCTCGTTATCGACTTATACGATACCGATTATCTAGTATCTAATAATAAGTATGCAAGGTAGTTTAACAAACTGTTGTTTATCTAACTTTTTAGATGTTGTATTTTTTACTACATCTAAAAAAATAGTTTTTGGTTATTTTGCTAAGATTACTTTTGTTATAACCTTTTTCAAAAAATGTATCTATGAGGAAATCAATTTCATGTTAGAGGTGTTTTTGAGAGCAGATTTGTTTTTCTCTACAAAAAATCCGTTAAAGACGCCACTGATTATGTTTGGTTTGATGTTGGAGTTTGGTTTTATTCGAACATTGGTTATCGTATCCTTACGGTCTACTTGAAACTCATAAAATCCGCTCATTGTATTTGTAATACAATATCTAACAATTAAGTTGTTTCTTTTGTTTTTAAGTTCAACAGTTTATTTTATGGAGGGACTTTTTTTATTTAAAGTTTTAAAAAAAGTTCTTTAAAAACAGTTCTTATTTTTCTTTGGAATTGAAACGAGCATGGGTATAATCCACATATCTTGAGTAAGTTATTGGTTGGAATGAATTAACAAAGAATATATTATGAGCTTTTTCTCTATATTTTGTAAAAATGTTTCAGCTAAGACTGATAAAAAAAACAAACGATAAACCAAATGAGTCTGAATTAGTTTAAATTCGGATATTATTTTCGCGTATAAAATAATACTTGCTTAATTAAAGTTCAATTAACTGATGTATATCTACAAGAGGTAATTTAGTCCTAGTTTTTAAATCCTAAAAATCATTGTTTATGATTGATTAAGAATCGCCAGCTAACCAATAGAAAAGTTAATTTTCTGACTAAAGATCCTAGTTTGCCTACATAAAAAAATGTATGCATAAGGGGTGGGTAGTGTCCCTTTTTGCACATACATGCCACCCTCTTATACATTTGCCCTAAATGAGGAGGACGCATATTTAAGGCAATTCTTTTTTTGAGTCCGCAATAAACAGATTTTAGGCTTTTCGCTTAAGACTCGTTTTTTACGGAGTTATTTGAATAATTAAATCAATTAAAAAAAAAAAAAAACAAGAAAAAGAGAGGTAAAGAAAAACAAGGAAACAACGAAAAAAAAAACGAAAAGAAAAGAAAGTAAAAGAAAAAGGTATTAAGGAAATAAAGAAAAAACCAAAGAAAAAAAAACTAAAAATCGAATAAAAAAAGAAAAAGTATGTAATTAAAAGAAGCCGACGAAAGCACATAATGACACGACTGCGATTCGATCACGAAGCCTTAAACGTGGAGTTGCACGCATTGACCTATCGGCCAAACTGACATTCTGGAGATGCTGTAAATTTGCAAAACGCATTGAATAAAGTAACTAAATTTTTTTTAAATTAAAATTTAAAAAAAAAAAAAAGAAAAAAAAGGAAGAGGGAGGGATTTCAAAAGCGTACGTACTTAGGGTGTTTTTAAGCATTTACTTGTTACTTTTATAGGGGATGGGGTAGGTGGGCAACATGGCAACAAGGAGGAAGGGTCAATTTCCTAAACTTTTGGCGTGCGTACTTTATGGATCACCCCTAAAGAAAACAATACGCATAACAGCCTTCTTTATCTACTTTTTTTTGTGCTATCATTCAAAACATACATAAAATAAAAATATATAGCGCTTCACTAATTTCGACACTTAAGAAACAATCCCATGTCTCACTCGCTGTTTAATACATTTTTGTTTGACTTTACCATCAGCTCTACGCCACTTATTTGATGGCTAACTGGGAGGTGCAAATGTTCAGGAGTCTATACAGAAAAATAATAATAACAATGACAACAACAAAATAAAAATAAATTAAAAGATTTTTTATTTCAACAAAAAATCACCTCAAACTCTCCTTTATCGTCATAACGATTATCATCATCTGGACTGTCCAAAAAAGATATCACAATTCCTAAAAATGTCAAATCAGGAATAAAACTTAAATGATGCCAAATGAAACAAATTAAAACTGGTGTCAAATCAGTTTCAGTTTGTTGACTTGCAGTATAAAAAGTATTTAGTTGGGGTGGTAGTAAGGTAAAACGCCCCTTAATCTGACACAAACAATATGGTTTAAACTTTAAACTATACTGATCGTGACCAACATATGCAACTATATATATATATATATATATATCTATATATATATATATATATATATATATATATATATATATATATATATATATATATATATATATATATATATATAGATATATATATATATATATATATATATATATATATATATATATATATATATATATATATATATAGATATATATATATAGATATATATATATAGATATATATATATAGATATATATATATAGATATATATATATAGATATATATATATAGATATATATATATAGATATATATATATATATACAGTATTGGACAAAACGTTTGCAACCAACATCGAACAATGCTAAAAGTGTTTCTAATTTTACATGTCTTAAAAACGAAACGAACTATACTACCACAGCAAACAGTTCAGGAGTCTGGAGTCATAGCATGCCATGACATGAGCAATCAACTGACAGGTGACAGCACACAGGCAGAATATCGTTGACAAGTGCCATTTTGCAGCGGACAAAACAACTGCAACTTTTTTGGTTTGTTTCATTTTCTTAAGTCTGGTCTGTGTCAACGTCACGGAAGTTTTTCAATAATTAAAGAAAGTATCCAGAAGTTTCCAAAAGCATGCAGAAGCTTCCAGAAGTTTCCAGAAGAAGCATCTGGAAGCATCCAGTAGCATCCAGAAATATCAGAAACATCCAGACGCATCCAAAAGAAGCATCCAAAAAAAGCATCTAGAATCTTCCAGAACAGGTTCACACAGGTTCATTTTACTATATAAGAGACATGTAAATCGACATGTAATTCAGTCAGTATATGGAAGTCAATCAGTCAGTATTATCAAGACAGTTTATCGAAGTGAGTTTTATCAAAGTGTTTTATCGAAGAACATCAATACAAGAAGTGAAATACAACAAGTGTTTCATTACATCAATACAGTCCACATCCAACCAAGACGTTGTGTTCCACAGAGCATTATTGTATCATCACAAGGTAAATGTAACACGGTAAGCCTTGAGAAGCGTGATTATTTATTTTAATTATTTTTATGACTTCAAGTGCAAAAATGGCTCCCGACAGTCTTGGATTGGAACTAAGAAAGAATATTATTGGCGATTACGTACGTGGAATGTCACAAAAAAGTATTTGTGATAAATATCGCGTGAAAAAATGGACCGTTTCAAGACTATGTTCCAAATATCGTTCTATGGGGAAGTTGGCAGCAGATAAAAAAGGTGGAAGACCGCGATCCACCACTTCTAGAGAGGATTCTATGATCTTCAGATCCGTCAAGAAGGATCCCTGGATATTATCAGTCGAGATACAAAAGCAATTAGAGCTGCCTGTATCGGACCGAACAATCAGACGACGTGCTGTTGAAGCCAGATTGTTTTCTCGACGCCCTGCAAAGAAACTGCTGATTTCTCTAAAAAACCAAAAGAAAAGACTCCTGTTTGCTACATATCATATTGACTGGAATGTGCAGAAATGCCGAACTGTCCTGTTCAGTGATGAATCGAAGTTCAACATCATTGGGAGCGATGGCATTTGCCGTGTTCGTCGACCGGCCAGTCGTCTAGGTCCAATACATCGAAACGATGGAATAATGGACCGTTTCATGTATAAAAATATCCTGAAAGATGTTATGTTACCTCATGCTGAATGGAATATGCCAATATAATGGGTTTTTCAGCAAGACAACGATCCCAAACACACTGCAAAAGTAGTCAAGCAGTGGTTTCAAGACAACCACCTATCGGTGATGGATTGGCCGCCTCAATCTCCGGATCTCAACCCTATCGAGAACCTGTATGAGATTGTCAACCACAGAATTAATCGTGAAGGTGTTCATAATAAGGATCAACTGTTTGAACAAATCCAAAAGGCCTGGGCAGCGATTTCACAAAGTTTTATTGATCACCTGATCGAATCTATGCCTCGAAGATGCAAGGCTGTGATCGACAACAAAGGATTTGCCACGAAATATTGATAGTGAAATACAGGTTGGTCAACATTTTGTCGAGTTGCACTTGTTTTGTCCAGAAGGAAATCAACTTTTTTTAATACTTTTGATTAATTTATTAATTTTCGTGTACAAATAATGAACTTTGTGATCTATAAAACTTGAAGAACTTTGTCTCTAAACAGTTACATAGTTATTTCTCTAAATTGAAAAAATGCAGCACTTTTATATAAAGAAACTAAATTAGCATTATTTGGTTGCACTCGTTTTGTCTGATACTGTATATATATATATATAAATGTTAAAAAAAAGTATTACTATATGCGTTTCTCAACATTATTTTGGTAAATATAAACATTGAAATTATGTTTTCTATGATTATTCTGAAAAAGTATTTGTATAAGTTTGCGGCTCACTGATATTTCATTCATTAAAAATATATAATAACAATAAAATTTAAATTTGTAAATATAGGCTAATTAGATTAGCAGAATACATCTAATTACAACATATTTTTATTTGTTTAAGTATTTTATTTGGTACTGCGAGTCTTACTCTTTATTTTTTCTTCAACACAAGGTCGTTATCACTCTTATCTGTTGTTTTGTAGTTATTTATGTTTTAAATATTTTTTTGTCTGAACGCAACACCATTATTAATAACTTATTACTATTCTGTAATTTTCGTGACATTGGCAATGTTAAGTTTATATAAGTTGTAACTTGCATCAATATATTTATGATTATAACTTTAACTTATCATTCAATGTTTATGTCTTAAATAACATTATTTTTAAATTTGTTTGAACGCAATATTTCTGTACGCAACATGAAGTTTCACAACGCAACATGCTATGTTTGAACGTCTTTATCTTAATGTCTGAACACAACATAAAAATCTCTAAATGTGACATAGTGAATTATTTCTAACTTAGGGCATACCTTATTTTAACATCCAATACACTACTTGCATTACCCTGTATAAACAAATATCTGTATTTTTTTATGTTTTAAAATTCAACGTATCAAACAATTGTAAACAACTGTAAACAAAAGTTAACAATTGAGGAAATTAATTTGGATTAACGGTTTAAGCGCTTGTTTGTCATAATTTATATTTTAATACTATTTTATTTTAGATATGGGATTCAAAAAATATTGTGACTTTCATCCAGATTATAAAGTGAAAGAAACTAACCAAGTACGCTTATTGAGACAAAACATGATGCCCGATCAATTAGAAGAATGACATAAAAGGGACAGAGAAGCAAATAAAAGTGAAGAGAGAGACAAAAAGTACATCCACAGATTGACAAACATTTTTTACACCAGCCTTTTGGTAAGGAAGTAAACAAAGTTACGAAGAGTTTACCAATGGGTGAAGACTGTCGGCGGGTTGTGTTTGTAGAAGTGGGCAAAAGGATTGGTTTGCGAGTAGTTAATAATGATGGACCAAGTAGTACACTTATAGAACAGAAGAACTGTCTCACTCTACTAATTCATAAATTTTATGAACACGACGATATTTTCCATCAGGTACCAGGCATCAAAGATGTTACTATCAGTAAAGTCATTTGAGAGAAAAGACTAACTTGTCATTTGCTATTCAACTGAAGGAAGCATTTGGAATATTCAAGAATGACAATGCTGGTGTGTCTGTGAAATTTTCAAAATTCGAGAATTAATCAAGAATTATAATTATAGGGTGCTAGCTTTAAATATTGGTAAGACTGTCCTTTTTAAAGCAAGTCATAACATCAGCAATTTTCAACAATGATGGAAGTGTATCATCAAAAATACAATTAATAGTCTCCTTAATAATAATAATAAGTCTCTAAGACTTATTATTATTATTTTTTTCTGTGGCCAAAAGTCCCAAAAAAAGTCAAATCTTCTAAACTTTTTTTTTATTTTATTATTGAAACATAGGTGCTTTACTCTACTCAAAAATGTATCTGTTTAATTACTAGAGATGAAGGCAAGCTTGCTAGAACCATTCATAATGGCTTTAAAATTGATAAATTTTTGCAAAATTTTTTTTTCAAAAATGCTTATCCTCAAAATCAACACTTGTTTCAATTAAAAAAGCTTTGAACTATTTTTATTTTAAATAAACATACTAACTCAGTGCTTATAAAAAGTATATGTCTTAGTTATATATTTGTATTTAATTTATTCATAATATGTCTCAGAATTGTTAGTATTTTAATGGTGTTTTTCTAAATTTCCTCATCTTCCTTTTTCTAAATGCCACCCGAAGATTGTTTGATTTTCTGATTTTTGTATTTACTAAACGGCAGTTATTGTTCAAAAAAAACCCCAGCTGCGACCATGTATTCTTTATGATATATTTTTTAGTTTAAAATCAACGACTTTTTTTGCTTTTATAAAAAGACCAGTTTAAAGTTAAGATATTTGGTTAAGGAGTATAGTTTTTTTTTTCTAATTTTATTCAACACATCAAACCGTTATTGTTTAAATAAACTTTTTTGTTATTATTTTAATGCTTTCAAAAAAGGAAAAAAAAAGAAAACCATTTCACTATAAATAGATAAAAATCAAATATTTAAGTATTCGATTCCAACCAAATGCCGCTCTCTTGAAATTGGAGTTAATGATATTTTGGAAGTATAATAGTTGTTTAATACTATTAATTAAAATCAGCTGCAACTAGTTATAATTTAAACTTAAAATCGATTTTGAAAATTCAAGATTTTAGACTAATTTAATTCTTACTTTACAATGCATTGTGACTTGAAAAAATTTATTTGTCTGGAAATTTGAAGTTTTTATGATATTAAATGATTATATGAAGCCTAATTAGTTGATAATTGCAGCGATTTGATTGCAATTACGTTCTGAAAGTAATAAAATTATTTGTATAAATTTACACTAAATTATAGAAATTTTCTCTTGAAGTAGCATTATTAAAACTCTTATCTTATAAATAATCAAGTTATCTTATAATAATGTTTAATAACATAACTCGAATTGAAGTATTTGAAAAAATTAAAAACACTATTTCATCATATTTCATCACAACTTACGTCAAGACAAATCGTAGATCAGTATAATACTATGCTCAAAAATGAATTAAATGTATCCATTAATTTAAATGATGATTTTACTCGTTTTGAAAAATTTCTTCTTGAATTTGTATGCAAATGCCAATCAAAACTTAGCAAAAAATATTTTCGAAATAAGAGCAAATTTTTAAGTGGTGAGTCATTTTGGCTTAATAATAAAATTTCGCCTTTAATTACTCAGCAACCTAGCAAACAATCATCATAAACCGTCGATTTAAATGTTTTTTGTTTAAATGAACAGTCATTCGGGAGAAATACGAAATACGAAGATATGTCCTACCAAAGTAAACGTCAGCACGCATCCATATTGTTAGTAAATGTTGATAAAATCTTACAAGCAGCAGAAATGCGGTTAAAAAAGAAAAAGCGATATAGTTTATAGCGATATTTATATTATATTATATAGCGATTTAGTTTGCTGTACATATTAAAAGAATATTTATCAAATACAGATTCGGCAAATGAATTAAAATGTTTTATTCAGGACAAAAACAAGCAAATTGTACCAAATACGCCACTAGAGGAATTAGCATTAATGACAGCTATGAATTTATTGAAGATGCAATATCAAGTTATGTGAAATAACTCAATTAAGTGTAATGCAAATATATATCCTACATATAACAACATCTGCAACGGAAAAAAAAAGTGTTATTCTGATGGTATTTATATAACTGAAAATGGAATGAGAGGCGAAGTTCCACTGAAAGAATTGTTACACCATACAGTTGATTGAATGCTGCAACTAACTACTGTTAAAAATAAAATATCTCAACTTGATTCCCTTGAATCCTGTATAGGAATGACTTTGTATTGCAAATGGGGCTTTGACGGTGCAAGTAGTCAAAAGTAGTATAAACAAAGATTTTACATCCAAAAAGGGAACAATGATGAATGTAATGATTTAATGTCTGATCAAAGTTTGTTTTCTACTTGCCTAGTGCCACTTAAGTTATTGTATGGTGTTATGACAATTTGGGAAAATCAAGTGCCTTCTTCAACACAATTCTGCCACCCACTAAGAATTCAGTATATTGCTGAAAACCCTTTAGTTTTAAGAAGAAAAAAAATACTTTAACAAGCAAATCAATTTGCTTGAAGAGAGTACAATGATTATTGATGTATAAATAATAGAACCAGAAGCTGAAAAGAAGCATGTAATTGAAGTAAGCTTCGACTTAAGCTTACAATGATTGATGGAAAAGCAGTTGATGCAATTTGTGACAACAAATCAGCTCAAATTTGTAATATTTGCAAATGTACTCCAAGATTAATGAATAACTTAGATAAATCTCTGATCCATTCAATGGATTTGCAAAGCTTGGATTCAATGTTTTGAGTGTATTCTACATATAAGTTATAGACTTGATACTAAAGAGTGGCAAATACGTGGACCTGAAAATATAAAATTAGCAGCTTTAAAAAAAATGTTTGTTCAGCAAGTTTGCAAAAATTGGCCTTATTGTTGACATGCCTCTTCAAGGCGAATCTGGGACAACAAATGATGGCAATACTGCTTTTTGTGCTTTTCGTCAGCATGCAGAGTTTTCGCGAATAACAGGAGTCAAGAAAGATTTAATCTACAGGTTAAACATTATACTATCAGTCATTAATTTGAATAAAAAAAATTAACATAGCCAAATATGAAACATATTGTTAAGAAACAGCAAATATATTTGTTCGAGAGTACTCATGGTTTTACATGCCAGCCTCAGTACATAAACTACTTATTCATAATAGTCTGACAATATCTAGATTTATGCTACCAATCGGAATGTACTCTGAAGAAGCAATTGAAGCTCAGAATAAAGATTAAAAAAATATTCGCTTACAACACACACGTAAATTTGATCAAAAAGCTACAATGACGGACCAATTCAATTATTTAATGCTTTCGAGTGCTTACCCAATTCTTTTATCTCTAAACTATGCAAGATCAAAATGTAAACATAAAAAAATGAATCTAGAAGGAGACACAGTTGATCTTCTTTTTCAAGTAACTGAAAAGGAAATTACAAATGATGCTAATGATGATATATATGCGGATGAAGAATATAATGAGTTGGATGAGGATCATGATTTTGATGATAAAAAAAAGGAACTATTTTTAGCTTTTGATTTGAACAAAATTATTATGTGCATTTATTTGTAAAATAGGAATAAACTTTTAACCTTGAGCTATAAAAAACAAATTCTCAGTTTTAAATATTTATTTAATATTAACAATATAATATATAATATAGTAATTGTAGTTCACTAAAAGTCTATATGCAGGATATTAGTGACTAATAGTTTAACTATTTTTTAACATTCACAGTATATGCAAGTGTCTAACTTCAATTTTCTTATAATGTCTACGTTAATTTTTTATGCCTAAGACTTTTTTAAGTTTTTCATGTTACAATATTTAATCAAATCGCTACAATTATCAACTAATTAGGCTTCATATAATCATATAATATCATAAAAACTTCAAATTTCCAGACAAATAAATTTTTTCAAGTCACAATGCATTGTAAAATAAGAATCAAATTAGTCTAAAATCTTGAATTTTCAAAATCGATTTTAAGTTTAAATTATAACTAGTTGCAGCTGATTTTAATTAATAGTATTAAACAACCTTAATACTTCCAAAATATCATTAACTCCAATTTCAAGAGAGCGGCATTTGGTTGGAATCGAATACTTAAATATTTGATTTTTATCTATTTATAGTGAAATGATTTTCTTTTTTTTTCCTTTTTTGAAAGCATTAAAATAATAACAAAAAAGTTTATTTAAACAATAACGGTTTGATGTGTTGAATAAAATTAGAAAAAAAAAACTATATTACTGAAGCAAATATCTTAACTTTAAACTGGTTTGATGTGTTGAATAAAATAAAAATAAAAAAAACTATACTCCTTAAGCAAATATCTTAACTTTAAACTGGTCTTTTTATAAAAGCAAAAAAAGTCATTGATTTTAAACTAAAAAATATATCATAAAGAATACATGGTCGCAGCTGGGTTTTTTTTAACAATAACTGCCGTTTAGTAAATGCAAAAATCAGAAAATCAAACAATCTTTGAGTGGCATTTAGAAAAAGGAAGATAAGGAAATTTAGAAAAACACCTTTAAAATACTAACAATTCTAAGACATATTATGAATAAATTAAATACAAATATAACTAAAACATATACTTTTTATAAGCACTGAGTTAGTATGTTTATTTAAAATAAAAATAGTTCAAAGCTTTTTTAATTGAAACAAGTGTTGATTTTGAGGATAAGCATTTTTGAAAAAAATTTTTTGCAAAAATTTAACAATTTTAAAGCCATTATGAATGGTTCTAGCAAGCTTGCCTTCATCTCTAGTAATTAAACAGATACATTTTTCAGTAGAGTAAAGCACCTATGTTCCAATAATAAAATTAAAAAAAAGTTTAGAAGATTTGACTTTTTTGGAACTTTTGGCCACTTTTTGGACACAAATTCTGGCTCACTGTGCTATGCTTTAAGAATAACTCCATTTTTAATGTTTGGCATTATTAGTTTCAGAAAATTTTAAAAGAGTACACGCTATTTTTGTTTTGCTTAATTTTATCATTCTGAAAGCAACATTACTTTTAGACACCATAAGTTGAATGTAAAGTAATCTTCATTAGTTCTGACAGCATTTTTTGGTGCAATATGTTAGATCAAATTCATATTTATTTGGAAAAGTTATTCAAAACCATTAGCAATACTTTAATTCTTACAAAATCTTCTCTAATGTCTGAATGCAACGGCATGAAATTGCCTCTCTCTCTCTCTCTCTCTCTCTCTCTCTCTCTCTCTCTCTCTCTCTCTCTCTCTCTCTCTCTCTCTCTCTCTCTCTCTCTCTCTCCCTCTCTCTCTCTCTCTCTCTCTCTCTATCTATCTATCTATCTATCTATCTATCTATCTATCTATCTATATATATATATATATATATATATATATATATATATATGCATATATATATATATATATATAAATATATGTATATATATAAATATATATATATATATATGCATATATATATATATATATAAATATATGTATATATATATATATATATATATATATATATATATATATATATATATATATATATATATATATATATATATATATATATATATATATATATATATATATATATATATATAATATATATATATATACATTGTGACATAACAATGTGATATTTTTCTGTCAAGCATAAATTGCAAAATTTATCACCAGGTTTGAATGGCTCCGCTTGATTGAGAATATTCCATTTTAGTAAAGGTTCTAAAGCTCTATTTTTACATTCTCACACAAATTTCGAAAGTTCAGTGGAGTTGGCCTTATCTTCATAAACAAGAGTTTTTATGTTTATACCACCTGTCTTTGAAATTTTTCTCAGTAAGCCCAATGTAATAAGGTCTTATATAATAACTCCAATAGTCACATACTTGGGCTGGGCATTTACATTTGAAAGAATTCACCCATTTGTCGGCAAACTAGGTTTGAATCCACCGAATATTCTTTTATGCGCTTTTGTTTAGCACTACTTCACGCTATAGCTTTTCTCTTTGTTCTATATTGCTCTCCTTCATCTCAAGACTGCATTCTTTTTTTTATCTCAAGACTGCATTCTTGTTTTCCTGACAACCCGAATCATTTACCTTCTCTACTCAACTTATGTCTTGTTTCTAATCCTAGTCAGAGCTCAATTTCTCCACATTTACCCTTAGGTGATTCTGATCACGACTTGATCTCTCTGAAACTCTTATCCATTCTTCTTCATCATCAGAATCCGCTATCATCGTACCTCTTACAACTATCTTAAAGCTTACTGGGACGCTTTCTGTGATTTTCTTCATGATAGCTCTTGGGTAGAAATCTTTTGCCTTCCTGCTGATAAATGTGTTTCTTACATAACTTCTTAGATTCAGGCTAGCATGGAATCTTTAATTTCCTCTCGACAATTCTAAGTCAAGCCTCACTCTACTCTATGGTTTACCTCACATTGTGCTGGGCAAATCTGTTATTCCACCACTCTTGTAGGGTTCAGTTTTTGTCACCTCACCTAAAGACAAAGGTGAATTGTTTGCTTAGAACTTTTTATCAATATTATCTCTTGATTCCACTAGTTGCGTTCTATCTGATATAGCTGACAAATGGATTGATACATTGCTTGACATTTGTATCACTCCAGCTTCTGTATCTAAAGTGATTTCCTGCTTAGACTCTTTTACAGCTTGAGGTCAGGAAAAGATACCTGTTGTAGTCTTTCAGAAGTGTTCTCTGGAGCTGTAATTTATACTTTCAAAATTATTTAACAAGAGCTTATCGGAGTCTTGTGTTCCGACATGCTGAAAAACAACATCTGTTATCCCTACTTTCAAAAATTCAGGAGAGCAATATGACCCGCCTAACTACCATTCCATTAGTCTTCTTCCTATCATGAGCAAGGTTTCTGAATCTTTATTTAACAAACACTTAATTTCTCATCTTTAATTTTATAACTTACTTTCTGATCATCAATATGGATTTCAATCTTCTGGTTCTACAGCTGTTTTCTAACAGTAATAATCAATATGTTTTATAGTGCATTAGACAGAGGTTGAGAGGTTAAGGCTATCACTCTTGACATTTCAAAAGCTTTTGATAAAGTTTGGCATGCTGGTCTTCTCCATAAGCTTACTTCTTATGGTGTATCAGGTAAAATCTTTAAGATTATTAAATCCTTCCTTTCCAGTCGCAGTATAAAAGTTGTCCTTAATGGACAGCACTCTTCTTCATATCCTGTAACTTCAGGGGTTCCTCAAAGTTCTATACCTGGCCCTATACTCTTTTTAATTTACATTTAAGATCTTCCAAATATTCACACACTTAATGAGACATTGTTTGCTTATGATACTACCATTTATTCTTGTCTTCATAAGAAGCCAACGCTCTATGATTGCTTGGAGGGGGCATTTGAGCTTGAAAAGGATCTCACTTCTACTACAGCATGGGGTTCACAGTGGCTGGTGAACTTTAATCCAGATAAAACCCAATATTTTCAGCCAATTGTTATCGCAATAATTCAGATCTTCCTATATTTATGAATGGTGATGTACTTGACAAGTCATCTACCCTTCATCTTCTAGGATTAACTTTTCCTTCTGATATTTCTTGGAAACCATATATCAAATCCACTGCAAAAAAAGCATCTGCAAAGTTTGTATCTCTTTATCGAGCTCGACACTTTTTTATTCTGGATTCTATTCTCTATCTCTATAAATCTCAAATCCGGCTTAGTATGGAATGCCATATCTGGGGCAGATCTTTCAATGATGTCCTTTCTTATTTAGACAAGGTGCAAAAACGCATTGTAAACATAGTTGGACCTGCTCTTTCAGCCAACCTCCAAGCATTATCACATTATTGCAATGATCCTTCTCTTTCTCTTTTCTACTAATACTACAACGGACACTGCTCTAAAGAGCTAGCATCTCTTGTGCTATCTACTAAAATTCATTCTCATGTTACTTGTCATTCAATTAAGTCTCATCCTTTTTCTGTTACTATACAAGTGCTCCAAAAACTCTTATTCATCTAGTTTTTTTCCTCAAACATCAGTTTTTTTCTTGTTTTCCTGATTCATATAGTTTGCAATCTTTTAAGCCATCTGTCAATCGTTATCTTATCTTATCTTATCTTTATCAACCACTATTAGAGTTGGAAGTTTCTCTTCCAGTAACTTCCAACTCTAATAGTGGTTGTTGCAACCTTGTTGGAAGCAAAGATGTTGAAATATATATATATATATAAATATATATATATATATATAAATATATGTATATATATATATATAAATATATATATATATATAAATATATATATATATATATATATATATATATACATATATATATATATATATATATATATATATGTATATATATATATATATATATATATATTAGTGATAGCACTTTTTTGGCCGATGCCAAAAAATATTAAAATGCCATCGGTTGGAAAATCTGAAAATGAGGCCGATGCCAATACCGATTGTGCAAAATGTGGCTGATTAAGCCAATGTCGATTAATTGGTACATCACTAATATATATATATAAATATATATATATATATATATATATATATATATATATATATATATATATATATATATATATATATATATATATATATATACACACACACACACATACACACACACACACACACACACACACACACACACACACACACACACACACATATATAATATAACTTTATCTAACTGATTCACTTCCAACAAGGCTGCAAGCAACCACTATTAAGTTTGGAATTTTTTTTTTTTGTTAATTCAACTCCCCAAGGCCGAGAAGGCCACTACAGATAAGGAGGCTACTTAATTGTGGTTATAACTCTCTCTTAACTCTATAACTCCAAAATATGAACCTTGACGAAGAAAGCCGCTGCGCGGAGAAACAAATTGAGCGCGGTACTACCAGGAACGTGGTGGGGATCAAACTCGGAACCTCTCGCTTATGAAGTGAGCACTCTACCACTACACCACTACTGCATTAATATATCTAGGAATAATACCTTGTAGATCACCTTTGATGTCTATAAACCTCGTTTTGTTCATTGCTAAAACAATTTTAACTGCCATACAATCATTTCTGAATAATTAACAACTCCCACTCTCAAGAGACTGTAATGCTGAGTGACATGAAACTGCAATTGTGTCAAGAGGTTCAAATGTGTTCAAATGGCAGTTCAGCTCATTCAAATTCTTGCCCCAGGTTGCACAAACTTTGCTTAGTTACTAGAATACAAAGAATATTATTAACACGTTACAAGCGGGGCGGGTAAAAATACCTGCTTTGCGAACTGCTGTCTATTAGCGGGTCGGATATTTTTATCCGTTTGAATGAATTTACTTTAAAAGCGGCACAAAGTAATTTTACTCGATTGGTTTACATATGAAACTGATAAGACTAGCTCGTACTTTTTTGTTTAGACTCTTCAACGTAATTTCTTTAACATTTCAGACTCTTCAACGTAATTTCTTTAACATTTGTTTATATAATAAAGATAACGAAAAAATCATCAATTTTGTTATGTTATTGTTTACATTCCGATTGCTCTTAATTTATATGCATAGACTAAGCAATCTCTAATCGTTTTCTTTTTTATATAAACATTCATTAATTAAGGAATGTTAAACGGATATTTTAAAAATATTTCAGACAGTTTTTATTGAGCTTTTGACGATCGAACATCTTTTTTTAAATATTTTTTTATTACAAAAATTTTTGTCGCAAAAAATGGATTCTGATAGTGGTAGTGACAGTGAAATTTACGCAGACAATTTATCGCAAATTGCAAGTGATGAAGATATTGCAGAAGTTGAAAGCGAGTGAGAAAGTGATGAGGACTTTTTTCATCCTAGAAGACGTAGGACTTTACCCATACCGCCAAGCAATTCTGAAGAAAGTGAGAATGAAGAAGTGGAGTGGTCAGAATATGACAATCCTCCAATTATAGAACAATTTTTAGGACAAAGTGGCGTTGTTGTGATACCAAGTGATTCAAAAAGTGTAGCTGAAGTTGTTCAACTTTTTATAGGAGATGATTTATTCGATTACATAGCCGAAGAAACTAATCATTACCATCAACAAAATATTGACAGGTTTAAGGACAGAGCAAAAATTATAAAATGGAAAGACGTTTCTTATTAATTAGAATTAAAAGGTAGAATTAAAAAAAATGTTGGGATTACTTCTTCTTATGGGCAAAGTTCGCAAAGTACCAGGGATGAATATTGGTCAACAGAAAGAGCAATTGCAACCCCAATTTTTGCGGAAGTAATGAGTCGTGATCGTTTTGGCCAAATATGGTATTCTTGGCATTTTTCCAACAATTCAAACGATCAAAATGAAAGAGACCGGCTTAAAAAATTCGTCCAATTATAGAATATTTCTTACCCAAATTTGAGAATGTTTATAAGCCCCAACGAGAATTATCATTAGACGAAAGTATTATGCTGTGGCGAGGTCGATTATCATTCAAAGTGTACAACGCATCTAAAATCCACAAATATGGGCTGCTCATACGAATGGTCTGTGAAGCAAAGAGTGGATATATTTGCAATTTCAAAATATATGCTGGTGATGGCAGTCGTCTTCAAGAGACAGTTCTGCAACTTTTGCAGCTATACGAAAACTTTTGGCACCATGTCTACATGGACAATTACTATAATAGTGTCGAAACAAGCGATGTCTTGTTGCAACACAAATTTTGAAGCTGCGGTACGATACGCAAGAATAGAGGCCTTCCTGAATGCCTAAAAAATGCAAATTTAAAAAAAGGCAAATCCATGTTCTGTCGCCGAAAAGACATTCTATTGCATAGCTGGCAATCAAAAAGACCCGTAAGAATAATAACAACAATTCATTCCGCAATTATTGTTGAAAGCGCAAATGTTGACTGGAATACCAAGCAGAAAACTTGGAAGCCGATATGTGTTGTCGATTACAATAAGTATATGAAAGGTGTCGACCACGCTGACCAATACTTGTCATATTACTCAATCGTAAGGCGCACAAAAAAATGGACTAAGTGGACAGTCATGTTCATGCTTAATGGCGCTCTATTTAATGCATTCAGAGTATTCAAAACTTTAAATAACAACTCAAAAAAAAGTTATAAAAACTTTCTACTCGATGTTGCCAAAGATTGGATAAGTGGTAAAGCTATTGATAATTCGGATGATCCAGTACCAAGTACGTCTGCATCTACACCCACAAGAATGATTTACCACACAGACTATTGGATGCCAAAAAACATAAAATTGTGAAAATAGTTACAATTGGTGGCCTAAAAAAGCACCCTCAAAAACAATGCTGGGTCAGTGCTACACATAAAAAAAAAAGTTTAACGTGCTTTATGTGCGAGTTTTGCAAAGTGCCTCTTCATAAAGGAGAATGTTTTTTTAAGTACCACACAGTACAAAAATATTAGTTTTAAATAAGTTAATTAGTTTTAAAAACAATTTTCAGAAATTAATTACTTTATATAAATTGTAAATATTTTTAAACAATATATTATATTATATTATTATAAAAAATTGTTGCAGTTTTTTATAATAATATAATATAAGATTATATTATTATAAAAATATAAGATTGTATATTATATTTCAAATTACATATTAGATTTCAAATTTTGCGTAGTTTTATGCAAATTTTTGCCCGCTACGCACATCTGTTTAGTCTATTTTGCTACCCGCTTATAATGTGTTAAAGAGCAAGAAAACAGTTGACAAAAGACTTGAAAAGTTAAAGGTTGTACGAGTCAAGAAAACATGAAGATCAGAGAGAGTTTCAAAGATTAAAAGATTATGGTATTGTATCTAGTTTGTTCTGACAAATATGAATTTAACATTTATAATTGCACCACCCTCCACCCACACCCTTGCTCTTTGTTTTTACTCTCTACTCTCTATGCTTCACTGATTGTTCCCCCACATAACTATATATAAATTTTACTACATACAAATTAAACATAATATTTTTAAAATAAAGCGTTTACACAAAATAAAATGTGAAAGTAGAAAAACAACTAAAAAAAAGTACTCCTCAATTTTTATTTCGAACCAAGTAATAATTTTAATACAATAATATAAGAAGATCAAACATTAAAAAAACAGTTAATTATTCCTGTGGTAATCTAATAAAATTTCGAGCTTTTGCTTTAGTGGTACCCATAAGCTTGCGCACAGAATCAAAACTATTTGATGCTTTTTTAAATGATATTTTAATATCTTTAATGTTTCTGCATAGCTTTTTTATTTTTTTTTATATTTCTTTTAATAATAGCCCAGTACTTTTCAATAACTCTCAATTGTGAGCAGTTTGGAGGATTTTCTGTTTTAGGCACAAATTTCACATTCTATATTCTTTTTATAACATTCCATAGCTAGTTTACAATAATGAATTGAAGATAAATCATGCCTGAACACTTTTGCACTTAACAATTTTGCATTCATTATTTTTTCAATGCATGAAACTAATATTGAACTTTGATGATAAAATATATATATATAGATATATATATATATATATATATATATATATATATATATATATATATATATATATATATATATATGACATGCTTTAATTAAAACCTAAAGGAATTTACACCGCATTTAATTGCATACACATTAAACGATCAATAAATAAACACACATAAATTGAGTAATTTTATGTCAAAGGATATTTAACAATACCATCACATAAACTAATAAATCTATATACCGTAAGCAGGTTTGTCATTTTATTTATCATCAAAGTTCAATATTAGTTTCATACATTGAAAAAATAATGAAATTACGCAAAATTGTTAAGTGGTTCTAAACTTTTTTTGGTACCTGTAGAAGGTCATTACTAGAAGTCCAAGGTG
This sequence comes from Hydra vulgaris, assembly GCF_038396675.1. Classification (NCBI taxonomy): domain Eukaryota; kingdom Metazoa; phylum Cnidaria; class Hydrozoa; order Anthoathecata; family Hydridae; genus Hydra; species Hydra vulgaris. The sequence continues at coordinate 13,471,055 of NC_088933.1, forward strand.
GTTACTAGACATAACAAATTATAATTTTTAATTATAATATAACAAATTGTCATTTTTAAAACTAATTTCAAGTTAAACCCAAAAACTAACATATTTATTTGAAACCACAACACGCTGTAAACAAAATACAAAAGAATTAAAAAGATTTTAATACAACCACTGAAAAAAAATGACGTGCTTATTCTTTCACATTTATTTCCTGTACACGCTTTAGAATGTCAAATCAATCAATATGATACTGATTGATTTGACAAAGATTAAAACATTAAAGTGCAGGGAAAAAACTAGACGAATAAAAAATTTTAGAGCATGAAGGGGTAGATACAGTAAAGAATGTGACTTTATTGAATGATGATTCAAGTGAGAATGAGTTTTGGTAGATAAGACTAGAGATGATAGCTCATTTAACCAGGGACAAGTTTAGTTGTCAGCAAAAAGAGCCACTTTAGATGTAAGATTGTCAGGAACACCATTAATGTAGAAAAAAAAACAATACAGAACCAAGGATAAAAAAAGTCAGTATTTCATGCATTTATATTTTTGTTTGCATTTGTTTTAAGTGGAAAATGTAATATTTTTATGTTCACCAAATTATCAAAATTTCAACTATTTATGAACAATTCATAAAGTGAATGAAGCATTTTGTTCAGTCTCTATGTTGATGGTTAAGAATTTGACAACTTATATTGAAGAAGTTTTAAACAATCTTCAAAATCAGGACTTAGACAACCTTAACTCTGATTTTGACTTAAGCACAGAGGTATAGCTTCTTTTTGCTGGAGATAAAGGTGAGAAGTATATGTATATTTCATTTTGAAGTTGGCAATTCTATATTATTTGGATCTGTGTATATGTTAATTTGTTTTCATGAAGAAATGAACAAATATTTTTTTAAATTTTGAAAATGCTTAAAGTTAAAGAAAAATAATATTTGTAAATATATAACTATTTTTTTATTATACTGTTTTATTTATATATAAATAAATTATTATAATTTTAGAATAAAAAATTTATAATTATAAAATTTGTAGCCCCTACAACATTCATAACAATTAACTATAAGAATTGTACTAACCAGTTAGCCAACCTCCACCTACAGCAAATACAAATGATACCACAACTGCAGCAAACTGGAAACACCCTTGCTCAACTGTTGTCCTTTCTTTTACACCATAAATACGATTCCACCTTAAAAAATTAATTTTTAAATATTTTATTAGTTTTGAACCTTTTTTTTTTACAAAAGAAAAATAATAAAATATTTCAATAGTGAATTTATCAACAAATATTTTATGAAACAATGTCACGAGGCATTTAAAATAAACTAAACAAAAAAACGAAGACAATTTTAATGAGATCATAATATGATATATAAATAGGCCTTATTTTAATGTGGGACAGTTACTCAGTGCACATGTAGCTCTCACATAAATAACATATTTGAGACTTTCATGCTTGTCTCAGGAATTTGAGAGGAAGAAAAACTTATTTACTAGATTTTAAAACATTTTTCATAAAATATTTTTGTTAAAAACAAAATTTGTTTAATTAAACAGTAAAATTTGTATATTGTTAAAAAAATAAATTTATATAATTGTTATACACATATCTTTAATTGATTTTTTTCCATTAAAGGAAAACAATGTCTTTAAAAAGCTCATTTTTTAAATACAACATACATCATTCTGTTTAAATTGGAGTGCAGAAATCTGCCTTGTATGAAAATGAATGGAAAGTTTTATTGTAATAGTAGAAATTTAATGTAACAACAACAAAATCAAATTAAGAATTACTAAAGCTCTTAATTGTTCTTTAATTAACAGTGTAATGTTATCAAGCTGTTAATTCAAAATAATTATAACAAAACTTTATTAGTACTTTAAAAGTTATATTATTTAAACAAAACCTTTGAAACAAAAAATTTAATGAAATTAATTTTAAAAAATTTATTATTGAACTAAAAACATTTAACAAATAAATATTAATTATAAGAAACATTTTTAAATTAAAAAAAAAATGTTTGCTAAAAATGTATACTAAAAAAGACGTTTTTAATTTAAGTTAATTTCATTAATTTGTTTGTTAAAATTGTTAGGTACAAATAATTTTAAAGAAACATTTGAAGAACTTTATATGTTATATAGCATAGATTTGTTAATTTTTTTAACAAGAAAACATTAAATATAAATTTTTTTAAACAAACTAAACTTAATGATTTAAAAATATTATTCATTAAATCACATAATATTAAAACATTTAACCATTACTTAAGCATTGTAATATTAATATTAAATTAATATTAATACAAATTGGTATTAATATAAATGCGGTAGTGGTGTTGTGGTTGAGCGCTCGCTTCATAAGTGAGAGGTTCCGAGTTCGATCCCTACCACGTCCTGGTAGTATCGCACTCAACTTGTTTCTCCGTGCAGCGGGCTTGTTCATCAAGGTTCGTGTTTCAGAGTTATGGAGTTGAGATGGTTATAACCAAAATTAAGTAGCCTCCTCATTTGTAGTGGCCTTCTTGGCCTTGGGGAGGTGAAATAACAAAACAAAAACAAACAAAAAAATTAATAAACATTGTAACATTAATAAGTTAATAGATAACAAAGAAAAGAAATGGAGAAATAAGAACTAGGTAAAAAAAAAAAAAAAAAAAGAGATTTAAATATATGTAGATTTAAACAATAAATAAGATATTATGAAGTCTAAATAACTTTTTCTTTAAACATATTGTCTAGTATATAATAGTTTCAAAATATTTATCAAAAAAAGAACATGTATAACAGGTAAAATTTTTACAAGGGCAACACTAATTTTCAATGCTTATGATTGATAAGTTAGTGCTAAGTGTGCATAATCATGCTCAACGCATTTCAGTTTTACATGCACAAAACACTGTATATAGTTATTTTCTTTATAATAAGGCATGTATAAGTAATTTAGATAAAAAGTTATATTAAGACACTTTTTATGAAATCATTAAAGAAACTACTAAATATTTTTTTTTTCAATTTTAACTTAAATTGTTTGTTAAAAACGTATTTTGCTTCATTTGTTGTGTAAAAGTTTCTTTGCTAACATAAATCCAATCAGCACTCTGTTTTAGGTCTATGCAGTATTAAACTTTTCTACTCACATTAACATTTAAAAAGTTGACTGTAATTTTTTTTTTTTAGAAAAAGAAAAAAATGAATAATAATAAAAGGAAAGATTGCTGACCTATGCCAAACCCTCAAATATAAAATGTTGAAATAAAAATACACATATCACTAAATTTGGTGAAATTATGTAGAAAAAAGGTTTTAAAACTTACTGAGCATTTTCTGATCACTTTAGACTTTAAAAGTCAGATTTTTTAGTCAAAAATTGTGGTTTTCCATTATGTTGAGTGAGGGTTAAATGTAAATCTGTATTGTTAAAATTTGAACCATATCTACAGATACTTTGTATTTAAAACCATACAAATTTTTGCATTAACCCTTCGAGTGAGTATTTTTCCTTCAAAATCTCAATAAATTTGTACCTTTTTGTAGTTATATTAATTTGTTATAACTCTCTATTAGGAGTATAAAAATAGCTCAGATTTTTCGGGTAAATTAAAAACATTTGATATTCTATACTGCCCTCCAAAATCAAACAAAAAAGTTGATAGATGTCAACAAGCAAAATGTAAATGTACCATAGCTAAATTAAAACATCTATGGATTTCCAGTTGCCTGAGATGTAAATATTAGAAAAAATCTGCAAAATCTTGAGAAAAACTATTATATTTTGTTAAAGAAAAACAAAATTTTAAAAACAAGTGACAAGTCTTGTAAGATATTTTGGTAGGTAGAAAAAGAAGTGATTGCTGACTTAAAAAGCGGTAGTTATTGTAGAAAAGAGAAATATATCCAACCTTATGACAATGGGAAGAGCCTCAAGATTTGCAGTTAAAGAAGGTCTAACTACATTTACAATGGATTGTTGGACCTTGTCTTAAAAAGAAAGGGAATCATCCACTCAAAAAGGGAGTGTTTTCCATCAAGATAATTTTAATATTGTGATTAAAAAAGATTGATTCAATAATTTAAAATTTTTACAATGGGATAGTTGTCTAATATTATAGAACTGTTTTTTAAAAAGCTATGCTTCCAACTACTTCTATTTAAACATTTTTTCAAATGTCTTTAAGTTAAACCATTTACAATTCTGCTCGCAGAACCAGTACAAATAATTAGTTTAAGTATAGTATAAATAACAACAAATAAATATTTCAAACATGATTACAAAAGCAGAAATACCTTGAAGTAAGAATGAATTAATTATAAATAGAATAATTGTATTTATAAATTTATTGTTTATAAATAAGATAATTGTATTTATAAATAGTACAATAATTACTTTACTTATCTTTTAAAAAATTTTTAGGCCAAAAAAAAATCTGAATAGTTTAGTAAACTGCGCTAAAATTTCACCTTGTATTAAGTTTTTTTTAAAGCTTTACTTTTTTGTTTATCCTAAATATATAAAAAAACATCTTGAATAAAACTAAAACTTTATAACTCAATCCTTATTGGTTAATATTTTTCAGCTTTAATGATAAATAGCTAAATATCCTTAAAAAAACTTGAGAATTTTCTTAAACCTATTATTTGGATAGGAATTCCAGAACTAAAAGACTTTATTTGAAGTGACAGGTTAAGATCTGATAAAACCAAACTCAAAGACCATGAATTTTTAGATGACAAAATTGTCTAAAAAAATGACCATTAGGCCCTGTAAATATATATATATATATATATATATATATATATATATATATATATATATATATATATATATATATATATATATATATATATATATATATATATATATATATATATATATATATATATATATATATATATATGTAAATATGTATATATGTATATATATATGTATTTTAATAACTTTTTTAAATTGTACATAATATATATATATATATATATATATATATATATATATATATATATATATATATATATATATATATATATATATATATTAGGGTGGGTCAAATTTTTTTTTTTTATGAAACAATAAAGTTAAAGTTGCATTTTGTTGTCTCTATTAATGATATGTAAAAGAAATGTAATAAAAATTTGATTTAGTTTTGCCAACTTTAACTTGAATTTTACTATATTAGGTCAAAATGATGCTATTTTACAACAGGTGTATAATTGCAGGATAAAAGCATTAAGATTTAGGTTTTTTGATGATTCATGTTAATAATATTTTATTAATAGTATACAGAACTTTGCAAAAGTTTAGAGCACCCTACATAATATAAGACAAAAAGCTGTTAGTGTTGTTTGTTGACTTCCGATAACATGATCCTGTACTTCATTATAAGATATATACTTGTATATATTACATTTAAATTACGTTGTTTGTTTTTTTGTTTTAGTTTAATTAGTTAAATTGAAAATAAAAATGGCTACTGTTAAAACAAGAAGTGAAACTGAACATGATATACTTGGACAACCTAGATTATTCCAAACAAATCAACTGCCAACTTCTGCTGATGTTTTCAAAGAATATGACTATTTATTAAAAAATAACAATTGCGCAAGTGTTACTGAAAGAGCAACAGTCATAGCTAATGAAATTAAAGCACTGTACAACAAAGCAAGTATTCCTACCATTGCAGTCAGCAGCTTAGTTATTCGCATAAAGAGACTAATTAACAAAGTACATGAGCTTGGTAAATACTCTGATCGCAAGAAGTCCTCTGCAACATTTAAATCAAGTTTACAGATGTTAGACTAACTATTCGATATTTGTCTGTGTAAGTGTTTTAATAAAGGTGTTTGAGAAAGGTCAGCTTGTTCATGTCCACTGCCAAAAAAAATTCCAACACTTGAATGGGAGTTCTGGATAGATCAAAAAACGGTACGGAAGATGGTAATAGCAAAAGTAGACAAAGAAGAAACAATTAAGCTGCAGAAGAGAGAAAAAAGAAGAAGTAAAACATGCAATTTACTGATTACAGATAAGAAAATGAAGTTTGATAAAGAAATTGATCCAAATGAAACATATTGCAGTGATAATGAACAGTCAAAGCCAGATGAAGAATTTTTGCCAATTGAGATGTCAGATGGTAAAGTGATGTCAAGTTATGAAGTGATGTCAAGTGATAATGAGATGTCAAGTGATGAAGAGATGAAGGTTTACAACACTAAACAATATCCTGAGATGTGTAAGGCCATGGATAGGTGTAAAATCAGTAACAGGGATGCTTGCCTAATAGCAAATGCTGTACTAAAAGATTTAGATCTTATAACACCAGAGAATGCTACTGATGCAGCAAAACTTCGTCGTCAAAGAAATATGTGGAGGAAAAAAGAAGTTAAGAAGCATGCTGCTGAAGTCCAAAAAATACTTTGCATTGGATTTGATGGAAAGCAGGATATCACTTCCGTTAAAACAAGTGGTGTCCAACGAAATTTCAAAGAAGAACATTATGTGATAGTGTCATTTCCGCAAAACAAATATGTCAATCATGTCACGCCACAAAGTAGTAAAGCTGTTGATATTGCACAAGAGATATTATTGAGCATCAACAACATCAAATCATCAGACACTTTAGCAGCAGTTGTTTGCGATGGTTCTGTGAATAACACAGGTCAACATAATGGAGTAATCAGAAAATTAGAAGAAGTCTTGGGAGAACATTGCAATGGTTGGTCTGCTTGTTACATGCAAATGAACTACCTTTTAGAAAATATTTCTCTGTTGTGGATGGTGGACGTTCAACAGGTCCAGCTACTTCAACAGGTAAAATAGACATTGCACTTGATTTTGATCCAAAAGATTTAGATATTGTGAACTTTAAACATATACCTGGTAAAGTTAAGGATGTAAGTTTTGATGTCAAGAAAGATTTAAGCTCTGATCAGATATACCTTCTAAAAGTTTGCTTAGCTGTTCAGCAGGGATACACTGCTTGTGATCAAATATTGTTCCTCCAGACTGCTATGCCAGGAAATCTGAACCATGCAAGGTGGCTAACAAAGGCCAATCCTATTTTACGTTTGTATATGTCTAAGGAAAATCCTTTAAAACCATTGCAAAGAATTACAAGATTCATCGTAAATGTTTATGCGCCATCGTGGTTCAACATAAAGCGTCCTTCTTCCTGCCTTGACGGAGCAAGAAACTTCTTTTATCTTATGAAGCAGTGCTATGAACTAGGGAAAGAAGAGTGGAAAATTCTTGAACCAGTGTTGCAAAACAACTGCTATTTTGCTCATCCTGAGAACATTCTTATTGGAGGAGTTACAGATGAAAATGTATCAATTCGTCAGTTTTCGTGTGACAAAATAATTGACGCACGAGCTACATCACAAAGTAGCAAGATACGTGTCTTTGATAAATCAAGCATCAAGCTTGATCCGGAAGCTTCATCATTCATAAAAACGATTGACTGGTCTGTTGCTATTGCAACACTACCACCGCTTTTATCAACTGTTTCTAATGATGATCTTGAACATTTCCAGTTCCACGTTGATGTCTTAAGTGGTATTCCATGCCATTCTCAGGCAGTTAAACATACTATTAAAGACATCTCAGCATCAACTATGAAAGTTTTCGGGCACAAATCACGACATGGAATGATTTTGCAGTCTCGTAAATCTCGAGCAGAATTACCGAAAATTGACTCTAAATCTGACTTCTTGAGCCATAACAAATAGCAAATAACTGAAACAAATTGCTGTTATGTGTTGCCTACTACACTCTGACTATTTCTCCTTTAACAACTACTTGCATTTTTAAATTTAATGTAACAAGATGTCGAGTAATATTTACATTATACGATTATACAGTAATTTTAATTCCCAAAGTTGCGGATCCAAGACACGCTTCAATTTTATTTCAAAAGGAGTTTTTTTCATAAGTAGACTGTAATGCAACATTTTAGTAATGTTTCACAGCCCCAACTTAACATTTACATCATAATGACCCACCCTAATATATATATATATATATACATACACACACACACACACACACACACACACACACACACACACACACACACACACAACACACACACACACACATTAGGGTTATAACTTTTTTTCAACCTCATGCTCCTGTACTGTAGTTTGATGAACTTTTACCTAAAAAGCACAAAATAAACTTTTATTTGCATATCTTTTGTAAAAAGTTCACCCCGCCATTGAAAAATCAATTTTGACATAAAATCGATTTTTATAAAGCCGGGGTGAAATTTTTTTAAAAGATATACAAATAATAGTTCATTTTGTGCTTTTTAGGTAAATGTTTATCAAACAGTACAGGAGCATGGGTTTGAAAAAAAGTCATAACCCTAATTACATATGTATATATATTTATACAGGGCTGTCCTGAAGAGGTCTCTCATGGGGGATGTCGTATACGTTTTTTGCCAACTAGAGACACACAAAAACAAAAAAAAATGTCTTCGATGTTTAACATTTGCCAACTATATCAAAGTTGAGGTTCATGTTTGAGAACCTCAAATATGAATTATATATATATATATATAAATATATATATATATATAAATATATATATATATAAATATATATATATATATAAATATAAATATATATATATATATATCTATATCTATATATATATATATATAATATATATATATATATATATATATATATATATATATATATATATATATATATATATATATATATATATATATATATATATATATATATGTATATGTATATATATATATATATATATATATATATATATATATATATATATATATATATATATATATATATATATATATATATATATATATATATATATATATATATATAGACTCATGATGAGATATTAGTTTGTTAATTAAGGATTGAAAGACTAATAGTAGTATGAAAAATGATTATGCAATAGGTCTAGGCGATCTCCAGAGTTTTTAAAAATTGGAACCACATATGGCAGATAGGTGAACAAGATTCAGTTTAAGCACTTATTAGATAATTGAGAGAGTATTGAAGTTAATTCTGTAAAACCCTTTTATATTCTTGGAAGAAGTAATAACATAAGATTTAGTAAACTGGGAATGTTGGAGTTTAGCATCATAACACACCTCTCTATAGTGATTTCTTGCAATAATAAAAAATATTGATTTTCAAGAGTTTATCTTGTGAAAAAAATAAATTAATTACATTTAGAAATAGTAGCTAAACAAGAAGGTTGACCATACCATCGAAGCCCTGACTTTATCATAGCTTCCTGATGAATCTACTGATGGTTAAACAAGTTTTTGAAGACAAAAATTAGATAAGTGCTTTTACTAATATATATATATATATATATATATATATATATATATATATATATATATATATATATATATATATAATATATATATATATATATATATATATATATATATATATATATATATATATAAGTTAAAATGCAAGAATGGATTTTTTAATTTTTATTAATTGATAGACTGCCTGCCCCAACCAAACCCTCAGTCGATGTAGCAGCACTCCCTTGCGAGTCAGGCTAAAAGATAGTAGATGTAGCAGCACTCCGTTGCGAGTCAGGCAATTTGTCAGTCGATGTAGCAGCACTTTTTTGCAAGTTAGGCTATAAGATAGTCGATGTAGCAACACTCCGCGCATGATTTACAGCAAAAAAAAAAAAAAAAACATTTTATTAAAAAAAATAAAAATAAAAACATTGATTCTATTGTTAAAAACATTCAGAATGTTTTTAACAATGTTAACATTCTGAATGTTAAAAACATTCAGAATGTTTTTAAAAACATTCTGGTCAAATAATTTTGCGTTTTTGCGGTTTTTTTAAAAAACAATTAATTTGTAATGTAATGTAAATTAATGGTTTTAACTTTCTGACAACACGCAAATGTTGGACGAAAGTCAAAAGTAATTAAAAGTGACGTATGTGTTGGTGTAAGAATCATTTTATTCCTTCCGTACTTCCCAAATGCAACAATCTATAGAACTCTCTCTCTCTCTCTCTCTCTCTCTCTCTCTCTCTCTCTCTCTCTCTCTCTCTCTCTCTCTCTCTCTCTCTCTATATATATATATATATATATATATATATATATATATATATATATATATATATATATATATATATATATATATATATATATATACATATACAATATATATATATATATATATACACTATATATATATATATATATATACAACCCGTAGATGTTGTCCGAAAGTTTTTTCCATATTATGTTGACAAAAAGTAAAAATTAAAATGCAAGACCGGAATTATTTTTTTTTATTAATTGATAGACTGCCTGCCCCAACCAAACCCTCAGTCGATGTAGGGACACTCCCTTGCGGGTCAGGGTAAAAGATAGTAGATGTAGCAGCACTCCCTTGCGGGTCAGGCTATTTGTCAGTCGATGTAGCAGCACTCCCTTGGGAGTCAGGCTATTTGTCAGTCGATGTAGCAGCACTCCCTTGCGAGTCAGGCTATAAGATAGTCGATGTAGCAACACTCTGCGCATGATTTACAGTAAAAAAAAATAAAAATAAAAATACTTTATTAAAAAAATTAAAAATAAAAACATTTCATTAAAAAAAATAAAAATAAAAACATTGTTTATATTGTTAAAAACATTCAGAATGTTTTTAAAACATTCTGGTCAATTAAATTTGCGTTTTTGTGGTTTTTTTAAAAAACGATTTATTTGTAATTAAATCAATGGTTTTTACTTTCGTCCAACACGCAAATGATGGACGAAAGTCAAAAGTAATTAAAAGTGACGTATGTGTTGGCGTAAGAATCACTTTTTTCCTTCCGCTCCTCCCAAAGACAACAAACTATAGATTTATATATATATATATATATATATATATATATATATATATATATATATATATATATATATATATATATATACATATACAATATACATACATTAGACCAGTTCAAAAAAAATATTTTTTAATAATTAAGTGGCTAGATGTTTAAATGCTGTTAATTGATGAAAAAAAGTAAATCATTAAAGTTTAAAAGCATTATTCCAATATTTAGTAACAGCTCAATTAAGTTTACTTTTCAATAGGGTCCTAAACTTAAAAAAAAAAAAGTTTCTTAAAAGTAGGTCTATACTTTTAAAAAAACTTCTTTTTTCAAAATAATAGGGACCTGTTAAAAAGTAAAGTTAATTGAGCTGTCCCTAAAACACATTATTTAAGTTTACAAATTTGAATTAATTTTCCTGACCACAAACCACATGAAATCAAAGAGTAGCCCAAATAAAGTTCAAAAATTTTTCTTTTTATATACAATTTTGAAATGGTCTAACATACATATATGCATACATATATGTATGTGTTCATATATTATATCCAAAGACCTGTTGCCACATATAAAAACAAAGAGGCAATGTCAAATATACTGTAAGTTTAATATACACAAGAAATTAATTTTCATAAGCATACATGAAAGATATTATATAATATTAAAATTTATATAAAAGATATGAAATTATGCTTTATATGAAAGATAATATATAAATATTTACATGAAAGATATTATAAAATTCTATTTGTAAAGACATCCCTGCTTTACTTTCCTGCTGTAAATTTGTGGTATATAAATGTGTTGTTTCCTCAAAGAATGTACCTGATAAACAATACATTGGCTTAACAGAGGGTGAATGGAAAAATTGCTTTGTCAGTTATAAGCAGTCCTTTAAAAATAAAAATTCAAAAGACTCCATGCTGTCAAAATACATACGGGAATTCAAAGATAAAAATATTAATGATTTTATAATGAATTGGTCCATCCTTAAAACAGTACCTGTATATAACAATATTTCCAAAAAATGCTTGCTATGCCTTCAAGAAAAATTTGAAATAACTACACATGCGAACCAAAGAATGTTTATTAAACAAAAAATCCTAAAAAGCTATAAAAATAAGTGAGCTTGTATAATTACATTAAACCTTTTCTATAAAAAAATATTTTTATAAAAAAGCAGAAGTAATCAATTCTAAAGAATTCTTTTTGTAATAGTGTCAACATTAGGGCAGGTCATAACCATACTTTTTTTTTAATTTTGAGAAGCAGCACTATGTAGTGTTTATGAATTGGTATAAAAAATTATATAAATTATATTTTAAAAAATTACACAAACCCCTAGGGGTTGCACAAATTTTTGCACAAAATAAAAAATTTTAAAATTTTTCCATTTAAATTTTATTTAATTCATGAAACTTTTAAGTTTTAAGTTTATTTTACAATTTTAAAATAGAATTTTGAACCCCATACTAATTTTAACAATATTATTTTGCTGTAATAAAATTTATGTTATTTTGGAATAATCAGTACAAGTTACAGTAAATTCTAATAATATTTTATTAAATTCTTTTTAGCCTCTATATTTGGTATATATTTTATAGTATAAATGTCTTAGTAATTTAAAGTAGTATATAATTAATAAAAAGCAAATCGTATATAGCAGCATTTCACACTCACAATAATACTGACAACTTAACATTTGGGCAAGGTTCTAAAGTTACTAGACAAATTGAAAACATATGACGCAACTTTAGTTTTACAAAAATCAGAAACAGGAAGAATTAGAATTAGAATTAGAATTGGAACTTTCTCAAAAGTATGTAGAACAATGGCAAAAGCATCCTATTTAAATAAAATTTAAATTGGATGCTGACAGAAGAAATGATAATTTTTATGCTAAATTGAAAGCTTATGACAAAATGTTTGATATAAGTTTGCAATTGTTATGATGCAGGAGTAGAAAGAGAGAAATGCAACTTTTAAAGTGCCAATAAATATAGAATAGGATGAATAAAATGAGATGCGTTTGTTAAACAAAAGCAACACGAAAATGAACTTGGACCACTTGATCATACTTACACATCTACTTGATACTACTGAAACACTGAAACATGAAAAAATAAACTTGTAACAAGGCAACACCAGTTAAATACACATAAAAACGTAGAGAAAGAGATGAATCGCATTACTGATGATATTTACATTATGATGATTTGTATGAATCTGAGGAATGTATCGAATTGGATGCATCTAATGATGAAAATGACAAACATTATGAATCTAATAGTTTCTTAAACAAATGTAATTAAAATAGAATTTTTTACGATGAACTGGTGGCAGATCATTTCAGTTCAAATGCAGAGCAACTGCTGCTATTCTTAATGCTGCTTTAGAAGACATGGGAATACTAAATGAATCAAATATGCATGATAGACAAAAAATTGAATGAGAAAGACTTCGTGTTAAACAAAAAAAATGTAATTGGGAGAAAATGTGAAAATTTGAAATTACAATGTATAGGCTTTGATGGAAGAAAAAACAATACAATAACAGCTACAGGAACAGTTAAAGAAGAATACATCACAATAGTTACAGAACCAACAAGCAGCTATATAGATCATATAACACCTGATAATGGAACTTCTTGCTGCATTGCTAATAAAATTCTCTATTTAATATTTGAAACTGGCAGTAGTGGTTCTTTAAATGTTCATCTTTTCTCTTCCAGTAACTTCCAACTCTAATTAGTGGTTCCTTGCAGCCTTGTTGGAAGCGAAGATGTTTAAAAAAATAAAAAATATGTAGAAACCCTACATAATATGCTGCTTTTTTTTTTTTTTTAATTATACCCGCTCTAGCCTGTATATTCCATAAATGTGTGAAAACTTACAGTAGTCAAGACCTTTTACGACTTCCTGCAAATTAATTTTTGATATAAAATGAAGTTTTATTAATTTGATCATGTATTTCTCATGATTCTTTATTGACAAAACACAGTGTTAAATGAAAAGTTTTTGTTTAGTGATTTTCTACAAGATTAATTATTATTGTGCTGTTCATATATATATACATTTGAAAACTGTATATATATATATATATATATATATATATATATATATATATATATATATATATATATATATATATATATATATATATATATATATATATATATATATATATATATATATATATATATATATATATATATATATATATATATATATATATATATATATATATATATAGCAAAGATGCTCATTGAATTTTATCAAAAAATTGATAAAATTCAATGAGCATCTTTGCTATATATATATATATATATATATATATATATATATATATATATATATATATATATATATATATATATATATATATATATATATATATATATATATATATATATATATATATATTATATATATATATATATAAATTATATATATATATATATATATATATATATATATATATATATATATATATATATATATATATATATATATATATATATATATATATATATATATATATATATATATATATATATATATATATATATATATATATATATATATATATATATATAGCAAAGATGCTCATTGAATTTTATCAAAAAATTGATAAAATTCAATGAGCATCTTTGCTATATATATATATATATATATATATATATATATATATATATATATATATATATATATATATATATATATATATATATATATATATATATATATATATATAATATATATATATATATATATAATATATATATATATATAATATATATATATATATATATATATATATTATATATATATATATAATATATATATATATATATATATATATATATTATATATATATATATTATATATATATATATATTATATATATATATATATATATATATATATATATATATATATATATAATATATATATATATATATATATATATATATATATATATATATATATATATAATACATATATATATATATAATATATATATATATATATATATATATTATATATATATATATTATATATATATATATATATATATATATATATATATATATAATATATATATATATAATATATATATATATATATATAATATATATATATATATTATATATATATATATATTATATATATATATATATATATATATATATATATATATATATATATATATATATATATATATATATATATATATATATATATATATATATATATATATATATATATATATATATATATATATATATATATATATATATATATATATATATATATATATAGCAAAGATGCTCATTGAATTTTATCAATTTTTTATTAATTCAAAACAGTTTTTCATGCATTTGCAAAGTGTACGCAACTTAATGATAACTAATATGCAATGACCTTATGACTGTAAACTGTTATCCATTAATACAAAATAGTAAATTTTGTTTGTTTAGTTTGTTAAACTTTGTTTAATTATAAAAAAATGTATAAACTTGAAGAAATTGTTAATAAAAGGGAACTAAAAATAAAATGAAAGTTGTTTTGACATTTTTTTTTTAAAGCATTTAAAAATAATAACATAATATTAAGTATTTAATACGCTATTATATTAAGTTATTAAATACTTAATATGATACTACTATATTTATAATATTAAGTATTAAAAGTAATATAATATTAAGTAATAAAATATCATACACATTTACTATTATTGTTGCTATTAATAACTTACTCATCAGGATTATAATAAGATTTTGGGATGCTAGCAGCAGCAATTGCTCCTGTAATGCCACCAATCCAACCTGGCATTCCATGCAAATTCTGAACACCACATGTATCATGAACAACTCTTCGGTTCAAGAATGGCTAATTAAAGTATGTACATTAAAAAATATGCCAGAGTAACATTGTCTTACAACTGATACAACTTAAAATGTTACCGTAATATATGTAAATCCTAAAACGCTAATGGCACCAGCAAGTATTCCTATTAAAATTGCTCCCCATGGTTCAATCTTAAGATCAGCACATGTTCCGACTGCCACTCCGCCTGCAATTGTAGCATTTTGAATGTGCACCTTGAAAAAAAAAGCTGTTAATTAAACTTTATCAATTTAAATTGTTAGAGCAGTTTATAAAGCTTTTATATAAATTTGAAAAAGATTCTTTTCAAATTTATAATCATTTTCATGTTAGGTTACTTTGATAAAAACAATACTTTTTATTTTAATCATTACTATTAATTTATTTATTTTTTTAAATAAAAATCCTTACTTTTATGAGGCTAATATAAAACTACTTTAAATAACAAATTAAACACCACAAATACAATGATAAGAAAATGTTAACAACCTTGTTAACATTTCTCATTATAGTTTTTGTTGAGCTTAATTGGTTCAATCCTTCAACCCTATTTAATACTATTTTAGTATTTCAAAACAAAATAAAAATGCTAAGGTAACCCACCATATTAAACTTAAACTTTTTGTTGACAAGAGAAGACACAACAAAAACACTTGTAACACATGCTGTTAAGGAATAGTATGTGTTCACAACAGCTCTGTGCTGTCGC